>NC_080175.1:202500-502500 GCF_950295315.1 Erinaceus europaeus
GGTGCCCAACTCCCTGGATTGAGGCAGGATGTGAAGCCTCTTCTATCTGGGGGGTCTGTCTGTCCATCTCTGGCCAGTGTTAATGATTCAGCTGGGTCTCTGCGGCCAGTGGCCTCCAAGCCCATCCTCTTCAAAGGAACTTGGGTGGCCCCAAGGCACTGGCAGCCCTAGGAGAGAGGAAGCCCCAAGGCAGCAGGTCGCAGCCCTGGGCCCTGTAAGCAGCTTGACCAGCCCCCAGCAGAGCCCACGACCTCACAGCGGGAACTGCTCCTCTCAGGCTCGGCTGAGGGTCCAGGTGAGGGGCCATGTTCTTCCCAGGTCCTGCCCAAGGGCTTCCTCCCTGTGTCAGTGAGGGAGGGAGGCCAGATCCACCATGCTCACCATCATCAGCTTCAGAGAGTGCACGAGTCTGTGTCCATACAGCTGAGTGTACCTGTGAGTGTCTGTATCCATGAGGCTGAGTGCACCTGTGAGTGTCTGTATCCATTAGGCTGAGCGCACCTGTGAGTGTCTGTGTCCATAAGGCTGAGTGTACCTGTGAGTGTCTGTGTCCATAAGGCTGAGTGCACCTGTGAATGTCTGTGTCCATGAGGCTGAGCGCACCTGTGAGTGTCTGTGTCCATAAAGCTGAGTGTACCTGTGAGTGTCTGTGTCCATAAGGCTGAGTGCACCTGTGAGTGTTTGTGTCCATGAGGCTGAGTGCACCTGTGTCTGTGTGCATAAGGCTGAGTGCACCTGTGAGTGTCTGTGTCCATGAGGCTGAGTGCACCTGTGAGTGACTGTGTCCATAAGGCTGAGTATACCTGTGAGTGTCTGTGTCCATGAGGCTGAGTGCACCTGTGAGTGTCTGTGTCCATGAGGCTGAGTGCACCTGTGAGTGTCTGTGTCCATTAGGCTGAGCGCACCTGTGAGTGTCTGTGTCCATAAGGCTGAGTGTACCTGTGAGTGTCTGTGTCCATAAGGCTGAGTGCACCTGTGAGTGTCTGTGTCCATGAGGCTGAGTGCACCTGTGTCTGTGTGCATAAGGCTGAGTGCACCTGTGAGTGTCTATGTCCATGAGGCTGAGTGCACCTGTGAGTGACTGTCCATAAGGCTGAGTGCACCTGTGAGTGTCTGTGTCCATGAGGCTGAGTGCACCTGTGTCTGTGTCCATAAGGCTGAGTGCACCTGTGAGTGTCTGTGTCCACTAGGTTGAGCGCACCTGTGAGTGTCTGTGTCCATAAGGCTGAGTGCACCTGTGAGTGTCTGTGTCCATGAGGCTGAGTGCACCTGTGTCTGTGTCCATAAGGCTGAGTGCACCTGTGAGTGTCTGTGTCCATAAGGCTGAGTGTACCTGTGAGTGTCTGTGTCCATAAGGCTGAGTATACCTGTGAGTGTCTGTGTCCATGGGGCTGAGTGCACCTGTGTCTGTGTGCATAAGGCTGAGTGCACCTGTGAGTGTCTATGTCCATGAGGCTGAGTGCACCTGTGAGTGACTGTCCATAAGGCTGAGTGCACCTGTGAGTGTCTGTGTCCATGAGGCTGAGTGCACCTGTGTCTGTGTCCATAAGGCTGAGTGCACCTGTGAGTGTCTGTGTCCACTAGGCTGAGCGCACCTGTGAGTGTCTGTGTCCATAAGGCTGAGTGTACCTGTGAGTGTCTGTGTCCATAAGGCTGAGTGTACCTGTGAGTGTCTGTGTCCATGAGGCTGAGTGCACCTGTGTCTGTGTGCATAAGGCTGAGTGCACCTGTGAGTGTCTATATCCATGAGGCTGAGTGCACCTGTGAGTGACTGTCCATAAGGCTGAGTGCACCTGTGAGTGTCTGTGTCCATGAGGCTGAGTGCACCTGTGTCTGTGTCCATAAGGCTGAGTGCACCTGTGAGTGTCTGTGTCCATAAGGCTGAGTGCACCTGTGAGTGTCTGTGTGCATAAGGCTGAGTGTACCTGTGAGTGTCTGTGTCCATGAGGCTGAGTGCACCTGTGAGTGTCTGTGTCCATAAGGCTGAGTGCACCTGTGAGTGTCTGTGTCCATGAGGCTGATTGCACCTGTGAGTGTCTGTGTCCATAAGGCTGAGTGTACCTGTGAATGTCTGTGTCCATGAGGCTGAGTGCACCTGTGAGTGTCTATGTGCATAAGGCTGAGTGCACCTGTGAGTGTCTGTGTCCATAAGGCTGAGTGCACCTGTGAGTGTCTGTGTCCATAGGCTGAACGCACCTGTGAGTGTCTGTGTCCATAAGGCTGAGTGCACCTGTGAGTGTCTGTGTCCATAAGGCTGAGTGCACCTCTGAGTGTCTGTGTCCATGAGGCTGAGTGCACCTGTGAGTGTCTGTGTCCATAAGGCTGAGTGCACCTGTGAGTGTTTGTGTCCATGAGGCTGAGTGCACCTGTGAGTGTCTGTGTCCATAAGGCTGAACGCACCTGTGAGTGTCTGTGTCCATAAGGCTGAGTGCACCTCTGAGTGTCTGTGTCCATGAGGCTGAGTGCACCTGTGAGTGTCTGTGTCCATAAGGCTGAGTGCACCTGTGAGTGTCTGTGTCCATAAGGCTGAGTGCACCTGTGAGTGTCTGTGTCCATAAGGCTAGTGTACCTGTGAGTGTCTGTGTCCATGAGGCTGATTGCACCTGTGAGTGTCTGTGTCCATGAGGCTGAGTGCACCTGTGAGTGTCTGTGTCCATAAAGCTGAGTGCACCTGTGAGTGTCTGTGTCCATAGGGCTGAGTGTACCTGTGAGTGTGTGTCTGAGAGCACACCTGTGCACCTGTGTGTGTGTGATGATTTATGTGATGGTGTATAGGGTGTGTGTGGATGGTGTGTGTGTGATGGCTGTGTGTGTGATGTTTATGTGTGTGATGGTGTGTGTGTGTGTATAGGGTGAGTGTGTGAGTGTATAGGGTGTGTGTGTGAGTGTGTGTATAGGGGGTGTGTGTGAGTATATGTGTAGGGTGAGTGTGTGTATAGGGTGAGTGTGTGAGTGTGTGTATAGATAGGGTGCATGTGTGAGTGTGTGTATAGGGTGTGTGTGAGTGTGTGTATAGGGTGATTGTGTGAGTGTGTGTATAGGGTGTGTGAGTGTGTGTATAGGGTGCGTGTGTGAGTGTGTGTATAGGGTGTGTGTGTGAGTGTGTGTATAGGGGGTGTGTGTGAGTATATGTGTAGGGTGAGTGTGTGTATAGGGTGAGTGTGTGAGTGTGTGTATAGATAGGGTGCATGTGTGAGTGTGTGTATAGGGTGTGTGTGAGTGTGTGTATAGGGTGATTGTGTGAGTGTGTGTATAGGGTGCGTGTGTGAGTGTGTGTATAGGGTGTGTGTGTGAGTGTGTGTGTAGGGTGAGTGTGTGAGTGTGTGTATAGGGTGTGTGTGTGAGTGTGTGTATAGGGTGTGTGTGTGAGTGTGTGTATAGAGTGAGTGTGTGAGTGTGTGTATAGGGTGAGTGTGTGTACCCTCCCAACAGTGGCCGCTGTCCTGTCTCAGCCTCCCGGCTCAGACTCAGAGCTCTACTGGGGCACAGGCAGGGCCCTGAGCGGAGGTGGGGGGCAGTTAGAACCCTGGGGGCAGGGCCCTGAGAGGGGCTGGGGGCAGTTAGGAGCCTGGGGGTCAGGGCCATGAGAGGGGGCTGGGGGCAGTTAGAACCCTGGTGGCAGAGCCCTGAGAGGGGCTGGGGCAGCCAGGACCCCAGGACAAAGCTGGGACCCCCAGCATCCACCCCCAGAAGGGGAGCCCCCACAACTCCCTCTCCCCCAACCCCACCGGTCTCCAGGTCCCGCTTTGCAAGGTCCGTTGTGTCACTGTGGAAGGCCAGCTCTGGGGTCCTGCGGTGTGGGGAGGCCGCAGGCTGGGGCCCCCGGGAACGGGGAACTGGGAATCCGGCTCTCACTGAGTTGCGTCCCGCGCCTCTGACCCCTCTCCCCAGACCCGGCTTTAACCATGTCCCCGGGGGACAACCGTTCGCAGGAGGTGACGGAGTTCGTGCTGCTAGGCTTCCCCGGCTCACACGGGCTGCACCTGGGGCTGCTGCTGCTCTTCCTGCTGGCCTACGTGCTGACCATCTCGGAGAATGTGGTGATCGTGGCGCTGGTGTGGGCCAGCCCCGCGCTGCACAAGCCCATGTACCTGTTCCTCAGTCACCTGTCCTTCCTGGAGGCCTGGTACGTGTCAGTCACCGAGCCCAAGATGCTGCTGGGCCTGGCCGCCGCCCGCTTCCGCCGCATCTCCTTCCGCGGCTGCATGGCCCAGCTCTACTTCTTCCTGGCGCTGGCCTGCACCGAGTGCGCGCTGCTGGCCGTCATGGCCTTCGACCGCTACGTGGCCATCTGCAGCCCGCTGCGCTACCCGGCCGTCATGGGCCCGCGCCTCTGCCGCCTGCTGGCCGCCGGCTGCTGGCTGTCCGGCTTCGGCATCTCGCTGGGCAAGGTCTTCTTCATCGCGCGTCTGGGCTACTGCGGCCCCAACGCCCTCAACCACTTCTTCTGCGACGTGTCCCCGCTGCTGAACGTGGCCTGCTCGGACATGTGGGCGGCCGAGCTGGTGGACTTCCTGCTGGCGCTGCTCATCCTGCTGGGGCCCCTGCTGCTCACCGGAGGCTCCTACGCGGCCATCGTGGCCGCGGTGCTGCGGATCCGCTCGGCGGCCGGCCGCCACAAGGCCTTCTCCACCTGCGCCGCTCACCTGGCCGTGGTGCTCGTGTTCTACTCCGCCTCCCTGTTCATCTACGCCCGGCCGCGCGCCATCGGCGCCTTCGACTCCAACAAGCTGGTGTCCGTGGTCTACACGGTGCTCACGCCTCTGCTCAACCCCGTCATCTACTGCCTGCGCAACCGCGAGGTCAAGGAAGCCCTGCGCCAGGTCCTGCGGAGGGCCCACGCCCTTCCGCACGCTGGCCGGCCGGCCCGGCTCTCCGTGGCGCCCCGGCAGGGACCCCACCCGTAGGCACCCACTGGTGAGACCCGCCTGCCGTGAGGCTCGGAGGCCGCCTGGGCCGAGGGCCTGAGCAGCACGCCGGCCCTGCCCACACCTCACCTGGGACCGGACAAGGGGGTGGCCGCATGGAGACCACAGGGGCCGGTCCCTCCCAGTCCAGGTCCTGCGGCTGACCCCAGCTGGCTGGCCCTGGGGTGCCCCCCATTCTCAAGTCTCGGCCCCTCCACGTGAGAAAGCCCCAGCTGGCCACTCTATCCAGTGCCGGCAGTAGGCCCCGCTGGCTTGGCCACCCACAGGCGCTGTGACCGCCAGAGGCCGAGGGGCTGACTGGGCCGTGCCATGGAGCCCCGGGGGGAACCTAAGACTGCACAGCCTGTCCACGTGGCCAGAGCCACAGCCTCTGCATCCTGGCCAACAGGACACCTGCCCAGAACAGAGAGCCTCCCCCCTTGCCCCAGTGGCTCAGAGAGCACCATCCACCTGGATGCCAGTCACTGAGCGTGCAGAGTGTGCCCAGGGTACAGAGCCCACACAGGAGCCCTCACAGCCCCAGGCAGGCCCTGTGTCCATGAGGAAGGCCCTTCGGTCAGACACCACAGCCACAGGCATATTGTCACTGTGCACACTATCCCTCTGTCACTGTGGGCTCTGTCCCTCTGTCACTGTGCACACTGTCACTGTGGGCTCTGTCCCTCTGTCACTGTGGGCTCTGTCCCTCTGTCACTGTGCACACTGTCACTGTGGGCTCTGTCCTTCTGTCACTGTGGACTCTGTCCCTCTGTCACTGTGGGCTCTGTCCCTCTGTCACTGTGGGCTCTGTCCCTCTGTCACTGTGGGCTCTGTCCCTCTGTCACTATGGGCTCTGTGCCTCTGTCACTGTGGGCACTGTCCCTCTGTCACTGTGGGCACTGTCCCTCTGTCACTGTGGGCTCTGTCCCTCTGTCACTGTGGGCACTGTCCCTCTGTCACTGTGGGCACTGTGCCTCTGTCACTGTGGGCTCTGTCCCTCTGTCACTGAGGGCCAACAGGGGCCACAGGGTTACAGGAGGGATCGGGGGCACAGGGTGAGGTCTGTGGGGGTTGGGTGGGGTGGCCCCTTGGGCTGGGGTGTGGACCACAGAGGACAGGGCCTCCACCTGACGTGCCAGTTGGAGGTGTGACGGGGTTCAGTGGCTGGATCTGGACTGAGAAAAAGGGCAAGGCTCCGTCTTTTAGAGTCATTGGTGGGAGGGGGCTCAGAGAGGGACAGCACTGGGACTCTCCAGGCCACCCTCCAGAGTGGACAGTCCAGGGCAGGCTCTCACTCTCACCCCCATGCCCTGGACCACAGGACACCAGAACCCTCTAGGGTCCCTCCAAAAGCCCCCATCTCACAAGCCTTCGCACCCCCAGCCTGCCCCTCTGTCCTCTCAGCACAGTGCTGTCTCCTGTGGTGCAGACCCATCCTCCAGGCCAGGGTTATACCCGGGTCCTCCTCTGTGGCCCACACCCCAGCCCATGGGGCCACCCCACCGCCACAGACCTCACCCTGAGCCCCCGATCCCTGCTCTAACCCTGCCCAAGCCCCAGTTGGTCAGCTGAGACCTACAGAACAGGTCAGTGCCCCAACATGTGACCTGGCATCACATCCTGCCAGAAGCCGGGTGACACAGTCCCCTCCCTCCCCTTGCAAAGCCCTGCAGCTCCTGCTGGACAGTTCCGTTCTGCACTCGGGACCAAGATTCAGGACAACTGCAGCCACCAAGTGTCCTGGAGAAGTCAGAGCAAGTGGACACACACCCACACACACTCACACACACACTCAGACACACACACTCAGACACACACACACTCAGACACACATATACACACTCAGACACACATATACACACTCAGACACACATACTCAGACACTCACACACTCAGACACACACACTCACACACTCAGACACACACCCATTCAGACACACACACACTCATACACACACATACGCACTCAGACACACACACTCAGGCACACACACACTCAGACACACACACTCAGACACACACACTCAGACACACACTGAAGACCAAGCATTCCTCCAAACAGTTCCAATGTTAGGTTATCAAAATGGCAGACCCAAAAAAATTCACAGACCTGAATACAAAAAGCAAAATTATACTGAGCACATGTTACTAAAGTAGGCGAGGACCCGGGTTCGAGCCCCCAGTCCCCACCTGCAGGGGAAAACTTTGCAAGTGGTGAAGCAGGGCTGCAGGTGTCTCTGTCTCTGTCCCTCTCTGGCTGTCTCTGGCCAATAAATAAATAAATAAGGATGATTTAAAACACACACACATGTGAGAAAAATCTTTTGTAGCCCAGGAGAGACAAAAAAATGTCTTAGACCTGAAGTTAAAGCGAAAATCCATAAAAGGAAAACAACAAAACCAACACCATCTGCTCCTTCAAAAGGCGCACTAAGATGACGAGAAGGCAGACCGCACTGGGGAGAAAACGCTTTCGAATCGTACGTTTAACAGAGTCCTGGTAACTCAGCCTTGTGGCCAGCAGTGAAGAAACCAAGGTTTGGGGAGTTTTCTGCTTATTTACTGTCAGGGCCAGGGATCAGACCCAGGGCCTCAGGGGTGAGCACAGTGAGCTAAGCTGCCCCTCCCCAGAGTTGTCCAATGGCCGAATGACTTGGACAGACGCATGGATGTTTCATCTCATTTTATTTTGTCTTTGTGCATCTGGGCCTTTGCATTTGGTGGTGTCACCAGTCCCAGGCCACTCTTCATTCCAGTGGTGACAGCACCAGCACGGCTCTGGAGCTGCCACCAGAGCCTCTCAAGTGATGCCAGGGCTCCAAGCCAGGCCCCACACGTGGCATCCACGCCGCCCAGTGAATGCTCTCGAGCCCTGACAGACGTTTCACCAAGAGCCCGCTGTCCTTGGGGGACAAGGCCCAGCGAGGCCCCGTGGGCACAGAGGAGCCTGCTCCCCGGTGGGGTGGGGCAGCCCTTCCTGCACTGCTCTGGGGCTGCAGTTGGCCTGTGGGGGAGCGAAGCTGGGCTTCTGACGGGCCAGACGCACAGTCCCACAGCAGCTGCTGGGAGAAATGACTGTCCTCCAGCCTTGTGGGTGTGTCTCAGCTGGGGACACAACCAGGCGACATTCCTCAGTCAGGGTGTTTGTTTCTTCGTTTCTTTGTTTTACCAGAGCACTGAGCTGCTGAGCCCTGGCTGATGGAGGTGCTGGGGACTGAAGCTGGGGCCTCAGAGCCTCAGGCAGGAGAGTCTGTTGCAGAACTATTATTATTATTATTATTATTTATTTATTTATTTCCCCAGAGCACTGAGCTGCTGAGCCCTGGCTGATGGAGGTGCTGGGGACTGAAGCTGGGGCCTCAGAGCCTCAGGCAGGAGAGTCTGTTGCAGAACTATTATTATTATTATTATTATTATTATTATTATTATTATTATTATTTATTTCCCCAGAGCACTGAGCTGCTGAGCCCTGGTTGATGGAGGTGCTGGGGACTGAAGCTGGGGCCTCAGAGCCTCAGGCAGGAGAGTCTGTTGCAGAACTATTATTATTATTATTATTATTTATTTATTTATTTCCCCAGAGCACTGAGCTGCTGAGCCCTGGCTGATGGAGGTGCTGGGGACTGAAGCTGGGGCCTCAGAGCCTCAGGCAGGAGAGTCTGTTGCAGAACTATTATTATTATTATTATTATTATTATTATTATTATTATTATTTATTTCCCCAGAGCACTGAGCTGCTGAGCCCTGGTTGATGGAGGTGCTGGGGACTGAAGCTGGGGCCTCAGAGCCTCAGGCAGGAGAGTCTGTTGCAGAACTATTATTATTATTATTATTATTATTTTTATTTATTTATTTCCCCAGAGCACTGAGCTGCTGAGCCCTGGTTGATGGAGGTGCTGGGGACTGAAGCTGGGGCCTCAGAGCCTCAGGCAGGAGAGTCTGTTGCAGAACTATCATTATTATTATTATTATTATTTTTATTTATTTATTTCCCCAGAGCACTGAGCTGCTGAGCCCTGGTTGATGGAGGTGCTGGGGACTGAAGCTGGGGCCTCAGAGCCTCAGGCAGGAGAGTCTGTTGCAGAACTATTATTATTATTATTATTATTATTTTTATTTATTTATTTCCCCAGAGCACTGAGCTGCTGAGCCCTGGTTGATGGAGGTGCTGGGGACTGAAGCTGGGGCCTCAGAGCCTCAGGCAGGAGAGTCTGTTGCAGAACTATTATTATTATTATTATTATTTATTTATTTATTTCCCCAGAGCACTGAGCTGCTGAGCCCTGGCTGATGGAGTTGCTGGGGACTGAAGCTGGAGCCTCAGAGCCTCAGGCAGGAGAGTCTGTTGCAGAACTATTATTATTATTATTATTATTATTATTATTATTATTTATTTCCCCAGAGCACTGAGCTGCTGAGCCCTGGTTGATGGAGGTGCTGGGGACTGAAGCTGGGGCCTCAGAGCCTCAGGCAGGAGAGTCTGTTGCAGAACTATTATTATTATTATTATTATTATTATTATTTATTTATTTCCCCAGAGCACTGAGCTGCTGAGCCCTGGTTGATGGAGGTGCTGGGGACTGAAGCTGGGGCCTCAGAGCCTCAGGCAGGAGAGTCTGTTGCAGAACTATTATTATTATTATTATTATTTATTTATTTATTTCCCCAGAGCACTGAGCTGCTGAGCCCTGGCTGATGGAGTTGCTGGGGACTGAAGCTGGGGCCTCAGAGCCTCAGGCAGGAGAGTCTGTTGCAGAACTATTATTATTATTATTATTATTATTATTATTTATTTCCCCAGAGCACTGAGCTGCTGAGCCCTGGTTGATGGAGGTGCTGGGGACTGAAGCTGGGGCCTCAGAGCCTCAGGCAGGAGAGTCTGTTGCAGAACTATTATTATTATTATTATTATTATTTTTATTTATTTATTTCCCCAGAGCACTGAGCTGCTGAGCCCTGGTTGATGGAGGTGCTGGGGACTGAAGCTGGGGCCTCAGAGCCTCAGGCAGGAGAGTCTGTTGCAGAACTATTATTATTATTATTTATTTATTTATTTCCCCAGAGCACTGCACTGCTGAGCCCTGGCTGATGGAGGTGCTGGGGACTGAAGCTGGGGCCTCAGAGCCTCAGGCAGGAGAGTCTGTTTGCAGAATTATTATTATTATTATTATTTTTATTTATTTATTTCCCCAGAGCACTGCACTGCTGAGCCCTGGCTGATGGAAGTGCTGGGGATTGAAGCTGGGTCCTCAGAGCCTCAGGCAGGAGAGCCTGTTTGCAGAATTATTATTATTATTATTATTATTATTATTATTATTATTTCCCAAGCACTGCACTGCTGAGCCCTGGCTGATGGAAGTGCTGGGGATTGAAGCTGGGTCCTCAGAGCCTCAGGCAGGAGAGCCTGTTTGCAGAATTATTGTTATTTATTATTATTATTATTATTATTATTATTATTATTATTATTATTTCCCCAGAGCACTGCACTGCTGAGCCCTGGCTGATGGAAGTGCTGGGGACTGAAGCTGGGTCCTCAAAGCCTCAGGCAGGAGAGCCTGTTTGCAGACCGCTGTGCTGTCTACCCTCCACCCACAGCTTTCAATTTATGCATGAACTGGGGTTATCAGCAAAAAGAAATAAAAAGGAGCAAATCAGCAGTATGGGGGCTATGCCACGTGAAGACTCCAGGCTGTGCAAGGCAGGCTCCTTTCCTACGATGGTGCGAGGCCCAGGCTCTCCTCACATGTCTGAGGCCTGTCTGATCTGCAGACACGCAGGGCCAGCAGGCACAGAGAAGCCCAGGACTAGCGCCCTCTGGGCTGAGCCACCCACTGGCTCTCCAGGCACCTGTGTGGCCTGGGAAGGTGCAGCTCACACACAGGAAAACCCGGGGAGCCCCCCACAGGGGTCTCCTGCTGTCACCTGAGGTGGCTGGCGGCAGGATGGTAGCACTCACCACTCAGGAGGTAGAGGTGACATGTAGCAGAGTTCTGCAGCTTTGAAGATGAAGATTCAGCAGAGCGGGTGTGGAGGGGTCAGCCTGCCATAGTAAAGGCCTCACGTTAAAGGCCCACAGCTGGGAGCCGGGCGGCAGCGCAGTGGGTTAAGCGCACGTGGCACAAAGCGCAAGGACCGGCATAAGGATCCCGGGTCGAGCCCCGGCTCCCCACCTGCAGGGGAGTCGCTTAACAAGCAGTGAAGCAGGTCTGCAGGTGTCTGTCTTTCTCTCCCCCTCTCTGTCTTCCCCTCCTCTCTCCATGTCTCTCTGTCCTAGCCAACAATGACATCAGTAATAACAACAATAAAACAACAAGGGCAACGAAACGGAATAAATAAATAAATAAATAAGGGGGAGCCCACAGCTACCATCTGATGCAGTTGAACAGCACCTAGTCCTGCCAAGGTCACAGACGCCTTCTCTCACCACCAGTGACGGTGAAGTAAGAGAAAGGAAAGGGGTTTTCTGGCCGTACCATCCTGAACATGCCCGATCTTCTCTGGCCTCAGAAAAAGGAATGGGGGGGCATGGAGTCCCCGGTTAAGCACACGCACGTATCACCATGATCAAAAGTCTGGGTTCAAGCCCCTGCTTCCTACCTGAAGGGAGGAAGAAATCACTTTTTAAAAGCACAATAGAAGGCCTGGTGGTGGCACGCCCAGTTAAGTGTACATAGTACTATGAAGAAGGATACACACAAGGACCCGGGTTCAAGCCCCCGGTCCCCATATACAGCAGGGATGTTCACTAGTAGTGAGGCAGGTCACCAGGTGTCCATCTTTGTCCCCCTCTCTATCTCCCCGCCCTCTCTATTCCTCTCTGTCCTATCAAATGAAAAAGAAAGAGGGAAAAAAAAGGCTTCCAGAAACAATGGATTCCCAGTGCCAGCACCAAGCCCCAGAGACCAGAGAGAAAGGCGAAAGAAAAGGCACAGATGGATGGAAAGGCAGCTCATGTTCGTATGCTGCGAGACACAGTGTCGCCGAAGTGTCCACTGTAGCCAGCGACGTGGGGTCATGAGGCCCAGCAGACCCCCACAGCCATCTCCTCACAAAGCAGCTGAGACAGGCCGTCTGCAGGGCAGGTCCTGAGAGAGATGGGGCAGAAGAGGCCTCCTACCACTACCTGATTCAGAGTGGCTCCACACTTCCTGCCCTGCCCCCAGCTCTGGGTGCCGGGCAGGGAGGGCCCAGCCTCACCCCCAACCACTGCACAGTCCAGCCTCCTCCCTGCACTAACCACGCTGCCTCACAGCCTCTGGCACCTGTGCTCCTGCGCCTCTGCCCAGGCACGAGGCACTGACATCCCCGGCTCACACAGCCTGCAGTGGGTTCCCTGGACTCTCTAGATAAATAAAAATCCTTAACAATAAGTAAAGAGAGCATAGTGGTTACGTAAAGAGACTCTCATGCCTGAGTTTCCAAAGTCCCAAGTTCAATCCCCTGCACCACCAGAGCTGAGCAGGGTTCTAATAAAATGAATAAATAAATATATATTTTTTTTAAGTAGAAACTGAATCTCTCTTTTCAAAAAAGGAATCGGGTGGAGGCTGGGTGGGAGTTCAGTGGGTTAAACACATATATTGTGAAGTGCAAGGACCGGCATAAGGATCCCTGTTCGAGCCCCCAGCTCCCACCTGCAGGGGGGTCGCATCATAGGCAGTGAAGCAGGTCTGAAGGTGTCTGTCTTTCTCTCCCCCTCTCTGTCTTCCCCTCCTCTCTCCATTTTATGTGATATCTCTCCAGGTTCTACCCCAAACCCCAGAGAACTACAGCATTCTTCTCCTTGGAGGCCCTGGGCCCCCGACCGCATGCCTGTCAGGCCTGGTTTGCTCTCCATCTGCATCTGCTGAGTGAGCAGGAGCCTGAGGTGAGGCCCAGGTCCAGGGCTCTGCTCAGCCTCCTCACTGCTGGCACTGTGGCCCTGCAGTGCTCACCAGCCAGAATTGCTCCGAGTCTTCAGACAACTGACATTTTTCTTGTGGTTGTTCAGAAATCCCAGCTTTCTGGTGAAGCACTAGTCAGGATTAACCAGAACCAGAGCCATTTGTCTCTGTGGCTTTCAATGATTTGCTCACAATCCTGCTTACAGCTGTCAGAGGTGCTGGGCTGCACACGGCCGGGAGCAAGGACGGGCGCCTGGAGGCTGCATCAGTGCCACAGACAGTGCCGTGGACATCGCCACGGACAGCACCACAGGCTCCCTGCCAAATGGACATGGAGTCCAGGGCCCCACAGCCATGGACAGCTGTCCGGCTGGACACAGGCATGGGGGCAGGTCAGCACCACAGTCTGCTAGCTAGAGGCAGTATTGACCAGCCAGGATGGTGGTCACCAGGTCAGCCATCACCACAGATGTGGACGGTCAGCCTGCCCAGATGGAAGCAGCACCCACACTCCTTTTGTTCCCAGGGTGCTGTGCACCAAATGTTTGGTCTGCGGGAGACACTTGACAGAAGCATCTTTCTCTCAGCAGCGTTTCCCTCTCTCCAGAGATGGATGTGGTCTTTGCACAGCCCGGCACCTGCTCCCTCGGTGGATGCTGCTGTGTGGCAGCATGGTCTGTGCACAGCCCGGCACCTGCTCCCTCGGTGGATGCTGCTATGTGGCAGCATGGCACAAGCCCAGAAGTGCCGTGCACATCCCAGCTGTCTCCAAGCCTCGTAGGCCCCTGGAAGCTTGATCTCCAGAGGAGTGTCCAGTTCATGAAGCTTCAGCGAGTGGTGCACTTAAGATCTCAGTGTTTTCCAGGTTCAAGCCCCTGGTCCCCACCTGCAGGGGAGCAGCTTCACGAGTGGTGAAGCTGGTCTGCAGGTGTCCCTCTGTCTCTCTCCCTCTCTATCTGCCTCTCCCTCTCTATTTCTCTCTCTCCTATCAAATAAAATAGAAACAAAGAAGGCTGGGGAAACAATATAATGGTTCTGCAAAAAGACTTTCATGCCTGAGGCCCCAAAACTCCCTGGTTCAATCCCAGCACCACCATCAGTCAGAACTGAGCAGGAGTCTGGACAAAAGGGGAGAAGGGGTGAGAGAGAGAGAGAGAGAGAGAGAGAGAGAGAAAATGGGGTGGCATGACTTGTTGAGTGCACACATCACAGTGCACAAGAACCGAGGTTTGAGCCCCAGCCCCCACCTACAAGGGAGGAAACGCCACAAGAGGTGAAGCAGGACTGCAAGTGACTCTCTCTCCCTCTCTCCCACTCCTCTCATTTTCTTTCTATCCTATCTAATAAAAATAGAAAGGGGGAGACATTTAAAAAATGGCCACTGGGAGCAATGGCTTCATAGTTCCAGCATCAAGCCCCAGCCATAACACTGGTAGCAATAAAAAATAAATAAATAAAGGAAGGAAGGAATGGAGGGATGCAGGAAGAAAAGAAGGAAGGGGTAGATAGCACGATAGTTATCAAAACAGACTCTCATGCCGGAGACTTCAAAGCCCCAGTTCAATCCCCCACACCACCATAAGCCATGATGTCCCCAAGTCCCAGGTTCAGTCCCTTGCACCACCATAAGCAAGAGCTGAGCAGAGCTCTTGTCACTTTCACTCTGCATCTCTCTTTTATTAAAAATAAATATGAGAGTCGGGCGGTGGCGCAGTGGGTTAAGCGCACGTGGCGCAAAGCACAGGGACCGGCGTAAGGATCCCGGTTCAAGCCCCCGGCTCCCCACCTGCAGGGGAGTCGCTTCACGGGCGGTGAAGCAGGTCTGCAGGTGTCTATCTTTCTCTCCCCTCTCTCTCTGTCTTCCCCTCCTCTCTCCATTTCTCTCTGTCCTATCCAACAACAAAGCAACGTCAACAATGGCAATAATAACCGCAACGAGGCTGCAACAACTAGGGCAACAAAAAGGGGGAAAAATGGCCTCCAGGAGCGGTGGATTCATGGTGCAGGCACCGAGCCCAGCAATAACCCTGGAGGAAAAAAATAAATAAATAAATAAATAAATAAATAAATAAATAAATAAATAAATAAATATAAGACTTCTGGCTGCGGGGCTACAGAGCGGCAGCAGCTGTGTTTCTCTCCTCTCCCAGGTCAACTAGGAACACCAAAGGAGACCATCTGGGACCACAACAAAACAGGACTAGAACGACTTCAGGAACTCACCAAATCACCAGTGAGTGCAAACACATGTGGCTCATAGACAGAGAGGAGCCTAGAGAGAGACTGAGTGGCTGAGTAACAGTCCGGCAGTTTATCAATTGAGACACCACCTCCAGTCTGTTTCACCAACAAAAAGACGGCTGAAGGGAGGAGAGGACTTCCCTGAGACTCACCAAATGCAACTGTGAGTCTCCATTGCTACTGCCCTCAGAATCTGGAGCAGTGGCAGGGAGGCCCTGTGCTGACACCAGGGGACAGAGAACTAACCAGGAAACTCAGGAGAAGACCTATACCTCGGTGGCCTAGCAGTGGGGCTGTGAGAGTATCTTTGCATAAGCACTGGATTATCTCTGCCCCACCCTACTTTATCTATTGGTCAGGAGTGATGGATTAAGCTAAAAAGCCTACTTATAGTTTCAAAGCCCTCAGGCTCCCATAGCCTACAGGGAAGAAAAAGAACAAAAGAGACTTTTAAGTCACTGTGCTCCAACTCAGGGATTAAAATAATATTGAAACAACTGTCAATTTCCACAAATGTGAACCCTTTAATTACCTTACTTAGACACAAGTCAATCAAGGTAAGAGTGACCAGTAATTTGAAAAGTACTGAGAGACAGACCTCATAACATACTATATAGAATATTTAAACCAACAAGAAGAAATATTGAAGAAATGAATCAGAACAAGTGTCCAGCTAAAAGCCCCAAAAGGTTGAAGCGCAGAATAATGAGGTCAACATCCAAACACCAGTTAAGGAAATAATCACAGGAGTGAGTTAAGAGTTTGAAAGAATTGTCATCAGAAATGCAGAAACAACAAATGAGACTCTGGAAGAAAACACTAATTATCTCAAGGTTATTAGAGAGCTGAAAGCTGAAATAGCTGAGCTAAGAACACAACTAGCTGAGCAAGGTAAAACAGTATCAGAGCAGGGCAACAGAATAGATGAACTCCAGAAAACAGTAGAGAGGAGAGAGAATAGAATCAATGAGGCTGAAGACAGAATTAGCAAGATCGAGGATGAATTAGAGACAACTAAAAAAGAAGTAAGAGATCTCAAAAAGACATTAAAAGATACTGAAAACAACAGAGACCTATGGGATGACTTCAAAAGAAATAATATATGCATTAATGGCTTAACAGAGGAAGAAAGAGAGGGAGGGGAATAAAGCATTCTTCAGGCCATAATAGCTGAAAACTAGTCTAGACATAAAAGACATTAAGGTTCAAGAATCCCAAAGGGTCCCAAACAGAAGTAACCCAGACTTAAAGACACCCAAACACATCATATTTAGAATGGAAAGGAATAAGGATAAAGAAAGGATCCTGAAGGCTGCAAGAGAAAACAAACAGTCACCTACAGAGGAAAACCCATAAGATTAGCAGCAGACTTCTCCACATAAACACTATAGGCCAGATTAGCAGCAGACTTCTCCACATAAACACTACAGGCCAGAAGATATCTATCAAGTGCTCAATGAGAAAGGCTTTCAACCAAGACTACTGTACCCTGCTAGACTGTCACTCAGACTAGATGGAGGCATAAAAACCTTCTCAGACAAGCAACAGTTGAAGGAATCATTTATCACCAAGCCTACACCAAAAGAAGTTCTGAAAGGTCTCCTATAAACAGTCAGACCACCATAAATAGGTGGTCCATAATAGACCACCATAAACACTCTAAAACTCTACAAGAATGGCGTTAAAATATCTTAGGTCCTTGATATCAGTAAATGTCAATAGTCTGAATTCACCTATTAAAGGCACAGAGTAGGAAGATGGATCAGAAAACACAACCCAACAATATGCTGTCTACAGGAAACCCACCTAACTCAACAAGACAAACACAGACTCAAAGTGAAAGGATGGAAAACTATCATACAAGCCAATGGCCCACAAAAAAAAGAGCAGGAACAGCTATTCTTATATCTGACATGATAGACTTTAAAATAAATAAAATTTTAAAAGATAGGGATGGACACTACTTAATGCTCAGTGGATCAGTCAATCAAGAGGACTTAACAATTATTAACATCTATGCACCCAATGAGAAGCCATCTAAATACATCAAACATCTACTGAAAGAGCTACAACAATATATTAACAGCAACACAGTCATAGTAGGGGACTTTTTTGTTGTTGTTGTTTTCACCTTTGTTGGATAGGACAGAGAAAAATGGAGAGATGAGGGGAAGACAGAGAGGAAGAGAGAAAGACAGACACCTGCAGACCTGCTTCACCATCTGTGAAGCGACTCCCCTGCAGGTGGGGAGCCAGGGGCTCGAACCAGTATCCTTAAGCTGGTCCTTGCGCTTTGCACCACGTGCACTTAATCCACTGTGCCACTGCCCGACTCCCCAGTAGGGGACTTCAACACCCCACTCTCTCAACTTGACAGATCATTCAAGCATAAAATCAATAAAGACTTGAAGGAGCTAAATGAGGAGATAGATAAACTAGAGCTATTTGATATTTTCAAAGTCATTCATCCCAAGAAACTAGAATACACATTTTACTCATCCACATGGGTCATTCTCAAGGACAGACCATATGTTAGGCCACAAATACAGCATCAGCAAATTCAAGAGCATTAAAATCATTCCAAGCATCTTCTCAGACCACAGTGAAATTAACACTTAACCACAGTGAAAACACTTAACAATCAACAAAAGATTAATAATAGTCCCAAAATGTGGAAGCTCATCTGTACACTACTTAACAACTACTGGGTCAAAGAAGAAATAAAGGAAGAAATCATAATGTTTCAAGAATTCAATGATAATAAAGACACAAGCTATCAAAATATTTGGGACACAGCTAAAGCAGTACTGCGAGGGAAATTCATAACCATCCAAGCACACAATAAGAAACAAGAAAAGGCACAAATAAACAGCCTGATTGCACATCTTAAAGACCTAGAAGAAGAAGAAGAAGAAGAAGAAGAAGAAGAAGAAGAAGAAGAAGAAGAACAACAACAACAACAACAACAACAACAACAACAACAACAACAAAGGAACCCTAAAGCAACCAGAAGGACAGAAATCACTAAAGTTAGGGCAGAAATAAATAACATTGAAAATAAGAAAACCATACAAAAGATCAACAAAAGTAAATATTGGTTCTTTGAAAGAGTGAACAAAATCGACAAACCTCTAGCCAGACTCACAAAACAAAAAAGGGAGAAGACCCAAATACATCAGATAGTAAATGAAAGAGGAGATATCACAACAGACACCACAGAAATTCAACATATCATGTGAGGCTTCTATGAACAACTATATGCCACCAAGCTAGGGAACCTGGAAGAAATGGATGATTTCCTAGATACCTACCAACTTCCAAAACTAAGTAAAGAGGAAGTGGATAACATGAACAGGCCCATCACAGCCAATGAAATTGAAACAGTTATCAAAAACCTCCCCAAAAATAAAAGTCCTGGACCAGATGGTTTTACAAATAAATTCTACAAAACCTTCAAAGAAGAACTAATACCTCTACTTTCAAAAGTCTTCCAGAAGACTGAAGACACTGGAATACTCCCTGCCAGCTTCTATGAAGCTAACATCACTCTGATACCAAAAGCAGACAGGGACACAACCAAAAAAGAAAACTACGGCCCAATATCCCTGATGAACATAGATGCTAAAATACTGAACAAAATTCTAGCCAACCGGATACAACAGTATATCAAAAAGATTGTTCATCATGACCAAGTGGGATTTAACCCAGGCATGCAAGTTTGGTTTAATATACGTAAATCAATCAATGTGATCCACCACATCAACAAAAGCAAGACCAAAAACCACATGGTCATATCAATAGATGCAGAGTAAGCCTTTGACAAAATACAACATCCCTTTATGATCATAACACTACAAAAAATGGGAATAGATGGAAAATTCCTCAAGATAGTGGAGTCTATATATAGCAAACCTACAGCCAACATCATACTCAATGGTGAAAAACTGGAAGCATTTCCCCTCAGATCAGGTACTAGACAGGGCTGCCCACTATCACCATTACTATTCAACATAGTGTTGGAAGTTCTTGCCATAGCAATCAGGCAGGAGCAAGGAATTAAAGGGATACAGATTGGAAGACAAGAAGTCAAACTCTCCCTATTTGCAGATGACATGATAGTATACATAGAAAAACCTAAGGAGAAAGTTGGGTGATGGTACAGCGGGTTCACACATGGTGTGAAGCACAAGGACCAGCGGAAGGATCCCAGTTCCAGCCCCCGGCTCCCCACCTGCAGGGGAGTCACTTCATAGGCAGTGAAGCAGGTCTACAGGTGTCTGTCTTTCTCTCCCCCTCTTTGTCTTTCCCTCCTCTCTCCATTTCTCTCTGTCCTATCCAACAATGAAAGACATCAACAACAACAATAATAACCACAACAAGTCTACAACAACAAGGGCAACAAAAGGGGGGGGAAATGGCCTCCAGGAGCGGTGGATTCATGGTCCAGGCACCGAGCCCAGCAATAACCCTGGAGACACACACACAAAAATTGCTTGGTACTGAAGCAAGAATAGACACACTGACCAACTGAATAAAATTGAGAGCCCAGAAGTAAGCCCCAACACCAGTGGACATCTAATCTTTGACAAAGGTGCCCAGACTGTTAAATGGGGAAAGCAGAGTCTCTTCAACAAATGATGTTGGAAAAAAATGGGTTGAAACATGCAGAAGAATGAAACTGAACCACTGTATTTCACCAAATACAAAAGTAAATTCCAAGTGGATCAAGGACCTGGATGTTAGACCAGAAACTATCAGATACTTAGAGGAAAATATTGGCAAAACTTTTTTCCACATAATTTTTTTTAATATTTATTTATTCCCTTTTGTTGCCCTTGTTGTTTTATTGTTGTAGTTAATATTGTTGTAGTTGTTGATGTCATCATTTTTGGATAGGACAGAGAGAAATGGAGAGAGGAGGGGAAGACAGAGAGGGGGAGAGAAAGACAGACACCTGCAGACCTGCTTCACCGCCTGTGAAGTGACTCCCCTGCAGGTGGGGAGCCAGGGGCTTGAACCAGGATCCTTACGCTGGTCCTTGCGCTTCACACCACGTGCACTTAACCCACTGCACTACAGCCCAACTCCCTTCCGCATAAATTTTAAAGACGTCTTCAATGAAACGAATCCAATTACAAAGAAGACTAAGGCAAGCATAAACCTATGGGACTACATCAAATTAAAAAGCTTCTGCACAGCAAAAGAAACCACTACCCAAGCCAAGAGACCCCTCACAGAATGGGAGAAGATCCTTACATGCCATACATTTCTGGGAAATTGTGCAGATGCAGTCACATCTGCCATGTTGTCCCCTCAGGCTACTGCTAGTTCCCAAGAGAGTTGGGACATTCTCGGAGTGCCTGTTCAGCCATGTTGTGCCCTCAGGGCATTGTCTATATCCCCGCGCGATATTTGGAGTGCTATGGTCACTCCTCCCCCTTCCCATTCTCATGAGAGTTATTATCCTATCCTGGAGTGCTATGGTTACTCCTCCGCCTTCCCATTCTCACAGAGTTATCATCCTATCCTGGAGTGCTATGGTTACTCCTCCGCCTTCCCATTCTCACAGAGTTATCATCCTATCCTGGAGTGCTATGGTTACTCCTCCACCTTCCCATTCTCACAGAGTTATCATCCTATCCTGGAGTGCTATGGTTACTCCTCCGCCTTCCCATTCTCACAGAGTTATCATCCTATCCTGGAGTGCTATGGTTACTCCTCCGCCTTCCCATTCTCACAGAGTTATTATCCTATCCTGGAGTGCTATGGTTACTCCTCCGCCTTCCCATTCTCACAGAGTTATCATCCTATCCTGGAGTGCTATGGTTACTCCTCCGCCTTCCCATTCTCACAGAGTTATCATCCTATCCTGGAGTGCTCTGGTCACTCCTCCGCCTTCCCATTCTCACAGAGTTATTATCCTATCCTGGAGTGCTATGGTTACTCCTCCCCTTCCCATTCTCACAGAGTTATCATCCTATCCTGGAGTGCTATGGTTACTCCTCCACCTTCCCATTCTCACAGAGTTATCATCCTATCCTGGAGTGCTCTGGTCACTCCTCCCCTTCCCATTCTCACAGAGTTATTATCCTATCCTGGAGTGCTATGGTTACTCCTCCGCCTTCCCATTCTCACAGAGTTATCATCCTATCCTGGAGTGCTATGGTTACTCCTCCACCTTCCCATTCTCACAGAGTTATCATCCTATCCTGGAGTGCTGTGGTTACTCCTCCGCCTTCCCATTCTCGCAAAAACTGCTCCTATAAAAGCCTTTCTTCTTCCGCACCTCGTTTTCTTGCCAGCGCTCCACTCCGGTGTTTAGACACAGGAAAGGTTACTGCGTGAGGCGGCCATTTTCACTACCTCCACATGGCCCAACCTGCTTCTCTAGCACCCAACTCTGAGATACGAGCGCAAATAAAGATTTGTGTTTCCTCTTCGCTCCAGACCCCTCCTCTCTCTCTTCTCTGCGGCCCGCGCACAACAACAATACATCAGACAAGAGTTTAATAACCAACATATATAAAGAGCTTGCCAAACTCAACAACAAGACAACAAATAACCCCATCCAAAAATGGGGGGAGGACATGGACAGAATATTCACCACAGAAGAGAGCCAAAAGGCCAAGAAATACATGAAAAAATGCTCCAAGTCTTTGATTGTCAGAGAAATGCAAATAAAGACAACAACGAGATACTACTTCACTCCTGTGAGAATGTCATACGTCAGAAAAGGTAACAGCAGCAAATGCTGGAGAGGGTGTGTGGTCAAAGGAACCCTCCTGCACTGCTGGTGGGAATGTCAATTGGTCCAACCTCTGTGGAGAACAGTCTGGAGAACTCTCAGAAGGCTAGAAGTGGACCTGCCCTATGACCCTGCAATTCCTCTCCTGGGGATAGATCCTAAGGAACCCAACGCACCCATCCAAAAAGATCTGTGTGCACATATGTTTTTGGTAGCACAATCTGTAATAGCCAAAACCTGGAAGCCACCCAGGTGTCCAACAATAGATGAGTGGCTAAGCAAGTTGTGGTATATATACACAATGGAATACTACTCAGCTGTAAAAAATGGCGACTTCACCGTTTTCAGCCGATCTTGGATGGACCTTGAGAAAATCATGTTGAGTGAAATAAGTCAGAAACAGAAGGATGAATATGGGATGATCTCACTCTCAGAAGTTGAAAAACAACATCAGAAGAGAAAACACAAGTAGAACCTGAACTGGAATTGGCATATCGCACCAAAGTAAAAGACTCTGGGGTAGGTGGGTGGGGAGAATACAGGTCCAAGAAGGATGACAGAGGACCTAGTGGGGGTTGTATTGTTATATGGAAAACTGGGAAATGTTATGCATGTACGAACTGTTGTATTTATTGTCAAATGTAAAACATTAATTCCCCAATAAAGAAATTTAAAAATAAAAACAAATGGGGGTCGGGCGATGGCGCAGTGGGTTAAGCGCATGTGGCACAAAGCGCAAGGACCGGCGTAAGGATCCTGGTTTGAGCCCCCAGCTCCCCACCTGCAGGGGAGTCACTTCACAGGCGGTGAAGCAGGTCTGCAGGTGTCTATCTTTCTCTCCCCCTCTCTGTCTTCCCCTCCTCTCTCCATTTCTCTCTGTCCTATCCAACAACGAATAGCATCAACAATGGCAATAATAATAACCACAAACAGGCTCCAACAACAAGGGCAACAAAAGGGGGAAAAAGTGGCCTCCAGGAGCGGTGGATTCATGGTGCAGGCACCGAGCCCAGCAATAACCCTGGAGGGAAAAAAAAGGTTAAAAATAATAATAATAATAATAAATAAATACAATTTATGCTCCCCACAGCAATCCTGGGTCCATACTCCCAGAGGGATAAAGAATAGGAAAGCTATCAAGGAAGGGGATTGGATACAGAGTTCTGGCGGTGGGAACTGTGTGGAATTGTACCCCTCTTATCTTATGGTATTGTCAATATTTCCATTTTACAAATAAAAAATTTTAAAAAAGAAATACCTTTAAAAATAAATAGGGGGGCTGGGTGGTGGCACAGCAAGTTAAGCGCATGCGGCGTGAAGCACAAGGACCTGCATAAGGCTCCCCACCTGCAGGGGAGTCGCTTCACAGGCGGTGAAGCAGGTCTGCAGGTGTCTGTCTTTCTCTCCCCCTCTGTCTTCCTCTCCTCTCTCCATTTCTCTCTGTCCTATCCAACACAGCAACAGTAATAACAACAACAACAATAATAACAACAACAATGATAAACAACAAGGGCAACAAAAGGGAAAAAATAGCCTCCAACAGCAGTGGGTTTATAGTGCAGGCACTGAGCCCCAGTGACAACCCTGGAGGCAAAATAATAATCTTTTAAAGGAAGGGCAGAGAAAGGAAAAATGGTCACCGGGAGTGGTAGCAGTTCAGCGCTGAACCCCCGCAATAACCCTAGTGGCAAAAAAAAATCTGGTGTTTCCTGGAAGTGTGTTCCATGACAAATCTGCACAGTGGGTGACAAAGCACGGTGTGTGGTATGTTTGGGTGCTGTGGAGAGTGACTCTCAGGAGCCCACCATGACGGCCCTTTGGTACCTGCAAGGCAGGTGTGCACAGGACTCACAGCTGCCGGGCGCCGGGCTGTTCTCTTGGGGCTGCGTGCAGGTACGGCAGGCATGCTGCTGTCAGCCATCTCAGCTGACACGTCACAGATGTCCTATGTCTGTCTGTGTGGAAACTGAATGCATGTCAAGCCCCGAGCCCATCAAAGTTTTATTGTCATATCTTTGTTTGCAATGATAGCCAACGAGAAATAAAGCAATAAGTGTTTGCACTCAGAAAGAAAAGGGAGGCTCCCTTTGGGGTAGACAGTAAGAACATGGGGGGCTGGCGAGACCTGAGGCACACCTTCAGCTGTGAATCCCTGGGCCTGGGGGCCTGCTCTGAGCACCTACAGCCCCTGGGGGGGAGCCACAGGCTGCAGCTTAGGCTGGAAATTTCCAGAGAAGAACGCAGGCCTCCCTGCCAGGACCCTACAAACACCACTCCCCCGCCTGCTTCTTGCAGAGCTAATTGGTGCTGAGCCCCAAGGCCACATCCCTCTAATTGGGAGAGTGCAGTCCTGGTCCCCTGAAGCCTGAGGAGGCAGAAGCAAGTGCTCCCTGTGGCCTCCTCAGCCTCGGGCCTCAAGCAGCCATCCCTAACAACATCCCCCAGGAAGGGGCAAGTCTCCAGGCTCCAGAAACTTTCCCATCAAAGTTGGATGGAGTCTACAAAGTGCAGCTTTAATTGGGCTCCAAGAGGGTTAGGAGACAAGGCCGCTCTCCCTGTGGCCCAGCTCAGACGGTCCTGGAGGGGACAGGTCAGGGAAAGGACATGGACAGCGAGATCAGGGCTCAGCCAGGGCCGTGGAGTCGCCACGGGCTGGGCTGTGAGAGGAGGAGCCGCTGTCACCTGACCCCTGGTATCTGTGGGGACGTGGGGATGCCGTCTGCCAGGAAGGTCACCATGACTGAACTCAGTCAGTGTCCAGCCAGTGCCAGGTGAGTGTCCCTCAGCAGGGGCCCACAGGTGTCTCCTCCAGTGTCCCTCAGCTGTGTCCCCTCAGGCATTCTCAGCAGGTGTCACCACAGGCGTGTCTCCTGACACCAAAAATCATTTTAACTTAGTCCCAGAACTAAGATGTGAAATTCAAACCACAAAAGTTCCAGAAAGTTGTATAAGAGATGTTAGTTATCTTTGTTAGTGATTTACTAGTAGCAAAGAAGGTGACAGTGTAGCCCACTGCGTGGCCCTGTCCCTCTGAGGTTAACCATCAAGATTTTTGTTTCTAGAAACAGGAGGGAGACAGTGAAAGGAACCACAAAACCACAGGTCCCACCAGTGCAGTAGGGGCCAGCTTGAGCCTGGGTCTCACATTAGGAAAGGAACTCCCCGTTCTGTGAGCCATTTCACTAGCCCTAGCACCATGCTCCTCACCACTTCTTTGAGGGTTTGCTTACTAATATTTTCTTTTACAAATTTCTGTGCTTCAATTCTTTCTTTTTTATGTTTAATTAGATGAGACAGACAGAAATTGAGAAAGGAGGGAGAGAGAGAGAGAGAGAGAGAGGAGAGAGACCTGCAGACCTGCTTCATCCACTGTGAAGCAACGCCCTGCAGGTGAGGAGCCAGGGGCTCGAAACGGTATCCTTGAGCAGGTCCTTGCTCTTTGTGCTGTGTGCACTTGACCTGGTGCGCCACCACCTGGCCCCTCAATTCTTTCTATTACACACATGAGCAATGGCTGTCTCCCAGAGAAATGGCAGGTCATTTGGTAACAGGTAAAAATGTTAGCAATAAGAGTCCTTGGACACACACCCACAAAAAAAAAAAAAAAGTAAGAAAGAAAGAAAGGAAGAAAGAAAGAAAGAGTAAAACTCCTGGACTTTACCTCTTCCTCCTCCCCTCCACATTTTTTTTTCCTCCAGCGTTATCGCTGAGGCTCAGTGCCTGCACGGTCTGGCACCGTGGTCTCCTAGTCAAGATCTCAAGATGCCTGCCTCCATGGGTGGCCAACACTATGTCGTTTCTTCTCCAAAACAGAAGATTCCGGGTGCATCTGGGTGACAAGTCTAGCAGATGGAGACTTGTCTCAAGTGGCCTCCCCCAGGGCTCTGTTCTGGCTCCTACGCTATTTAATATTTACATCAATGACCTCCCAGAAACTTCTTCAAGGAAGTTCATCTACGCCGATGACATCTGCTGTGCAACTCAGGCATCCAAGTTCGACATCCTCGAGGAAACACTCACGAAAGACATGTCTCTGATATCTGATGACTGTAAAAAATGGCGACTAATCCCTAGCACTGCAAAAACGGTATCATCTGCTTTCCATCTACACCATGCCTCGGCCTCGCGTGAGCTTAATGTGTAGCTTGGCGATACGAGAATCCGGCATGAAGCCCAGCCAGTCTATCTCGGCGTTACTCTCGATCGCACTCTGTCATTTCACGAACATCTCATAAAAACTGCAGCAAAGGTGGGCGCGAGGAATCACATCATTGCAAGACTGGTCAGCTCCTCATGGGGCGCGAGCGCTTCCACACTACGATCATCATCTCTGGCATTATGCTATTCCACTGCAGAATACTGTGCCCCAGTATGGTTCCGTAGCCCCCATGTCCACTTGGTCGATTCCAAATTATATTCCTCCATGAGGATCATTTCTGGAACCATCCGTTCCACCCCGGTTCCATGGCTGCCAGTTCTTAGCAACATCGCCCCGCCAGATATTCGTCGGGAGGCAGCATCATCTAAGTTCATTTCCCACGTCTACGCTCGACCGGACCTGCCAATATACGCGGATATCTTCGCCCACCCTGTCCAACGCTTGATGTCTCGTCACCCAATCTGGTCCCCTACGCCTACACTGAACTTCTCTGTTCCGGTCTCTTGGAAACAGAGTTGGCAGTCAGCTGAGGTCAAGAACAAACACCTCATCACAGACCCCTGCGAGCGCCCACCCGGCTCTGACCTAGCACGTTATGATGGGGCCCTCCTCAATCGGTATGGAACAGGCCATGGCCGGTGCGCCGCTATGTTCCATCGCTGGGGAGCCAGAGACGACCCGAACTGCCCCTGCAGCTCCAGACAATGACCCACATAGTCAACGACTGCCACCTCTCCAGATTCAAAGGAGGTCTCGAAACTTGACATCAGGCTCCACCTGACGCTGTTGACTGGCTACGAAAGAAGGGCAAACGCTAGAAGAAGAAGTGCCTGCACTACGAGCCCACTGCTCCTGGAAGCCATTTTCTTCCATTTTAAAAAAATATTTATTTATTATTGGATAGAGATGGAAACGGAGAGGGGAGGGGGAGAGACAGAGAGACATCTGCAGCCCTGCTTCACCGCTCATGAAGCTTTCCCCCTGCAGATGGAGACCGGGGGCTTGAACCTGGGTCCTTGTGCACTGTAATGTGCCCACTTAACCAGGTGTGCCACCACCTGGCCCTGTTTTTCCATTTTGTTTTCATTGTTATTGCTGTTGGATAGGACAGAGAGAAATGGAGAGAGGATGGGAGACAGAGAGGAGGAGAGAAAGACAGACACCTGCAGACCTGCTTCACCGCCTGTGAAGCGACCCCCTGCAGGTGGGGAGCCGGGGCTCAAACCAGGATCCCTAAGCCAGTCCCTGTGCTTCACGCCACCCGCGCTGAATCCACTGGGCTACCGCCAGCCCCTACATTGTTTTAAAGCAAAGCCAGGGAGTTGGAGGCAGCTTAATTACCCAAAAGACTCTGTGCCTGAGGTTCCAGGGTCTCAGGTTCGGTTTCTTTCTCTTTTATTTAATTATGATCAACAAGTCCACAGGATAAAAAGGGGACACAATGCCACACAGTCCCCACCACCAGAGCTCCGTATCCCCTCCCCTCCACTGGAAGCTGCCCTGTTCTTTATCCCTCTGGGAGTCTGGACCCAGATTCTCTATGGGGAGCAGAAGGTGGGAGTTGTGGCTTCTGTCACTGCTTCTCCGCTGGACATGGGTGTTGGCAGGTGGATCCACACCCCCAGCCTGTGTCTGTCTGTCTGTCCCTAGTGGGGCAGGGCTCGGGGAGGACACGTCAGGACACGTTGGTGAGGCCCTTCCAACATGAAGACCCCAGTGCTCATCTACTATTTGTTTATACTCTTCCCAGCTTTCTTCAGGTTCAGTTCCAAGCACCTCCATAAGCCAGAGCTAAAAAGTACTGGGGGGACTTTTAGGTTCTGGTGCTTGATGCTGAAGGAGGATTTGTGCCTGGGTGAGAAAGTTCTTCAGAAAACTGAGAAGTTTCATATGTGTACCATCAGCTGTATTTACTGTAGACCTTTAATCCCCACTCCCAATAAAAAAAGAAAAGAAAAGAAAGAAAAAGTATCTGACTGCAATAAAAGAAGAAAAGAATTCCAGTAAAAAGGAAAGAAAGATGGGAACAGGCAACAAATGCTATCAGGTACCAGGACCCAGGTTCAAGCCCCCAGCCCCCACCTGCAGGGGGGAGTTTCATGAGCAGTAAAGAAGGGCTGCAAGAGACGACTTCTGGAGGCGGAGCTACGAGCAGCAGATCGCTTTCTCTCCTCTCCTCTCCCGGATCAACTAGGAATACCAAAGGAGACCACCCGGACCGAAAACAAGACAGGACTATAATGACCACAGGAACCCAGTAAATCACCCGTGAGTACAAACACGCGTAGCTGGTGATAGAGAGGAGAGAGGGGCCTAAGGAGAGATTAAGTGACTGCTAATAGTTCAACAGTTTGTCAGTGGAGACACCACCTCCAGTCTGCTCCACCAACAAGGGGACAGCTGAAGGGAGGAAAGGACTCCCCAGAGACTCACCAAGTACAACTCTGAGTCTCCATTGCTACTACCCTCAGAATCTGGAGCAGCAACAGGGAGGGACACCAGGGCACAGAGATCTAACCGGGAAACTCAGGAGAAGACCTATACCTCGGTGGCATAGCTGAAGGGCTGTGAAAGTCTCTTTGCATAACCACTGGATTATCTCTGCCACACCCTGCTTTATCTCTTGGTCAGGAGTCATTGATTAAGCCAAGAAGCCTATTGATAGTTTAAAAGCCCTCAGGCTCCCATAGCCTACAGGGAAGAAAAAAAAAAAAAGGCTTTTACACCACTGAACTCCAACTCAGGGATTGAAAAAACTGTTAACTTATATAAAATGGTTAAAACAACAAGAAAAAATAATGGAGACTCAAACCAGGACAAGAGTCCAGCTAAAAGTCCTCCAGAGGGCGAAGCACAAAACAACGAGTTCAACATCCAAACATTAGCTAAGGAAATAATAACAGGAGTGAGTAAAGAATTTGAAAAAATTGTAATCAGAACTGCAGGAACAACAAATGAGAATATGGAAGAAAATTCTAATAATCTCATGGTTATTAGAGAGCTGAAAGCTGAAATTGCTGAGCTAAGAAGGCAACTAGCTGAACAAGCTAAAACAGTATCAGAGCAGGGCAACAAAATAGATGAACTCCAGAAAGCAGTAGAGGGCAGAGAGAATAGAATCAATGAGGCTGAAGACAGAATTAGCAAGATTGAGGATGAATTAGAGACAACTAAAGAAGAAGTAAGAGATCTCAAAAAGAGATTAAGAGATGCTGAAAACAACAACAGAGTCCTATGGGATGACTTCAAAAGAAACAATATACGCATTATTGGCTTACCAGAGGAAGAAAGAGAAGGGGAGGAAGAAAGCGTTCTCCAGGCCATAATAGCTGAAAATTTCTCTAGTCTAGACAACACCAAAGACATAAAGATTCAAGAAGCCCAGAGGGTCCCAAACAGAATTAACCCAGACCTAAAGACACCAAGACATATCATACTTAGAATGGAAAGGAATAAGGATAAAGAAAGGATCCTCAAGGCTGCAAGAGAAAAACAAAGAGTCACCTACAAAGGAAAACCCATAAGATTAGCAGCAGACTTCTCCATACAAACACTACAGGCCAGAAGAGAATGGCAAGATATCTATCGAGTGCTCAATGAGAAAGGCTTTCAGCCAAGAATACTATATCCTGCTAGATTGTCATTCAGACTAGATGGAAGCATCAAAACCTTCTCAGACAAGCAACAGTTGAAGGAAGCAACCATCACCAAGCCTGCCTTGAAAGAAGTTCTGAAAGGTTTCCTATAAACAAACAGACCACCACAAATAGAACATATATCAAAACACTCTAAAACTCTACAAGAATGGCGTTAAAATATCTTCAATCTTTGATATCAATAAATGTGAATGGCCTGAATTCACCTATTAAAAGACACAGAGTAGGAAGATGGATCAGAAAACACAACCCAACAATATGTTGTCTACAGGAAACTCACCTAACGCAACAAGACAAACACAGACTTAAAGTGAAAGGATGGAAAACTATCATTCAAGCCAATGGCCCACAAAAAAGGGCAGGAACAGCTATTCTCATATCTGACATGATAGACTTTAAAATAGATAAGATTAAAAAAGATAGGAATGGACACTACTTAATGCTCAGAGGATCAGTCAATCAAGAGGACTTAACAATTATTAATATCTATGCACCCAATGAGAAGCCATCTAAATACATCAAACTTCTACTGAAAGAGCTACAGCAATATATTAACAGTAACACAATCATAGTAGGGGACTTCAACACCCCACTATCTCAACTTGACAGATCATCCAGGAAGAAAATCAGTAAAGACATAAGGGAGCTAAATGAAGAGATAGATAAACTAGAACTATTGGACATTTTCAGAGTCATTCATCCCAAGGAACTGGAATACACATTTTACTCAAATCCACATGGATCATTCTCAAGGATAGACCATATGTTAGGCCACAAAGACAGCATCAGCCTATTCAAGAGCACTGAAATCATCCCAAGCATCTTCTCAGACCACAGTGGAATTAAACTAACACTTAACAATCAACAAAAGATTAGTAACAGTGCCAAAATGTGGAAGCTCAACAGTACACTTCTTAACAACTTCTGGGTCAAAGAGGAAATCAAAGAAGAAATCAAAATGTTTCGAGAGTTCAATGAAAATGAAGACACAAGCTATCAAAATATTTGGGACACAGCTAAAGCAGTCCTAAGAGGGAAGTTCATAGCTATACAAGCACACATTAGGAAACAAGAAAAGGCACAAATAAACAGCCTGATTGCACATCTTAAAGACCTAGAAGAAGAACAACAAAAGAACCCTAAAGCAACCAGAAGGACAGAAATTACTAAAGTTAGGGCAGAAATAAATAACATTGAGAATAGGAAAACCATACAAAAGATCAATGAAAGTAAATGTTGGTTCTTCGAAAGAGTAAACAAAATCGACAAACCTTTAGCTAAACCTTTAGACTCACAAAACAAAAAAGGGAGAAGACCCAAATAAATCGGATAGTAAATGAAAGAGGAGAAATCACAACAGACACTGCAGAAATTCAACATATCATGCGAGGCTTCTATGAACAATTATATGCCACCAAGTTAGAGAACCTGGAAGAAATGAATGATTTCCTAGATACCTACCAACTTCCAAAACTAAGTAAAGAGGAAGTGGATAATATGAACAGGCCCATCACAGCTAATGAAATTGAAACAGTTATCAAAAATCTCCCCAAAAATAAAAGTCCTGGACCAGATGGTTTTACAAATGAATTCTACAAAACTTTCAAAGAAGAACTAATACCTCTACTTTTAAAAGTCTTCCAGAAGATTGAAGACACTGGAATACTCCCTGCCAGCTTCTATGAAGCCAACATCACCCTGATACCAAAAGCAGACAGGGACACAACCAAAAAAGAAAACTACAGACCAATATCTCTGATGAACATAGATGCGAAAATATTGAACAAAATTCTAGCCAACCGGATACAGCAGTATATCAAAAAGATTGTTCATCATGACCAAGTGGGGTTTATCCCAGGCATGCAAGGTTGGTTTAATATACGTAAATCAATCAATGTGATCCACCACATCAACAAAAGCAAGACCAAAAACCACATGGTCATATCAATAGATGCAGAGAAAGCCTTTGACAAAATACAACATCCCTTTATGATCAAAACACTACAAAAAATAGGAATAGATGGAAAATTCCTGAAGATAGTGGAGTCTATATATAGCAAACCTACAGCCAACATCATACTCAATGGTGAAAAACTGGAAGCATTTCCCCTCAGATCAGGTACTAGACAGGGCTGCCCACTATCACCATTACTATTCAACATAGTGTTGGAAGTTCTTGCCATAGCAATCAGGCAGGAGCAAGGAATTAAAGGCATACAGATTGGAAGAGAAGAAGTCAAACTCTCCTTATTTGCAGATGACATGATAGTATACATGGAAAAACCTAAGGAATCTAGCAAGAAGCTTTTGGAAATCATCAGGCAATACAGTAATGTGTCAGGCTATAAAATTAACATTCAAAAGTCAGTGGCATTCCTCTATGCAAACACTAAGTTAGAAGAAATTGAAATCCAGAAATCAGTTCCTTTTTCTATAGCAACAAAAACAATAAAATATCTAGGAATAAACCTAACCAAAGAAGTGAAAGACTTGTATACTGAAAATTATGAGTCACTACTCAAAGAAATTGAAAAAGACACAAAGAAGTGGAAAGATATTCCATGCTCATGGGTTGGAAGAATTAACATCATCAAAATGAATATATTACCCAGAGCCATCTACAAATTTAATGCTATCCCCATCAAGATCCCAAGCACATTTTTTAGGAGACTAGAACAAATGCTACAAATGTTTATCTGGAACCAGAAAAGACCTAGAATTGCCAAAACAATCTTGAGAAAAAAGAACATAACTGGAGGCATCACACTGCCAGATCTCAAACTATATTATAGGGCCATTGTCATCAAAACTGCTTGGTACTGGAACATGAACAGACACACTGACCAGTGGAATAGAATTGAGAGCCCAGAAATGAGGCCCCACACCTATGGACATCTAATCTTTGACAAAGGGGCCCAGACTATTACATGGGGAAAGCAGAGTCTCTTCAACAAATGGTGTTGGAAACAATGGGTTGAAACATGCAGAAGAATGAAGCTGAATCACTGTATTTCACCAAATACAAAAGTAAATTCCAAGTGGATCAAGGACTTGGATGTTAGACCAGAAACTATCAGATACTTAGAGGAAAATATTGGAAGAACTTTTTTCCGCATAAATTTTAAAGACATTTTCAATGAAACGAATCCAATTACAAGGAAGACTAAGGCAAGTATAAACCTATGGGACTACATCAAATTAAAAAGCTTCTTCACAGCAAAAGAAACCACTACCCAAATCAAGAGACCCCTCACAGAATGGGAGAAGATCTTTACATGCCATACATCAGATAAGAGTTTAATAACCAACATATATAAAGAGCTTACCAGACTCAACAACAAGACAACAAATAACCCCATCCAAAAATGGGGGGAGGAATTGGACAGAATATTCACCACAGAAGAGATCCAAAAGGCCGAGAAACACATGAAAAAATGCTCCAAGTCTCTGATTGTCAGAGAAATGCAAATCAAGACAACAATGAGATATCACTTCACTCCTGTGAGAATGTCACACATCAGAAAAGGTAACAGCAGCAAATGCTGGAGAGGGTGTGGGGTCAAAGGAACCCTCCTGCACTGCTGGTGGGAATGTCAATTGGTCCAACCTCTGTGGAGAACAGTCTGGAGAACTCTCAGAAGGCTAGAAATGGACCTACCCTATGACCCTGCAATTCCCCTCCTGGGGATATATCCTAAGGAACCCAACACATCCATCCAAAAAGATCTGTGTACACATATGTTCTTGGCAGCACAATTTGTAATAGCCAAAACCTGGAAGCAACCCAGGTGTCCAACAACAGATGAGTGGCTGAGCAAGTTGTGGTATATATACACAATGGAATACTACTCAGCTGTAAAAAATGGTGACTTCACCGTTTTCAGCCGATCTTGGATGGACCTTGAAAAAATCATGTTGAGTGAAATAAGTCAGAAACAGAAGGATGAATATGGGATGATCTCACTCTCAGGCCGAAGTTGAAAAACAAGATTAGAAAAGAAAACACAAGTCGAACCTGAAATGGAATTGGAGTATTATACCAAAGTAAAAGACTCTGGGGTGGGTGGGTGGGTGGGGAGAATACAGGTCCATGAAAAATGATGAATGAAATAGTGGGGGTTGTATTGCTAAATGGGAATCTGGGGAACGTTATGCATGTAAAAAAAAAAAAAAAAAAAAGAAGGGCTGCAGATGTCTCTGTCTCTCCCTCTCTATCTCCACCTCACCTTTCAATTTCTTGAGCCGTCATTGTTAGACAACAAGGCCCAGCAAAAGCCCTGGTAGCATTAAAAAGCATTTTTTATTTTTTTAATTTGCTTTCCCCCTTTTGTTGCCCTTGTTTTTTATTGTTGTTGTAGTTATTGTTGTTGTTGTTGTATAGATGTCATCACTGTTGGATAGGACAGAGAGAAATGGAGAGAGGAGGGGAAGACAGAGAGGGCGAGAGAAAGACAGACACCTGCAGACCTGCTTCACCGCCTGTGAAGCGACTCCCCTGCAGGTGGGGAGTTGGGGGCTCGAACCGGGATCCTTGCACCAGTCTTTGCACTTTGTGCCATGTGTGCTTAATACACTGCACTACTGTCCAACCCCCTAAAAAGCATTTTTTAAGAAAAGAAAAAATACAGACAGAAAAAAGCAGAGTCAGTGAATGAACTCAGTCTTGCATAAAGGATTTCACTGAGCTGTCTCATGGACACTTTTTTTTTCTTTTTGTGTTTAGTAAGATAGTTTATAAGCGAGAGAAGGGAGAGATAGCAGCAAGACCACAGAACTGTTCCACCATCCATGGAGCCCCTGGGTGCACAGCGCTGCTGGAAGGACCTTCCAGGCCTTCACACAAACTGGGTGAGCTGTCTGCTACCCCCACTCCCCACCCAAGTCATTCTTACAATGGTTTGTCACAGAGAAACCATGTCATTCAAATGTAAATAATGCAAAAGTTGACTACGTAACACTTAGGCAAGATAATGTGTGTTATAGGAAAAATAGCAGCAATCTCTAATATGTGAAGAAAATAAAGTAGAAAAAGTTGCTACAAAGCAGATGAAACAGAATGCACAATATCGTGAAATGAAATTTATTTACATAAGAAATACGGCAAATAAAAACATGTACACTAAAGGAAGAGGTAGGCTGATATCTGGAGGTGGATGCTAGTCAAAAGGAAGGGATAAGTAAGAACTAGTACTGTTAGAACTCTGTGAAGAAACACAAAAAAGGGAAAAATCATTTCAGAAATGAACACCAAATTAAAGAAACTTTAGGTATTGTGTATAAGATAAATGAGAAAATCAGAGAAAAAGGTGGTAGTGGAGATTAGAGGTACTAGAGAGAAAATGCAGAAAGACATCCAGGATGACATATATGGACGTGTTATATGTGGATGAAACACACACGTCTTTTTTATACAGTTCTTGTCTTACTATTATTTGCCTCTATCCATTTCTTCCTCCTCTTTCACACCTGAATATTGTCTCCTATTTCTATAACCTGAGTCTTTGGGTCTGTTTTACTGTGTGTCACCTTGAGATTAAAATGGTTCTTATTTCTTTCTCTGTGGCAGTCTTCTCAGTAACTCTTTCAAGGCAGGTCTGCGAGATGGCAAACTCTTTTATTTTTTGTATGTCCAGTACTGTCTTGATCACTCCTTCATATCTGAATGATAGTCTTGCAGGGGAAAGTACGTATGGCTGGAGTTATTGTCTCTTAACACCTTGAACATGACATTCCACCCTCCTGACCTGCCATGCTTCCTGCTGAGAAGTCTGGTACAAGTCTGATCATGCTGCCTTTACAAGGCACTTTTTTCTTGTCCCTGAAAACACGCAAATCTTTTCCTCTGTCCTTGATACTTTTTAATTTAGGTTTTTTTTTATTTGTGGTTGATAGTAGGTTACAAGATGACAGTGTATATTTCCACACCAGGAAGTCACAGATGGTCACCCTTTCTGCCCCACCTCCAACTGCACTTTCTAAATATTTCCTTCTACCCTCTTCCTTCTTTCTCTCTTCTCTGCCGTTGTGTTGGTGGAACGACTCGTCCTCTTCATTTAGTCCCACAAGATTCTCAGAATCAAGTGCTTCCTGGCCAATAAGCAAAAGCAGAACCATTCATCCCCCAACGGATTGTCCTGAAAACTGGTAATAAAATCAGGCACAACTCCAAGAAAAGACACTGGAGAAAAAAGTTAGGTCCATAAGGATTTCCCTAGGACGCACATAGATTTATCCTGGGGTAGACGACTAGTATCTTGAGAGAAGCGCCATTGTCTTGTACATTTGTTTAGGAACCCACTTAGCCATTATCTCTTCCTGTCTCCTGACTCAGTAATAAATATGTGAGCTATTTGAACTCAAAAATCAAAAGGTCAGGGAGTCAGGTGGTAGTGCACTAGGTTAAGCACACGTGGCACAAAGCACAAGGACCGGCATAGAGATCCCAGTTCAAGCCCCCAGCTCCCCACCTGCAGGGGGTCGCTTCACAGGCGGTGAAGCAGGTCTGCAGGTGTCTGTCTTTCTCTCCCCCTCTCTGTCTCCCCCTCCTCTCTCCATTTCTCTCTGTCCTGTCCAGCAATGATGACGACAACAATAGACAACAACAAAGGCAACAAAAGAGAATAAATAAATATTTTTAAAATAAGTCACAACTGTAAATTGGTGAGTTTTTAGGTGATTGTTTTTTTCTTTTTTTAATATTTATTTATTCCCTTTCTAAGAGCAGAATGTGGTCTCTCCCTCACTTCTTTTCTTTTTAATATTTATTTATTTATTCCCTTTTGTTGCCCTTGTTGTTTTATTGTTGTAGTTATTATTGTTGTCTCTGTTGTTGGATAGGACAGAGAGAAATGGAGAGAGGAGGGGGAGCACGCACAGGGAGGATCGAACATGGATCCTTACGCTGGTCCTTGCACTTTGGGCCACTTGCGCTTAACCCACTGCACTACTACCCGACTCCCTCTCCCTCTTCTACCACAGCTCTAAGGGACATCAGGTACTTAGCCACAAGTCAGGGCAGATAAGTGTGGTCAGGAGTGAGGAAGAGGCTCTCAAAACTTAAGAAGCTGTGCTCAGTGGCAGCTGGTGCCACTTTGTTGCTTACAAAATGGAGCACACGGTCAGAGCAAGGAAGGCAGGGAATTTCAGGGGTCTTAAACTGTGAACTCAGGGGTGTCAAGAGATTTGACTGCCCACAAGGACCACCAGGATTTAAGGCAAAAACCTGACTGAGAACTAATCCTGTGTGGGCTACAGGCACTGGAACCCTGCTGGGGGGATCTTGCTTTTTCTTTGAAGACTCAAGAGAAAGGAATTCCCCCATATTGTTACACCTGCCCCCCCAGAGGCTGGAACTACAACAGGGAGACCCTATATTGACATCAAAGACACTAAATCAGCCTGGCAACACAGGATAAAATCTCCCCTCTCCCACCAAGATATATAAACAGAGCAATTAAACATCTTAGCCACAGCACCTCCTTCTGGCACAACAACAAAAGCCAAAAGCCACACTAAACACAGAAACTGAGATACAAAGACAGCAATGACAGAAACTTCAAATGACCAGACAGACACAGATTTGGAAAAAAATGACAGAGTTCAGAAAACTCATCATGAAATCAATTCAATAAACTAAACCTGACATGCCAACACAAATTGAAACATTCAGAGACCATTTACTGAAAGACTACAAAATACAGGAGGAAAACTCCAAAATAGCTTCAGCCCATAAAGGACACTTTGAAAGCAGTTCAGGCTATGTTAAGAGGCCTAGGAAGTAGAATAAATCAGGTGGAGGAGAGAATATCAATGCTAGAACACACAACCACCACACTCTGTGAATTTAGAGCTGTTAGAGAGAAAAGGTTTAAGAAAAAGGAAACATTTCTCTGTGAAACACAGACTCCATAATAAAGAGGGACATCAGAGTTATTGGGATCCCTGAGGAATAAGAGAGGAAGAGAGAAACAGAGAACATATTCAAAGAAATTAAATAGCAATATCTTCAAACCTGAGCAATGTCCAAAACATAGAGATAAAAGAAGGTAAACACACACCCAAATTCCTAAATCCAAAACACTGCCTTCTGAGACACATCATAGTAAAATCATCCAACACCAGAAACTATGAAAAACCCTAAAGTCTGTCTGGGAAAGGAAGAAAGCCACATACAGAGGCAGAGCAACCTGGCTTTCATCAGATTTCTCATCACAAACCCTAGAGGGAAGGAGGGGTGGAATAGCATATTCAAAATATTAAAAGATAAGAACTCCAGCCAGGAATTCTGTGTCCTGCTAAACTGTCTTTCAAGTATGAGAGAGAAGTAAAGATTTTTTTTCAAACTTTCAGAAACTGGAATGATTTACTACTATCAGTCCTGCCTTGCAGGAATTACTGAGAGGAGTCCAACATTGAAAGAAGAAGCAAAGGAATTCCAACTTTTTTGCCTCCAGGGTTATTGCTGGGGCTCAGCACCTGCACTATGAATCCACTGCTCCTGGAGGCCATTTTTTCCCTTTTGTTGCCTTTCCTTGTTGTTTATTGGTGTTGTTGTTACTATTGTTGTTGTCATTGTTGTTGGATAGGACAGAGAGAAATGGAGAGAGGAGGGGGAAGACAGAGAGGGGGAGAGAAAGACAGACACCTGCAGACCTGCTTCACCGCCTGTGAAGCGACTCCCCTGAAGGTGGGGAGCCGGGGGCTCGAACCGGGATCCTTACGTCGGTCCTTGCACTTCACGTCATGTGCGCTTAGCCTGCTGCACTACTGCCCGGCCCCAGAAATTCCAACTTTTAATGAGATGATCAGTCCTAGAGCAGAGCCATGAACACCACAACAGGGGAAAACAGACACTGAAAAGGGGAGGGCAAACTAGAACAACACAGCTCAATATTGGCGATCCAAGGCCAACTCATAAAAGACTACTGTAGATATTGTAATTTAGACTCATGACACTCATGATAACCACAAATAACATATAGCACAAAGACAAATAGGAAACATAGATGCAGTAGGCAAGACCATCACAGAAAACTATCCACAAAGGGCTGGGGTGGGGGGCATGCCCACAGCACAGGATGGAGACCCCTGCTCTCAGCCCTGAGCCTCTAGCCAGCCACCCTCCCTGCGCTCTGCTGCCAGGACCCCCTTACCAATCAAGCAGTTGGCAGGAGCCCATCCCTGGGTGGGAAGCTCCCTAGAGTGGTGGCAAAGTCAACTCCTGGGTCATCTGCTGCCCACTCACAGCAAAGATGGAGGATCTGCCCCCACTTTCCACCTGTGGTGTTGACCCCAAGACCCAGTACAGGGGGGTAGGCCAGCCCCCCAAGCTCTCAGAGAAAGCTGTTTCACGAATTGCTGAGCTGAAGACCCCAGTCCAGCAGTCAGGAGGAGCTGTGCTAGGGACAGGGACAGGCTGATGGCTTGGAGAGAGCATTCTGGGCTCAGCCAGCAACATGTTCCAGAGCTCTGCACACAGCTATGGGCTCAGCCATGGGCAGTCATGGGCAGCCATGGGCACAGCTATGGGCTCAGCCGTGGGCAGTCATGGGCACAGCTATGGGCTCAGTTGTGGGCAGTCATGGGCACAGCTGTGGGCTCAGCCATGGGCACAGCCATGGGCAGTCATGGGCACAGCTATGGGCTCAGCCATGGGCACAGCCATGGGCAGTCATGGGCACAGCTATGGGCTCAGCCATGGGCACAGCCATGGGCAGTCATGGGCACAGCTATGGGCTCATCTGTGGGCACAGCCATGGGCAGTCATGGGCACAGCTGTGGGCTCAGCCATGGGCACAGCCATGGACAGTCATGGGAACAGCTATGGGCACAGCTGTGGGCTCAGCCATGGGCACAGCCATGGGCACAGCTGTGGGCTCAGCCATGGGCACAGCCATGGACAGTCATGGGAACAGCTATGGGCACAGCTGTGGGCTCAGCCATGGGCACAGCCATGGGCACAGCTGTGGGCTCAGCCATGGGCACAGCCATGAGCAGTCATGGGCACAGTCATGGGCTCAGCCGTGGGCACAGCCATGGGCAGTCATGGGCACAGCCATGGGCTCAGCTGTGGGCACAGCCATGGGAAGTCATGGGCACAGCCATGGGCTCAGCCGTGGGCACAGCCATGGGCAGTCATGGGCACAGCCATGGGCTCAGCCGTGGGCACAGCCATGGGCAGTCATGGGCACAGCTATGGGCTCAGCCATGGGCACAGCCATGGGCAGTCATGGGCACAGCTATGGGCTCATCTGTGGGCACAGCCATGGGCAGTCATGGGCACAGCTGTGGGCTCAGCCATGGGCACAGCCATGGACAGTCATGGGAACAGCTATGGGCACAGCTGTGGGCTCAGCCATGGGCACAGCCATGGGCACAGCTGTGGGCTCAGCCATGGGCACAGCCATGAGCAGTCATGGGCACAGCCATGGGCTCAGCCATGGGCACAGCCATGGGCAGTCATGGGCACAGCCATGGGCTCAGCTGTGGGCACAGCCATGGGCAGTCATGGGCACAGCCATGGGCTCAGCCGTGGGCACAGCCATGGGCAGTCATGGGCACAGCCATGGGCTCAGCCGTGGGCACAGCCATGGGCAGTCATGGGCACAGCCATGGGCTCAGCCGTGGGCACAGCCATGGGCAGTCATGGGCACAGCTATGGGCTCAGCCATGGGCACAGCCATGGGCAGTCATGGGCACAGCCATGGGCACAGCCGTGGGCAGTCATGGGCTCAGCCATGGGCACAGCCATGGGCAGTCATGGGCACAGCTATGGGCTCAGCCGTGGGCAGTCATGGGCACAGCAGTGGTCACAGACCTGAGCACAGTCAGGGGCAGTCATGGGCACAGCTGTGGGCACAGCCATGGGGCTTTCTTGGGTGTGTGCAGGTGTCTGTCGGTCATGGGAAGAGCTGTGAGCTGTTAGTTGTGTGTGATCCAGGCAGTGGCAGGGGTTGACAGGCTAAGAAGCTGTAGGAGCCCCCCCCCCAGCTTCTCCCCATCAGCCCTGTGAGGGCAAACATCAGCACATCAGCCAAAGTGGGTCCCCAAAGTGTGTCCTGGGACCCAGGGACCTAGAGATAAGACCACCTTGGCTGGTCCCAGCTGTGACACTGGGCCCTTGCCCCTGGCCCCTGGGCATCTGGTAGCAGCAGGGAATGGGACCTATGTGGGGGTTGTCTGGCTGGCCTGCCCTGTGTCCACATGGGACTCCACAGAGGGCAAGCATGGGCACAGGGAGGTCTGCACCTCAAGTGGCCCTGGGTGTCTGCAGGGCCTCCGCACTCCCCACTGTGCCCAGTATCCCCTCCTCTCACTGGCCATGAGTCCAACAGCAAAAATCTTATGAAAACAATCCCACAAAGTAGCCTCTGGGGACAGTCGGCTTCAGAGGCACAGACACACAGACATGGCCCCCTAGGTCCCCACACCTGACCGTCCTACCAGAATTGCAGCTATGACATGGTGATGCCCCACACCCACCTCTCCACAGCCCCCTGCACACCAGCCAGGCCCCCAAGGTGGGTACAGCAAGCTGTGTCCCCTCGGGCAGCAGACACCCACCCAGGAGCCCGCTTCACCTGGGGTGGCCTGTCCCCAGGGCAGTGGCAAGGCAGACTCCCCTGCAAGTGGCGTCTGCACAGGAGAGTAGGCAGGGCTAGGGGCAGCCGGCTCTGGCCACAGGGCTGTGATGCAGGCGCAAGGCCCCAGCAGAAGCAAGGGGGTAGTGGCACCAATGAGGGGAGACCACCTGGGGGCCAGGAACACCTGGGAGCCCCATCTGTCAGACCCCAAAAGTTCAGGGCATCCCCTGGCCAACACCGGCCACTCCCACCTAACCCCAAAGGACTGGGCTGCTCTGGCATTAGGGTGGGTGGGAGACAGCAGGAGGTGCTGAAAAGACACAGATGCCTCCACCAGGACAGACAGGTGCAGCCAGGGCTCAAGGCAACACCACAGCTGATAGGAGCCCCCAGATCACACACAGCCTTTCCCAACTTCTGGGGATGTGGATACTTAAGTCTGTCACAAACACTCTCCAGCAGCCCTGACTCTGCCCCCAAAAACCCTGACTCTGTCCCCCAGCAGCCCTGACTCAGCCCCCAGCAGCCCTGACTCTGCCCCCAGCAGCCCTGACTCTGCCCCCAGCAGCCCTGACTCTGCCCCCAGCAGCCCTGACTCTGCCCCCAGCAGCCCTGACTCTGCCCCCAGCAGCCCTGACTCTGCCCCCCAGCAGCCCTGACTCTGCCCCCAGCAGCCCTGACTCTGCCCCCAGCAGCCCTGACTCAGCCCCCAGCAGCCCTGACTCTGCCCCCAGCAGCCCTGACTCAGCCCCCAGCAGCCCTGACTCTGCCCCCAGCAGCCCTGACTCTGCCCCCAGCAGCCCTGACTCTGCCCCCAGCAGCCCTGACTCAGCCCCCAGCAGCCCTGACTCTGCCCCCAGCAGCCCTGACTCTGCCCCCAGCAGCCCTGACTCTGCCCCCAGCAGCCCTGACTCTGCCCCCAGCAGCCCTGACTCTGCCCCCAGCAGCCCTGACTCTGCCCCCAGCAGCCCTGACTCGGCCCCCAGCAACCCTGACTCAGCCCCCCAGCAGCCCTGACTCTGCCCTCAGCAGCCATGGACACCTGCTTCTACAGACACATTCCCACCTGACTGCCCACCCTTGCCCCGCTCTGGACCTGGGCACAGCCAGACTCCAGTATTCTGTATGCAGCCTTGGTCCCCTGTCCAGGTTCTGTGGCCGGCCCCACAGGCTGGCGACCAAGTCATGGCATCATGGGAGTTCCTGAGAGCGGCTGGGTCCCAGCACTGTGTTGTGTGGGCACCAGTGACAACATGGTGACCAGTGACCATGGGCTGTGTCGTCAGCTGTTTTCAGAGTCAGCTGCCTAGAAATGAGGCCCCTGCCTGGGTACACACTGTTTTACTTATTAACAGGAGGGAGAGGAAGGTCCAGGGCATCCCTCTGGTCTAGGTGATGCGGAGACTGAACTCCACACCTCACACTTCAGAGACCACTGCTCCATCTGCCACGCCACACCAGATCACCAGTCTGGACAGTTTACAGAAGCAGTTGGCAACAAAATCCAACCGCGACTTTACTGTGTCAGGCTGCCGCAAGGAACACTGTCTCTGTTTTCAAGCAGTCCCAGAAAAGACCGTTCTGTCATAACTGGCATCTCAAGATTCCGCATCGCCGTGACGCTGCTGTCTTTGCTCATGAAACCCAACACTCTGCAAGAAACGTGCCTGAGAGTGAAGGGCTCGCTGGCGTGGTGGGCACCACCCCTGGACTGTATGGGGCAGATGTGGCCAAGGCTTTCTGCAGACAAGCTTAGTGCCAGCTCAAGGCTTCTCCCTGGTGCCCAGAGCATGCCCACAGGCCCTGCACCCAAGCTGGGGTGCTCCCACCACACCCAGGCTGGTGGCCACCCCTGGCCCAGGCACTGGGGAGTGGTTGCGGCAGTGCTGGTGGCCTGGCTGCTAACAGAGGCATCCTGAAGCCTCCATGTACGTCCACGTGAGAACCCAGTGTTTCTGGGAAATCACCACACACAGGGAACACCCCCACCTGGGCACCTGTCCACCCTGGACGGCTATGTCCTCGTGTCCCACCCCGTTCCCACTCTCAACTCCTCCATTTTCAGGAGCTCACGGTGCTCTTCAGAAAGGCAGAGCCAGGCCAGCAGGGGCCACACCTGTCGTGGGGATGCAGAGCCAGAAGAGAGAGTTGGAAGCCAACATGCTCAGGCCAGCGACAGCCAGGTGGCAGGTACAGGTGACAGGTACAGGAGCCACTGGGCTCCCCAGTATCCTGGGGACACCAGACGTCGGCATGAACCCAGGCCCTTGCAGCTGGCAGACCCAGAGCACCCAGTGGAGAAAAGGCAAAGCCTCAAAGGGCACTGCCTTCTGGCACTGCTGGGCACAATGGGGTGGCCACCACTGGGGCCCATTCACAGAGTGAAGGAGTTCGTCCTCCTTACAGATGGGATCGAGCCTGTGTGTCCTGGCCCTGGCTGCAGCCTGACACTGGGGAACTTACTCTCAATAGAAGTGTTTGCTGGGAGGTCCGGTGGTTAAGAGCAGGTGGCACAAAGCGCAAGGACTGGCGTAAGGATCCCGGTTCGAGCCCCCGGCTCCCCACCTGCAGGGGAGTCGCTTCATAAGCAGTGAAGCAGGTCTGCAGGTGTCTGTCTTTCTCTCCACCCTGTCTGTCTTCCCCTCATCTCTCCATTTCTCTCTGTCCTATCCAACAACGAACACATCAACAATAATGACCACAGCAAAGCTACAACAACAAGGGCAACAAAAGGCGGAGAACAGCCTCCAGGCGTGTAGTGCAGTCACTGAGCCCCAGCAATAATCCTGGGGGCAAAAAAAAAAAAAAAAAGAAGTGTTTGCTTCCCACAGTCTTTTTAAGAAAAAGTCTTGGGGTGGGGGTGTACCAGCTTGAGTGCCACACTGCCACCAGCAAGGACCTGAGTTTGAGTCCCTAGACCCATCTGCGGGGCGGGGAGTTCCTCATAAGCAGTGAAGCAGGGCTGCAGGGTTCTCTCTCTCCATTTCTATCTCCCCCTCCCCTCTCAATTTCTCTGTCGTATCAAATAAAAGGAAAAAGAGGGAGTCGGGCGGTAGCACAGCGGGTTAAGCGCACGTGGCGCAAAGCGCAGGGACCGGCATAAGGATCCTGGTTCGAACCCCGGCTCCCCACCTGCAGGGGAGTCGCTTCACAGGCGGTGAAGCAGGTCTGCAGGTGTCTGTCTTTCTCTCCCTCTCTGTCTTCCCCTCCTCTCTCCATTTCTCTCTGTCCTGTCCAACAATGATGACATCAATAACAACAACAATAACTGCAACAACAATAAAAAGGGAAACAAAAGGGAAAATAAATATTAGAAAGTAAAAAGAAAAACGAAAAAGAAAAAATTAAATTAAATTAGGAAGTCGGGTGGCAGCGCAGTGGGTTAAGCGCACGTGGCACAAAGTGCAAGGACTGGCTTAAGGATCCCAGTTCGAACCCCCGGCTTCCCGCCTGCAGGGGAGTTGCTTCACAGTGGTGAAGCAGGTCTGCAGGTGTCTGTCTTTCTCTCCCCCTCTGTCTTCCCCTCCTCTCTGCATTTCTTTCTGTCCTATCCAACAATGACAACATCAATAACAACAATAATAACTACAACAATAAAAAAACAAACAAGGGCAACAAAAGGGAATAAATAAATATTTTTTTAAAATTAAATTAAAAAGCCACCCAGAATAGTGGATTCATAATGCAGGCACCAAGCCCCATTGCTAACCATGGCGGCAATAAAGGAAGAGAGAATGAGAGGAAGGGAAGGGGAGGGGAGGGGAGGGGAGGGGAGGGGAGGGGAGGGGAGGGGAGGGGAGGGGAGGGAAACAGTAAGGTTTTGCTGTCTTTCAGGTCAGAGTTAGCAACGTGCCAGCGAGCTGTGGCACGCCTGGCACACACGTTACTTTGCATGAGGACCCATGTCTGAGCCCTGACTCCCAGCCTGCAGGGGAAGCCCCATGAGTGGTGACGCAGGGCTGCAGCTGTCTCTCTGTCTCTCTCCCTCTATACCACATCCTTCCCTCAATTTCTATCTGTCCTATCAAAAAAAAAAAAAAAAAAAAAAAACAGGAAGAGTGGCTGCTGGGAGCAGTGGATTCGTCACTAAGCCTCAGCAAAAACCCTGCTGGCAATAAATAAAATATAAAATAAATGTAATCAGCGGTCCTGGAAGTGGCGCAGTGATAAAGCTGTGGACTCTCAAGCATGAGGTCCCGAGTTCGATCCCCGGCAGCACATGTGCCAGAGTGATGTCTGGCTCTTTCTCTCTCCTCCTACCTTTCTCATAAATAAATAAATAAATCTATTTTTAAATGAATAAATAAAATAAAATGTAATCAAAGAGAAGGCAGAAACAGGGTCCAGGGCAGGCTCACTTGGTAGAGGATACACTTAACCATGCTTAAGGCCCTGGGTTTGAGCCCCAGCACCCCATGGGAGCACCACACACAGCCCTATCTTTCTTTTTTTCTTTTTCTTTGATCTATCTTTTTTTTTAATATTTATTCCCTTTTGTTGCCCTTGTTGTGTTATTGTTTTAGTTATTATTGTGGTTGTTACTGATGTCATCCTTGTTGGACAGGACGGAGAGAAATGGAGAGAGGAGGGGAAGACAGAGAGGGGGAGAGAAAGACAGACACCTGCAGACCTGCTTCACCGCCTGTGAAGCGACTCCCCTGCAGGTGGGGAGCCGGGGGCGTGAACCGGGATCCTCACCCCGTTACTTGCACTTTACGCCACGTGCGCTTAGCCCGCTGTGCTACCACCCGATTCCCAGGTGTCTGTCTGTCTCCCCCTCTCTGTCTTCCCCACCTTCTCGATTTCTCTCTGTCCTGTCCAACAGCAATGACAGCAGTAACAACAACAACAATAATAACAACAATGATAAACAACAAGGGCTGGGGGGGGGATGGCCTCCAGGAGCAGTGGATTCATAGTGCAGGCACAGAGTCCCAGCAATAACCCTGGAGGCAAGAAGACAAAGATAAAAAGAAAAAAGACTAAAATGTTGTCGGAGAATAATATTAAAAGAGATGCCGTGATATTATGATGGTGGCATAGTTCAGCAGAAAGTCGTGAAGAGATGTGCCTTGTCTGATTTAACTGGGGGAAAGAGAGAGAGAGAGAGACAGGGAGGGAGAGAGACGCCATGCAAGGGGCCGGGCGGTAGTGCAGCGGGTTAAGCGCACGTGGCACAAAGTGCAAGGACCAGCATAAGGATCCCGGTTTGAGCCCCAGCTCCTCTCCTGCAGGGGGTTTGCTTCCCAAGCGGTGAAGCATGTCTTTAGGTGTCTTTCTCTCCCTGTCTGTCTTCCCCTCCTCTCTCCATTCTCTGTCCTATCCAACAACAGCAGCACTGGCAACAGCAACAACTAAAACAACAGCAAGGGCAATAACAAGGGCAACAAAATGGGGAAAATGGTCTCATGTCTTCATAGTGCAGGCACCGAGCCCCAGCAATAACCCTGGAGGCAAAAAAAAAGAAAAAGAAAGACACCATGCTGACACTGATTTGAAAAGTGTTATTTTATGTCAGACAGACAAGGTTTCAGAAGAACAAATACTATCAAGGATAAAGGAAATTATTTTAGAAGTATAAAGGGATTATCTAGGAGGATAAAACAGCCTAAACCCATACACACCTAATAACAAAACAAAACAAAACAAAACAAAACCTGGCAGGCGGAGGGTCACACAGACGGAACCAGGAAGGACACAGGGGTGGTCAGCACCAGCCTGGCCGCAGCCTCCAGCACACACTTCAGTTCTGCTCCACTAACTGAACCTGTTTGAAGAGTGTTAGTTGTGGTCCGGGAGGTGGCGCAGCGGATAAAGCACTGGATTCTCAAGCATGAGGTCCCGAGTTCAATCCCCGGCTGCACATGTACCAGAGTGATATCTGGTTCTTTCTCTCTCTCCTCCTATCTTTCTCATTAATAAATAAATAAAATATTTTTTAAAAAGTGTTAGGGAAAGTTGGACAAGATGGATCAATGTGTTAAGTTGAACAAGAAGGAGAAAAGGAGACCAGGAGAGCTGAATAGAAAGGGGACAGGAAGGCAAGAAGACACAGGAAAAGCTGACCGCAAAGTAGCAGCTGCCACGCTAGCTGAGGCTCTGAGAGTCCAAGGGGGCTTTCCGTGTAGCTAGCAGCTTAAGGGCTGAGTGTGGGGAGAGTTAGAAAAAGCTAACAGTTTTAGTTTCTGTAAAACTTGCTTCCTCTTTGCTGGGCAGGGGGAGAAAATTGGGTCAGAACCTAGCATGCCAATATCTGCTTCTGTGAACCCAAAGCTGGCTTCCGCCCAGCCATGTAGGTACACAAGGGATGGCTGAGCTTTGTTCGGAGCTGAAAGCTTGCAGAATGATCTGGGCTTTCTGGCTTGTGCGATAAATTCCGTTCTCCTTCGTCCAGTCCTGGCTGCAGTCTCCTCGATTTTCTACTGGGATCCAAGGTTGGATTCCCTAACAAGAGTTCAAAAGCACACACAGCGTGTTCTCTAGTCACAGGAAAACTGAGCGCAAGCCCTCCAGGAAAAGCGCCAAGGAGCCTGAGGCCTGGCCACTTAGTGCCCAGCAGGCACAGAGCAGAGCTGGGGCTTCCTGCTGGCTCCACGCAGCTGACAGTGAGGGAAAAAGGAGCCGGGCCCCAGGGACGCCATGACGTGCAGGGCCAGCCACTCCATCAGGCCCAGGTGTGTCCAGCCAGGTGAAGCCACGCCCACCATGCTCAGCCTGGGACTGGTCCTCACTGGGACTCTCCCCTGATCAGAACCGCACTAGTGGGGCCTCATCTGCATGGGTAAGGGCAGGCCAAGGGGTGAAGCCCCAAGGAAAGCGGAGCCAGACACCAGGTATGTAGGCCGCAGGCACAGGAGAGCCATGACGGGCCTTGAGCTTGCACAGGGTGCCCACAGCCAGGCCTGAGCCGGCCAGGTTGGGTGCAAAGGTGACTCCTGGCCCCTCGCTCAGCACTCCCAGGATAGAAAGCTCCAGAAAGAAACCAGAGCTCCGGGCTCCTGGGCAGGGCTTCGTCCCCACAAGCTGCGGGCTCCCTGCTGTGGGCATCTGGGACCACACGTGAGGGCTTAGTGTGCTAGGTCATCACGGGGGCCTTCACTGCCCCAGGATGACCTTTCAGAGACAAAGACAGAAGCAGAGATGAAGAGATGGGCTGGGTGGTGGTGCACCTGGTTGAGCACACTCATTACAGTGAGCAAGGTCCCAGGTTGGAGCCCTTGGTCCCCACCTGCTGGGGCCAAGCTTTGTAAGTGGTGAACCAGGGCTGCACATGTCTCTCTGTCTCTGTCTCTCTCCCTATCTCCCCTCTCAATTTCTCTGTCTCCATCTAATAAATAAAGATAATTTTTAAAAATTTACATCACAGCCAAGAGCTTCCTTCAGTGTGCAAGCCCACGCACAACGCTGCAGGCGACCACGCGGATGAGCTGTATTGTCAGTCCTCATGCGTGACTTCAGGACAGGACTCTGCACCGGGAGTGACCACACCCCAGCAAAGAAGCCAAGGAGGCCAGAGAGACGCTCATGTGAGGCTCCAGCAAGTGGAGAGAAGCCACAGACCATTTAGGAGGAGATGCTCAGGCCCCAAGACCTGACACAAGGGACAGTGGTCACATCTGTGGGGACAGGGGAAGGCCAGTCAGTCAGCACAGGACAGGGCAGGTTAATATATAAAGGAAGCACTGATAAAACCATAGGATGAGAGGGGTACAGTCCACACAGCTCCCACCACCACAACTCCGTATCCCATCCCCTCCCCTGGTAGCTTTCCTATTCTCTATCCCTCTGGGAGCATGGTCCCAGGGTCATTATGGGATGCAGAAGGTGGAAGGTGTGACTCCAGGAATTGCTCCCCGATGAACATGGGCGTTGACAGGTGGATCCACACTCCCAAGGCAGGGCAGGTTCTAACCCCACCTGGGGGTGCTGCTTGTGAGGTCCTGGGCCAGGACAGCCAGTGTATCCTGGAAGAGTCCCCAGGACACAAGCCCTGACACCCCCAAACCACCCAGCCATGACTCCACCAGGCCCCAGACATGACTCTCCCATAACCCCAAGCCCTGACTCCCCCATATCCACCAGCCATGACTCCCCCAAAAACCCCAGCCCTGACTCCCCCAAACCACCCAGCCCTGACTCCACCAGGCCCCAGACATGACTCTCCCATAACCCCAAGCCCTGACTCCCCCATATCCACCAGCCATGACTCCCCCAAAACCCCCAGCTCTGACTCCCCCAGAACCACCATCCCTGACTCCCCCAGGACCCACAGGCCATACTCCCCCAGGACCCACAGGCCATACTAACCCAGGACCACCAGCCCTGACTTACTCAGGACCCCAGATATGAGTCACCCAGAACCAAGCCCAGATTCCCCAAGACCCCCACCCTTGACTACCCCAGGACCCTCAGCCCTGACTTTCCAGGACCCCCAGCCATGACTCCCCCAGGACCCCGAGCCCTGACTCCCCCAGGACTCCCAGCCCTGACTGCCCTAGCCATGACTCCCCCAGGACCCCCAGCCTTGACTCCCCCAGGACCCCAAGCCCTGATTCCCCCAGGACCCCCAGCCATGACTCCCCCAGGACCCCCAGCCCTGACTCCCCCAGCCATGACTCCCCCAAAACCCACAGCCCTGACTCTCCAGGACCCGCAGCCATGACTCCCCCAGGACCCCCAGGACCCTCAGAACTGACTCCCCAGGACCCCCAGCCCTGACTCCCCCAGGACCCTCAGCCCTGACTCTCCAGGACCCCAAGCCATAACTCCCCCAGGACCCTCAGCCCTGACTCCCCCAGGACCCCCAGGACCCTCAGCCCTGACTCTCCAGGACCCCCAGCCATAACTCCCCCAGGACCCCCAGGACCCACAGCCCTGACTCCCCCAGGACCCTCAGCCCTGACTCTCCAGGACCCTCAGCCCTGACTCTCCAGGACCCCAAGCCATAACTCCCCCAGGACCCTCAGCCCTAACTCCCCCAGGACCCTCAGCCCTGACTCCCCCAGGACCCCCAGGACCCTCAGCCCTGACTCTCCAGGACCCCCAGCCATGACTCCCCTAGGACCCCCAGCCATGACTCCCCCAGGACCCTCAGCCCTGACTCTCCAGGACCCCCAATGCTGACTCACCTAAGACCCTCAGCCCTGAATCTCCAGGACCCCCAGCCATGACTCCTCCAGGACCCTCAGCCCTAACTCCTCCAGGACCTTCATCCCTGACTCTCCAGGACCCTCAGCCCTGACTCCCCCAGGACCCTCAGCCCTGACTCTCCAGGACCCCAAGCCATGACTCCCCCAGGACCCTCAGCCCTAACTCCCCCAGGACCCTCAGCCCTGACTCCACCAGGACCCCCAGGACCCTCAGCCCTGACTCCCCCAGGACCCTCAGCCCTGAATCTCCAGGACCCCCAGCCATGACTCCGACAGGACCCTCAGCCCTAACTCCCCCAGGACCCTCAGCCCTAACTCCCCCAGGACCCTCAGCCCTGCCTCTCCAGGACCCCCAGCCCTGACTCCCCCAGGACCCCCAGCCCTGACTCTCCAGGACCCCCAGCCCTGACTCCCCCAGGACCCCAAGCCCTGACTCCCCCAGGACCCCCAGCCCTGACTCCCCCAGGACCCACAGACCACACTCCCCCAGGACCCCCAGCCCTGACTCCCCCAGGACCCTCAGCCCTGACTCCCCCAGGACCCCCAGCCCTGACTCCCCCAGGACCCCCAGCCCTGACTCTCCCAGGACCCACAGGCCACACTTCTCCAGGACCCCCAGCCCTAACTCCCCCAGGACCCCCAGCCCTGACTCCCCCAGGACCCCCAGCCCTGACTCTCCAGGACCCCCAGCCCTGACTCCCCCAGGACCCCAAGCCCTGACTCCCCCAGGACCCCCAGCCCTGACTCCCCCAGGACCCCCAGCCCTGACTCCCCCAGGACCCCCAGCCCTGACTCCCCCAGGACCCACAGGCCATACTTCCCCAGGACCCCCAGCCCTAACTCCCCCAGGACCCCCAGCCCTGACTCCCCCAGGACCCACAGGCCACACTTCCCCAGGACCCCCAGCCCTAACTCCCCCAGGACCCCCAGCCCTGACTCCCCCAGGACCCACAGGCCACACTTCCCCAGGACCCCCAGCCCTGACTCCCCCAGAGCCTCCAGTTCAACCACCTCTCCTGCAACTCTCGCCCTGCTGAGGCCATCGAGGTGCTGGATGTCATGGTCGCCCTGCTGAGGCCATCGAGGTGCTGGATGTCGTGGTCGCCCTGCTGAGGCCATTGAGGTGCTGGATGTCGTGGTCACCCTGCTGAGGCCGAGGTGCTGGATGTCGTGGTCGCCCTGCTGGCACCGTGGGCCTCCACCTGTGTCCTGGCCTTGGTGCTTTGTGCCCCAGAGGAGTGCTGGCCACCTTCTCCTTCTGCACTGTCCTCTGGGCAGAGGCCTCCAGCTTCCCCTCTCCCGCCACCTTCACATGCACCATGGGCTCCTTCCACCTCAACAAGCTATGTGGGTGCTCTGCTCAGTGCTCACACCCCTGCTCTGCCCTGCATCTACGGCCTGCATGACCCCTCCTTGGGGTGCCTGCCCCCCAACCCCTCCTTGCAGGATGAAGCTGTATGGCCACAGACGTCTGACCAGAGCCCAGCCTCCTCTCCAGAGCCGTCAGCACCACAGCAGTGGACAGCTCCCAGCAGGCGTCAGCCAGGGGCCTGGCTGGTTTGGGAGGCCCAGCCCCTCTCCCCAGGCCCTCTCCCCATCCCAGGGCCTCCTCCGCCTGAGGTTGAGAGTGCTCAGAGAACAGCTGTCTCTCCCCAGGAAGGAGGTAGATCCATGCTGTTCTCCATAAATCCGGGTGGGTCAGAAGAAGCTGGGTGCCTGGTGTGGCCCTCATCCATCAGGATGTCCATTCTCCTGGGGACCAGCCTCAGCATCAGGCTCAGCCTCCTGCTAGAATTCTTGTTTCCAGACTCCACAACACACACGGCCTGTGTCCCTGAGTCGGGCTGCCTGCTGTAGTGTGAGCTTAACTTTCACAGGGGCTGGGTGCTGTGAACTGTCTGTGACTGTCCTGCTGGTAAGATGAACCTTTCAGCAGTCGGGTTTGTCTACTGTAATGATATTTTTTTGTTCATCTTTAATTTTTCTTTGTTTTACCAAAGCCCTGCTCAGCTCTGTCTGATGGTGGTGCTGAGGATTGAACCTGGGATATCTGGGGCCTCAGGCATCACTGTTACTCTGTGTCCCCAGCCGTCTTCCTTTCAAACCCCCAGCTTTTCTGGCCTGTACTTGCCTGGGATGGAAGCAGTGCTCTCGCCCCAGAAGGCTCAGTCAGCTCTCGCCTGCCCTCAGTGGCTGTTTGCTTGGTTGTTGCAGCCTCGGCCCAGCCCTAGGACTGCTGGGTTCCGGCTGGTGCTGATGGTGGGGACTGAACTGAGAACTTTGGAGCCTCAGTCAGGAGAGTCTATTTGCATAACCATTAAGCTGTCTACCCCTCTCCCCCTGCCCCACCCTCAGTGGCTACAAGGGAGAAGCAGCAGCTGAATTTTGTGTGTGTGTGTGTGTGTGTGTGTGTGTGTGTGTTTCATCATCCAGTATTTATTTTTATGACAAAGACCAGAATGCTGGTTGGTGCTGGCTCACAGCACTGCTGGGGGTGGAGCTGGCTTCTCATCCCCAAGATGTTCCCTTTAATTTATCCAGGAAGCAAAAAGACAGAGGCTGCTGGCTTGTTCAAGCAAGGTGCCCCCCCCCCCCCCCGTCGTGCAGGAGGCACCCCCTGGCTCAGACCGGCACCTGCACTGCCCGCAGGGGAGTCCTGCAATGGTGACCGGCCGGCCACTGGCAATGAGGGGCCTCAGCTCAGCTTCAGGGACCAGGAGGAGACACAGCAAACTGCCCCACCCAAACACATCATCTCGGGAGTCCCGAGTGGCCTCAGAGCAACACAGGGCAGCCCTAGTCCCCACCCGGAACAGAGCTCAACTGTCAGAGCACTGGCCCCAGGTTCAGTCCCCGCTCCACTTCATGTCATTGCTGAGCCACGCTCTGGTCTCTGTGTCTCTCATAAAAATAAATGAGAAAGAAAAGAGAGAGAGAGAGATGGGGAGAGGGAGAGGCACCATTTCCACTGTGGCCCAGGGTTTACAGGTGTGGCCACCGCGGGGAGGATGACATGTTCCGTCCAGGTCAGCTCAGTCCACCTGGCTCCAGAGAGTCACCTGTCCACCCCCAGAGGAGCAGGCTGGACGGCAGGACCCTCACCCAGCAACCCCGCACAGAGGAAGGGGCAGTGGGGGCAGGGCCTGACGCTGCTGGGCTGAGCGGGCCCCTCAAGGCTGGCCTCTGACCCCCGTGCCTCCCCCTGCCCCATACGGCTGCCCACCGACGCCCCTCCCCGCCTGACCCCCCCCTCTTCCTGCCACCCCCGCAGCGCACCCCTCCCCCTCCCTCCGTCTGCCTACCCCCACCGGCCCTCCAGGTTGCACCCCTCCCTTCCTCCCTTCGTCTGCCTACCCCCACCGGCCCTCCAGGCTGCACCCCTCCCTCCATCTGCCTACCCCCACCGGCCCTCCAGGCTGCACCCCTCCCTCCCTTCCTCCCTCCCGATCCCCTCAGGCGCTGCGCCGCCCCCGCCCGCGCCCGCGCCCCCGCCCGCGCCCGGTCCTCGGAGCCGCGCAGACCCGGCGGCACGGCGCTCGCGGAGGGTCTCCGGGTCTCCGTCCAGCGGCTGCTGCCCGCGGCGGGTAAGGCCAGGCTGGGGGGGGGGACAGCCGCCCTGACCCCTGACCTCTGGCCCCTGGGGAGGGGCGCAGCGTCCCCGCAGGACCCCGTCGCATCCCCGCGGCGGCCGCTCCCGGGTCCGGGTCGGGGTCCCCGCTGGCGGACAGGCTGCAGACCCTCCCCCGCGCCCTGGGCCCGGCGGTCAGCGCAGCGCCCGCGACCCAGCCCGGAGCCCGGAGCCCCTTCCGCGGCCACGGCCGCGCCCCGACACCCCGGCCCCTCCAGGTCCTCGCCCGCCCGCGGACCCCCGCCCGGCCTGGGCCCCAATCCGCGGGCTGAGCACCCCGCCGCCGCCTCCTCCTGCGCCGTGGGGCCCTGACACCCGCACCCGACCCGGCCCCGTCCCCGCCCGGTCCTGCCCCCATTCCAGCTTGTCCTGCTGGACCGTCCATTCCGCACCCCGGCCCAGTCCAGCTCTCCTCCGTTCCCGCCCTAGCCCCCAGCCCTCGGTCCTCGGCCTAGCTCTAGCACCCTGTCCCCAACCCCGTCCCCAGCCCCCGGCCTAGCTCTAGCCCACTGTCCCCAGCCCCCTGTCCCCAACCCCGTCCCCAGCCTAGCTCTAGCCCCTTGTCCCCGCCCCCAGCCCCGTCCCCAGCCCCCTTTCCCCCACCCCGTCCAGAGCCCCTCTGCACCCAGCCCCCTGTCCCCAACCCCGTCCCCAACCCCCAGTCCCCAACCCCGCTCCCAGCCCCGTCCCCGACCCAGGCCCCTGCCCCCCCCTCCAGAGCCCCTCTGCACCCGGCCCCGTCCCCGACCCAGTCCCCTATCCCCCCGCCCCCCGTCCCCAGCCCCCTGTCCCCAGCCCCCGTCCCCAGCCGCCGTCCCCAGCCCCCGGCCTAGCTCTAGACCCCTGTCCCCGCCCCCAGGCCCGTCCCCCAGCCCCCCCCCGTCCCCACCCCAGCCCCCCCCTCCCCGTCCCCAGCCCCCGCCTCCAGCCCCCTGTCCCCGCCCCAGCCCCCTCCCAGCCCCAGCCGCCCTCACAGAAGCCGGCTTTTCTGCCCGCAGGTCCGACATGAACTGGACAGCGTGCTGGGCGCTGCTGCTGGCCGCCGCCTTCCTCTGCGACAGCGGCGCGGCCAAGGGCGGGCGCGGGGGGGCGCGGGGCGGCGCGCGCGGGGGGCTGCGGGGCGGCGCGCGGGGGGCTTCGCGGGTGCGCGTGCGGCCGGCGCCCCGCTTCTCCGGGTCCTCGCTGCGCGCGGCGGCGGCGGGGGCGGCCGCGGGGGCGGCGGCGGCGGGCCTGGCCGCGAGCTCGGGGTGGCGGCGGGTGGGGGGCGCGGGGGAGGCCGGGCTGGACGGCGAGGACCTGGGTGCCGGCAACGGGACGCGCCGCAGCGTCTACAGCTACTGGACCTCGGCGGGACCCGCGGCCGCGCCCGGCCTCTGCCTGCTGCTGGGGGCCGCCCTGGGCGCGCTGGGGCTGCTGCGGGCCTAGGCCCGGGACAGTGACCGCCCACGTCCTGGCCACGCAGAGGGCCTGGGACCGGCCCCGGACAGTGACCGCCCACATCCTGGCCACGCAGAGGACCTGGGACCGGCCCCGGGACAGTGACCGCCCACGTCCTGGCCACGCAGAGGGCCTGGGACCGGCCGGAGACAGTGACCGCCCACGTCCTGGCCACGCAGAGGGCCTGGGACCGGCCTGGGACCGACCGCCCACGTCCTGGCCACGCAGAGGGCCTGGGACCGCCCGGGACTGACCGCCCGCGTCCTGGCCACATAGAGGACCTGGGACCCGCCCGGGACCGACCGCCCACATCCTGGCCACACAGAGGGCCTGGGACCGGCCCAGGACCGACCGCCCGCGTCCTGGCCACGCAGAGGGCCTGGGACCCACGCACAATGACAACCACATCCTGGCCACTCAGAGGGTCAAGGGGCCTTCAGCATCCCCTTCCTGCCGTCCACCTGGGCCAGGGGCCTCCAGCCAACAAGGGGCTGCTGTCACCACTACCCACAGCTCTGCAGAGCCAACGAGATGCCTAGCAACCCTGGCCCCATGGACATGAGGGTGTGGACAGTGCTAGCCCACCTGGACCAGTTACAGGCTGGACGGAGGTCCCAGCACAGACAAGCCAGAGGCGAGGCAGCAGGCCTCAGGTTCTGGAAGGTGCTGACACCCTGATACTCTGCTGGGCCAACCCCACTGCCAGGCCCCTGGACCTCTGAGGGTGAAGGGGCACCATGCTGGAGTGAGGGGCATACCTGAGCCTGGAGCCTTGTTCCAGGACCGCTCAGCTCAGGGATGCCACACTACAGGACACCTACCTTGCTGGCCATAGCCCCCAGCCCAGACGCCCGCAGGGGCAGCTTCCCAGTGGGCTGGACGGGCTGAGGCCTGGCCCCGCCTTGGTGAGCCCCTCCCCCTCCCCACCCCAGCTGAACGTCCGTCCATGGAGGGCAGCAGTGGTCAAAGGGGCCCAGGGTGCAGGCCAGCTCCCGGGGCTCCTCCCCACCTCAGCACCCCTTCCACACAGGCTGTTGGGTCATGCCGGTCTGGTACTGGCAGGGAGGGTGTACCCCCCCATTGGGTGCCCAGACCAAACATTGCTCTAGACACACTGCTGGGCTGCTCCACACTACCAGCACCCACTCCCAGATGCAGCCAGCCCAATGCCCCCTCCCCAGCCCCAGCCTGAGTGCCCAGGCCGTCCTGCCTCCAACCCCAGCATCAAGAAGCCTCTACAGACGACCCTCAGGACAGACCCTGGGCAGCACCCGCTGGCTCCAGATGGGTGGAGACAGTGCTCTGAGGAGCCAGGGCTGCAAACACTGCCACCAGAGCCCAGGCCTCCTGGCAAAGCCAGCACCCCGTGGAGAAGGCCTGGGGTCTGTTGACCACACTGAGCCTGTGTGCAGCGGCTGGGACCTCCCACCAGTGTCATCAAATAAAGCTCCTGTGGCCACGTGCCTCCGTGGAACTTTCGCCCTTTTATTGCTTTTCCACAGGCTGCTCCTGGGGTCTTGGGGTGCAGCCCCACAGTACCCGTCCTATGTCCGTCCGGCCAGGAGGCTGAGAAGGTTCCGGCCTTGGAACTCGGGCTCACCCTCCAGCACCCCGGCTCTGCCCAGGTCCCCATGGGGCCTCTCCCTCCAGCACCCCGGCTCTGCCCAGGTCCCCATGGGGCCTCTCCCTCCAGCACCCCGGCTCTGCCCTGGTCTCCACTGGGCCTCTCCCTCCAGCACCCCGGCTCTGCCCAGGTCCCCACTGGGCCTCTCCTTCCAGCACCCCGGCTCTGCCCAGGTCCCCACTGGGCCTCCTTCCTGAGCCCAGGCAGCTGAGCAGGGTACGTGGCAGCCCCACGTACCACAAGGCCCAGGGTGCCCAGCTTGGGCAGGTCGGGAGGACCTCTGCACGGGGCAGGTCAGGGGTCCGAGCTGGGGGGGCAGCTCTGCAGGACGTCCTGGTCCAGCATCACAGGGCCCAGCAGCCCACTGCGGAAGGCACGCAGGAAGTCCCGGGCAGCCGCGGAGTAACTGGGCTGGAGGACGTTCACGGCTCCTAGAGAAGCGGGTCTCTGAGAGGCGGGGCGGGGAGGGCCCCACAGCCACAGGGGAGGGCCCAAGGTCTGCTGAGGCAGCCAGAGACCAGCACGTCGCCGAGGACCTGCAGCCAGGACTCTCGCGCGTCCTCATCCCTCACCCCCACGTCCACCCCACAGGCCGGCCTCACCTGTGCCCGTGAGCACCTTCACCTTCTGCGTCTTCCCCAGCTTCACGGCCACCTGCTTTAGCACGCTGGTGATGTCATCACAGGCGCCCGCCAGGCCATAGTGCCGCACGTACCTGCAGGGGCAGCAGCTGAGCCGAGGGCACCGTAGGGGCTGGGTGGAGGAAGCGAGGCTGGGGAAGGGGAAGGGGGAGGAGGGTGGCCAAGGCTGGAGGGAGAGGGTGGTGAGATGGGGTGGGGGGCAGGGAGGATAGCCGAGGCTGGGAGGCCGGCCCAGACTTGCGCTAGGCCCTGGTTCAGTCTCTGGCTCCCATAAAAATAAAGGAGTAGAGACAGGCTCTGGGAGAGGCTTGTCAGCAGAGGGCACACAAGGACAGAGGATGAAGACGGCCGGTCCTGAAGGACTCAACCACAGGCAGGGATGCTGGCCACCCTCAGCTGACACGTCCACCTGGGAGCCATCGGGTGGAGAACAAGGGACAGAAAAGACTAGAGAGGGACAGGGCAAGGACACACATTACCAGGGTTCGAGCCCCACTCCCCACCTGCAAAGGGTACTTCACGAGCACTGGAGGCCTGCAGGTGTCTCTCTCTCACCTCCTCCTCCCTCTCAATTTTATGTCTCATCAAATAATGAATAAGGGTGGGAGTAGACAGCATCATGGTTATGCAAAGAGACTCTCAAAAAAAAAGACTTTGCAAAAAAAGAGACACTGCAAAGTCCCAGGTTCAATCCTCCGCACCACCATAAGCCTGAGCTAAGCAGTGTTCTGGTAAAAAATACTAATAAATGGGGGTCAGGCGGTAGTGCAGCAGGTAAGAGCACACGGCCCAAAGTGCAAGGACAGGCGTAAGGATCCTGGTTCGAGCCCCAGCTCCCCACCTGCAGAGGAGTGGCTTCACAAGCAGTGAAGCAGGTCTGCAGGTGTCTGTCTTTCTCTCCCCCTCTCCATTTCTCTCTGTCCTATCCAACAACAATAGCATCAGTAACAATAATAATAACCACAACAATGATAAAAAAAAATAAAGGCAACAAAAGGGAAAAATACAGCCTCCAGGAGCAGTGGATTCGTAGTGCAGGCACAGAGCCCCAGCAATAACCCTGGAGGCAAAAAAAAAAAAAAAATACTAATAATAAATATAATATTTTAAAAAGGAAAAGTGGCCACCAGGAGTGGTAGATTTGTCGTGCAGGCCCAGAGATAAGCCTGGAGGAAAAAAAAAAGGTGTGTGTGGGGGGGGGGGCCAGTAGACAGGATAATGGTTTGCAAAGAGACTCATGCCTGAGGCCCGGAAGTCCTAGGTTCAATCCCCCACACCACCATAAGCCAGAGCTGAGCAGTGCTCTGGTATTTCTCTCTATGTCTTTCTCTCCCTGCATCTATCTCAAAAATCAAAATAAATACTTTAGTGGTCTGGGAGGTGGCACAGTGGATAAGGTGCTGGACTCTCAAACATGAGGTCCAGAGTTCAATCCCCAGCAGCACATGTACCAGAGTGATATCTGGTTCTTTTTCTCTCTTCCTACCTCTCTCATAATAAATAAAATAATAAAAATAAGCATTTAAAAAGAAAAAAGAGGCTGGATAGTCATTTATGGCATAGACAACAGAAATTGAATGAAAGGCTTTGGGGAAAATTCACAGAACTGGTCACCGTCCAGCCAGACCTCCTGTGAGTGACCACAGCCCAGCCCACAGAGGGCAGCAGAACAGAACTGTTGGGGGGGGCGAGGGTAGTGCAAGTTTGGAAGTCGTGGGGGGGTGCACGTGGGGGGAAGCATGTGGGGGAAGGGGGGGCAGCACTGGGAGCCGGGGAGGCACTCACTGGGAGAGCTGGTGCCGGTTGAGGGTGTAGAGCAGGTAGTCGGCCAGGGTCTCCTCCCCCACCAGGTGGTCCAGCACAGTCCCTGCACACGACACGGAGGCCCACCCGCTAGGACGAACCCAGGACTCCAGCCCCGCCGCCCTCGCCACACCCTGCCTGCTGCCCCCTCACCACACAGGGCCAGCTTCAGGCCCGTCTCCACGCTCTCGATCTGAGGTGCCAGCACCCCGGGCGTGTCCAGCAGGAACATGAGCGGCCGCTCACACACCTGCGGACGGGAGCGGACGGGAGAGGGTCAGCAGCCCCACCTGGAGGTCGCACGCGCATCCCCCACCTGCAAAGTGGGCCTCAGGGACGCCCCCAGGCCTGGCGCCTGGCTCAGGGCCCCCGGGGGTGGGGGGCGGACCCCCCAGCCAAGCAGCCTACCTGGATCCTGGACATGACGGCTCTGGTGATGCCGGGCTCTCCGCCCACCCTGGTGGCCTTTCCTGCAGGACAGACAGACATGCCGGCTGCTGACGCGTGGACGTCGCCACGGCCGGAGAAGCTGCTTCCACCGTCAGCCCCAGAGTGGCTCAAGTGCTGGGTCCCCGGGCTCACCAGTGCCCCCCAGAGGTCACACAGCCACCCTCACAAGGCCCAGCCTGACCCTGCAAACTGCCCACAGCGCCCCTGCGGGCCATCCAGGCCTTCCTTGCCTTCCCCGCTGCATGCATCCCCCGTCCACTCAAGGGCACCCACGTGCCCACAGTGCAGAGTGGACAAGCTGGAAAGGAATGGGCCACATCTCAGTAGACGCTGAGGGCCAGAGTGACCCCACGTTACTGAGTGCCCTCCACAGGCCCGGCCACTAGGGCCAGGGAGCAGAGGGGCTGCAGGCTGCCAAGGCGGCCGGAGGGAGACCGGCCTGAGGGGCCGGAGCCACCCTGCTGGGGCCTCAGCTGCGGGTGGCCTAGGCCGCTCTCCTCTGCACCCCAAGACCGCCGTGAGGCCAGAGAGCTGGCTCAGCAGGCAGGGACCCCGGCTGCCCAGCTGAGACATGGGCCCATCCCAGACCACAGGGAGGCGCTCGGTGACAGAGGGGCCTGGCACTGTGGTGTCTTCCATCTTTCCCGAAACAGAACAGCAACCCCACGTGAATCGACCTGTGAGAGGCTCTAGCTCCTTCCAAACACACGAGCAGACGCCATGACCTGCACCTTAAGAGTTGGCGGTCAGCTGGAGTCAGTGCCCACAAGGTCACGCAGACCTAGCTCGGCCACCAGAGAGCCAACATGTGAGGCAATGTGGGCACCTGTGTCGGAGAGGAAGCCAGGAAGAAACGGGGACAAGGACAGACCTGTGAGCCCCGGGTGGCTCCCACACATGCCAGGCCTGAGGCCGGCACCCACTCACATGGTCAGCCCGGAACCCTCAGACCCCGGTCCAGGGTCTCGTGAGCCCGTCAGTTATCTGAGTTTAGCAAAGGCACCAGTGTCTTACACCGGGGGTGTGGAGAGCGAGCTAAGTGCACAGGGTGACGGCCGGCCCCGGGGAGACGCAGTGGGCTGGGACCACGGGATGGATGCGGGCGGCCCCGGGAGACACAGTGGGCTGGGACCACGGGGTGGATGCGGGCGGCCCCGGGAGACACAGTGGGCTGGGACCACGGGGTGGATGCGGGCGGCCCCGGGAGACACAGTGGGCTGGGACCACGGGATGGATGCGGGCGGCCCCGGGAGACACAGTGGGCTGGGACCACGGGGTGGATGCGGGCGGTACCTCTGCACAGGTGCTGCCTCCTCAGGGAGTTGATGAGGGAGGACTTGCCCACGTTGGGGACCCCAATCACCATGATACAGTATTCTGGGTCCTGCAGAGGGTGAAGGGTGAAGGCTGCAGATGCCACGGGGCCCAGCCCCTTCTGGCAGGAGAGAGAGGGGCAGGGGTGCTGGTCTGAGCTGCAGGCTGTCAGCACACCCAGGGAGGGGCAGGGGTGCTGGTCTGAGCTGAGCTGCAGGCCGTCAGCACACCCAGGGAGGGGCAGGGGTGCTGGTCTGAGCTGCAGGCCGTCAGCACACCCAGGGAGGGGCAGGGGTGCTGGTCTGAGCTGCAGGCCGTCAGCACACCCAGGGAGGGGCAGGGGTGCTGGTCTGAGCTGAGCTGCAGGCCGTCAGCACACCCAGGGAGGGGCAGGGGTGCTGGTCTGAGCTGCAGGCTGTCAGCACACCCAGGGAGGGGCAGGGGTGCTGGTCTGAGCTGCAGGCCGTCAGCACACCCAGGGAGGAGCAGGGGTGCTGGTCTGAGCTGCAGGTCGTCAGCACACCCGGGGAGGGGCAGGGGTGCTGGTCTGAGCTGAGCTGCAGGCCGTCAGCACACCCAGGGAGGGGCAGGGGTGCTGGTCTGGTCTGAGCTGCAGGCTGTCAGCACACCCAGGGAGGGGCAGGGGTGCTGGTCTGAGCTGAGCTGCAGGTCGTCAGCACACCCAGGGAGGAGCAGGGGTGCTGGTCTGAGCTGCAGGCCGTCAGCACACCCAGGGAGGGGCAGGGGTGCTGGTCTGAGCTGCAGGCTGTCAGCACACCCAGGGAGGGGCAGGGGTGCTGGTCTGAGCTGCAGGCCGTCAGCACACCCAGGGAGGAGCAGGGGTGCTGGTCTGAGCTGCAGGTCGTCAGCACACCCGGGGAGGGGCAGGGGTGCTGGTCTGAGCTGAGCTGCAGGCCGTCAGCACACCCAGGGAGGGGCAGGGGTGCTGGTCTGGTCTGAGCTGCAGGCTGTCAGCACACCCAGGGAGGGGCAGGGGTGCTGGTCTGAGCTGAGCTGCAGGTCGTCAGCACACCCAGGGAGGAGCAGGGGTGCTGGTCTGAGCTGCAGGCCGTCAGCACACCCAGGGAGGGGCAGGGGTGCTGGTCTGAACTGCAGGCCGTCAGCACACCCAGGGAGGAGCAGGGGTGCTGGTCTGGTCTGAGCTGCAGGCCGTCAGCACACCCAGGGAGGAGCAGGGGTGCTGGTCTGAGCTGCAGGTCGTCAGCACACCCGGGGAGGGGCAGGGGTGCTGGTCTGAGCTGAGCTGCAGGCCGTCAGCACACCCAGGGAGGGGCAGGGGTGCTGGTCTGAGCTGCAGGCCGTCAGCACACCCAGGGAGGAGCAGGGGTGCCGGTCTGAGCTGCAGGCCGTCAGCACACCCAGGGAGGGGCAGGGGTGCCGGTCTGAGCTGCAGGCCGTCAGCACACCCAGGGAGGGGCAGGGGTGCTGGTCTGAGCTGCAGGCCGTCAGCACACCCAGGGAGGGGCAGGGGTGCTGGTCTGAGCTGAGCTGCAGGCCGTCAGCACACCCAGGGAGGAGCAGGGGTGCTGGTCTGAGCTGAGCTGCAGGCCGTCAGCACACCCAGGGAGGGGCAGGGGTGCCGGTCTGAGCTGCAGGCTGTCAGCACACCCAGGGAGGGGCAGGGGTGCCGGTCTGAGCTGCAGGCCGTCAGCACACCCAGGGAGGGGCAGGGGTGCCGGTCTGAGCTGCAGGCTGTCAGCACACCCAGGGAGGGGCAGGAAGGGGCAGGGTGGTGGAGCTGCCCACAGCCAGCAGGGCCCCGCTCACCTCCTGCCGGTCATAGCGGTAGCTGCTTGCCACCAAGTCCGTGACCATCGGGATGACCTGCCAGAAGCACAGTGGGCGGCAGGCGTGAGCACCCTTGTGTCTGTCTGTCCCTACCCAGACCGTGCCCGTGAGTTCCTCCAAGGAGGGACCGGTCAGGACCCCAGCCACCACCTGAAAGGCGCAGGCTGTCCGGACAGCAGCCACCGTGCAGGACAGTCTGGCCGTGCCCTTCGGGGGCTGGGGAACAGGCTCGGCGGGCACAGGACTGACACCTCGGCCTGTGCTGCCCGCGGGGGGAGAGCTGCGGCTTCCGTCTCCCTCACGAGTTTAAATAACAAGTTCACCACCTGCCATTAAGGAATGGTGTGTGGACAAGACTCTGGGCTCTCACGCTCCACGTCCCAAATCCCACCCCGACATCAAATGTGCCAGAGCGATGCTTTGCCGCCCCCCATAAGTAAGTCGGCTTCTCGAAAGGTCAATTTAAAGCATAAATTCATCCAGCATTTCAACCCTAACCCTAACCTGTCTGACGTTTTCATCCGTCACACAGTTGGTAAAGACGACGTTTCTCAGGCCTTCTGCTTCTAGACGCTGCACGATTTTCTGAAAGAGACAAGACGCTTCGCAGAAATACAAAGTGAGAGGCCGTGCAGAGGGAGATCACCAGGGTTCCCTCCCACACGGTCAGGAGAAGCCACCCAGGTCCGAGCACCCAGGCAGGAGCCATGGCCCACGCGTCTCAGCCCAGAGAGGGAGAAGCAGGCAGAGGCGCGGGGCGCAGTGGGGCCTGTCGGGGCGGGAGGCCTTCTGCTGGGCCTGCTGGACACGCTCTGAGTGCTGGCGTGTCCCTGGGCACCCGAGGCTGCAGCACCCACAGACCACAGCGGCCCCACCCACAGGCAGCGGAAGCAGCAGCCCTTCAACAAAGGGCCGCACTGGGCACGCTTCCAGAACCCTCGTGCCCCCTCTGGGCTCTAAAGAGACCTGTCGGCTACTGAGGGAGCCCTCCCCATACAGGGTGTAGCGCCGCAGATGAGGGAGGACACGGCGTCCCTCTAAAGTTCAGGAAGAGGAGGGAATCAGGCAGTTAAGCAAAGCACAAGGACCAGTGTGAGGATCCGGGTTCGAGCCTGGATGAACCTGCAGGGGAGTCGCTCGCTTCCCAGGTGGTGAAGCGGGTCTGCAGGTGTCTGTCCTTCTCTCCCCACCTCTGTCTTCCCCTCCTCTCTCCATTTCCCTCTGTCCTACCCAACAATGATGACATCAATAATAACCACAACAATAAAACAACAAGAACAACAAAAGGGAGTAAATAAATATTAAAAAAAGAAGAGAGGGAGAGACCACATTCTGCTCTGCTCTTCGAGAGGGAATAAATGTTTTAAAAACAGAAAAATAACCACCTAAAAACTTATCAATTTACAGAGAATAAACATTTGTTTTAAATGAGAATAAACTTGTTTTTTTAAATGTTTATTCTCTTTTGTTGCCTTTGTTGTTTTCTATTGCCGTCGTCGTTGTTGGCGAGGACAGAGAGACATGGAGAGAGGAGGGGAAGACAGACAGGGGGAGAAAGACAGACAGCTGCAGACCTGCTTCACCGCCTGGGAAGCGACCCCCCTGCAGGTGGGGAGCCGGGGGCTCGAACCGGGATCCTCACGCCGGTCCCCGCGCTTCGCGCCACGTGCGCTTAACCCGCTGCGCCGCCATCTGACTCCCTCCTTTTTCTTATGACGACATCATTAACAACAACAATAAAGCCACAAGGGCAATGAAAGGGAACAAACAATACTAAGATAAATAAATAAGAGTAAGAAAAAAGAAGGAACGAGTCAGGGATGCCACTCAGCACTGAGCGCGCACGCAGCCAGTGGGCAGGCGAGGGAAGCGACTGCGCAGCGAGGGCCGCGCTCACCTTCTGCGCGCTCAGCTCGGCCAGGTCCATCTTGTTGAGGACCAGCAGGTGCGGCTTGAGGCCCAGGCTCTCCTGGAGCAGCGGGTTCCGACCCGAAAGCGGGATGTGGCAACGTTGTTAAGGAAAACCGCCTTCACGCCCGGCCCGGATGCCCGCCGAGGGTCCCCGCGGGAGAGCGCCCTGGGCTCAGCTCCGAGCGGGCGGGGCGGGGCGGGGGCGGGGCGCGGGGTGGGGCGGGGCGGGGCGAGGCCGGGGGCGGGGCGCGGGGTGGGGCGGGGGCGGGGCGCGGCCGGGGGCGGGGTGGGGCGGGGGCGGGGCGCGGGGTGGGGCGGGGCGCGGCCGGGGGGCGGGGCGGGGTGGGGCGGGGCCGGGGCGCGGGGTGGGGCGGGGGCGGGGCGCGGGGCGGGGCGGGGGCGGGGCGCGGGGTGGGGCGGGGCGCGGCCGGGGGCGGGGTGGGGCGGGGCGGGGGCGGGGCGCACGGCGGGCCCGGGGCAGCCAGGCAGCCTCCACCGCACTGAGTCCCACCCAGGGCTTTCATTTTAATTCCCCGATTCTGATGGGAAGGAACCAAAGAAATAGCAGAGCCCGGCCCCCCGACCCCGCCCTACCTGCCCTGCCGCTGCCCCTGCCCTGCCCTGCCCTGCCCCTGCCCCTGTCCTGCCCCTGCCCCTACCCCTGCCCTGCCCGTCCCTGCCTTGCCCCTGTCCCTGCCCCTGCCCTGCCCGTCCCTGCCTTGCCCCTGTCCCTGCCCCTGCCCCGCCCCTGCCCTGCCCCTGTCCCTGCCCCTGCCCTGGCCCTGCCCTGCCCTGCCCAGCCCTGCCACTACCCCTGCCCTGCCCTGGCCCTGCCCTGCCCTGCCCCTGCCCTGCCCTGCCTCTGCCCCTGCCCTGCCCCCACCCCGCCCTGCCCCGCCCCTGCCCCTGCCCTGCCCCGCCCCTGCCCTGCCCTGCCCTGCCCCCGCCCCGCCCTGCCCCGCCCCACCCCTGCCCCGCCCTGCCCCGCCCCTGCCCTGCCCTGCCCTGCCCGTGCCCTGCCCCTACCCTGCCCTGCCCCTGCCCCTACCCCTGCTCTGCCCTGCCCCTGCCCTGCCCCTGCCCCTGCCCCGCCCTGCCCCGCCCCGCCCCTGCCCTGCCCCTGCCCTGCCGAGGGCGGTGTGGGCGGCTGACCCGCGTCCTTGGCCCTTCAGCCCTGAGTCTCCCGATCAGCCCCGGCGCTACCCGCCCAGCGCGCTGGTTTCACCCTGCAGCCCCGTCACACGGCCGGGGAAGCAGCCCCGCCCCGCCCCGCACCCCGGGCTCGTCCCCGGCGGCGCCGCCAGGAAGGATATGCGGGCGTCGCGGACCTCCACGAGGGCGTCCACCCGGCGCAGGCTGCTCCGCATCTTCGTCAGCCCTGCGGACCGAGCGTGACCAGGCCGGCCGGCGCCCGCGCCCGCGCCCGCACTCGCCCCCGCCCCGCACCCGCCCCGCACCCCGCCCCGCACCCCGCCCGGCCGGCCGGCGCCCGCGCCCGCCCCGCACCCGCCCCCGCCCCGCACCCGCCCCGCACCCCGCCCCGCATCCCGCCCGGCCGGCCGGCACACGCGCCCGCACCCGCCCCGCACCCCGCCCCGCACCCCGCCCGACGGCGCCCGGCTCAGGCCGCGGCCACCTCCCCACGGGAAACGCGGCGCCGGCCGGGCCGGGCGGGGCTCGGGCTCGGGCTCAGGAGCAGGGACCGGGGCGCCCCGGCCGCCCTCACCCTTGGCCATGTGGCCGGGGAACCAGCGCGCCACGTCGCGGCCGTCCAGCGAGAAGCTCTGGCGCCAGGACGCGGGGCTCAACGCGCGCAGGGCCGGCTTCATGGCGACGTCCGATGCGGGGGACCGGTGCAAGGACGGACCACACCACCCCGCCCGCTCGCCGCCCCGATCTGGGTTCCGGAGCGCCAACGTTCCGCCCCCCCCCCAGACTGCGCCTGCGCACGGCCGGTCTTCCGGCTGCGGCCCTACCCGGGAGGCGGGGCCAAGAGGACAAGGCCAATGGAGGAGACCGCCCGCTGGTGGGCGGGGCTTCGTGTGGGCGGGGCCGGAGACCAAGGGCGGGCTTATTCGTGTGGGCGGGGCCAGGTCACCTGCAAGGGCTTCTGTGGGCGGGGCCAGGGAGTGTCCTGGCCGCGTGGGCCGCCCCAGGTGAGGTGCGGACTGACCGCAGGGACCCCGGTGCAAGTCCGGGCCCTGCAGCAAGCCCTGGTCCTGCAGCAAGCCCTGGCTGTCATATGCTTTACATTGGTTTGTTCTAGCCCTCCCCCGCCCAGAGAATTGGATGAGTCCTGTTAATTTCGCGGGCCTGCTTGGCCCCGCCCCAAGGAACCCCGGGAGAGGGTTCCTGAGTTCGGGAGTGCCAGAGTTCCTGAGTTCCTGAGTTCGAGAGTTTCAGGGTTTCAGAGTAAGAGAGAGAGGCAGAGTTCCTGGGTTCCTGAGTTCCAGAGTAAGAGACGGTTCCTGAGTTAGAGAGTAAGAGAGAGAGTGCTTGCGCCGCCGCAAAGAGACAGCAGAGTTCTGTTTGGTGATTAGTTTGTCTTAGTTTATGAATCGTGGTTCCTGAATAAAGAAATACAGCTTCCCTGCCCAGCCGTTGTCTCCGCGTCTCTGTTCACCACTGCGAAGCCATCCAGGCCGGCAAGAGCCTCCAAAAATTTTAACAACACCTGGCCCTGCAGCAAGCCCGGAACCTGCAGCAAGCCCTGGCCCTGCAGCAATCCCTGAACCTGCAGCAAGCCCTGAACCTGCAGCAAGCCCTGGCCCTGCAGCAAGCCCTGGCCCTGCAGCAAGCCCTGGCCCTGCAGCAAGCCCTGCAGCAAACCCTGGCCCTGCAGCAAGCCCTGGCCCTGCAGCAAGCCCTGGCCGTGCAGTTCTGAGTGGGGGGGGGGGGGCGCAGCTGCTCTGCCCCCGACTCACTGTGAATCCGCTGGGTCTCCCTCCTGCGAAGTGCTCCCAGCCCAGCAGGGCCCAACACCCCCCACAAAGGCACACAGCAGCTGGCTATACACGCATGTCCCTGGGGAGACAGCTCAGCACCCAGCCAGCACACCAGGCCGGAGCCCCCAGTCCCACCACCCTATGCCAGAGCTGCTAGGTGCTCTGCCTCCAGGCAGAAAATGGAATTCTGAAACAATCCCAAGCAGCAGGGCTAGAATATCACTCCACAGACCTACTAGTCAGCCTCAGAGCCCACTTCCTCATGGGCCGGGGCAATGGGTCCTGTGGGCCAGTGTGTGGGCACAGAAACGTCCCCCATGGGGCCTGGGATGGGGGCATCCAACAGAAGTCATCATGCACACGGAGGCAGTTTCAAGCCCCCAGCCCCCACCTGTAGAAAGGAAGTTTCACAAACAGTGGAGCAGGGCTGCAGGTGTCTCTTTGTCTCTCATCTATCAAAGAGAAAGGGGAAATGGCCACCAGGATTGGCAGAGCCATGCAGGCACCAACCCCCAATGATAACCCTGGTGACAAAAAAGAAAGAAATGTTGCCCAAAGGTATGGTCTGAGAAGACTTGGATGCAGTAACACAGACCTTGCCCCTTCCTGGTGCCAGCATGAAGCCACAATAAAAGCCCCACTGGTGGCTGAGCACATTCACCACGGGCAGGGACCTGGGTTTGAGCCTCTGGATCCATCTGCAGGGGAGAAGCTTCATGAGTGAAGCAGGGCTGCAGGTACCTCTCTCTCCTCTCTTCCCTCTCAATTTCTGACTCTATCAAGAAGAACAAGGGGAGGGGGAAGATGACCACCACCAGGACCAATGTGTAGTGCGATCACAGAGCCCCAGCAATAACCCTGATGGCAATAACATAAGGAAATAAAGCCAGTGGATTCTGCACTGCCTTAGAGGAGGACCAGGGAGCAACACCGTCCTGTGACCTCTTGCAGAGCCCTTCCTCCAAGGAGGATGGGCCTGACAAAGCCCAAGCCTGGAAAAGGGGCAGGACAAGTGCCCTCCCCTGGGTGCTGTCTTAGCCCCGCCAGCACCTGCTTCAGCAGCTGTGGGACCCAGCACGCACTGGCCCAGCACTTAGGCCATTGTGCTTTACCCATGGGGTGCTCTTAGGAGGAAAGCTCAGCACCTGGGGCACCCGACAAGAAAACCCCAACACCACCACCCGTGGCATGCTGATGCCCTCCCACACTCACTATGTACACACCATCTACACACCCCTGTGGCCTTAGGAGCATCTTCAGGAAGTCGGACATCCCCGAGCTCAGTTACCCACACTAGACCCCCCACCCTGCTGAGTTATCGTCACACTAGGCCCCTGCTCAGTTATCCTCACACTAGTCCCTGCTCAGTTATCCTCACACTAGTCCCCGTGCTCAGTTATCCTCACACTAGTCCCGATGCTCACTTATCCTCACACTAGTCCCTGCTCAGTTATCCTCACACTAGTCCCCCTGCTTAGTTATCCTCACACTAGTCCCCTGCTCAGTTATCCTCACACTAATCCCCCTGCTCAGTTATCCTCACACTAGTCCGCTGCTCAGTTATCATCACACTAGTCACTGTCAGTTATCCTCACACTAGCCCCTGCTCGGTTATCCTCACACTAGTCCCCCTGCTCAGTTATCCTCACACTAGTCCCCTGCTCAGTTATCCTCACACTAGTCCCCCTGCTCAGTTATCCTCACACTAGTCCACCTGCTCAGTTATCCTCACACTAGTCCCCCTGCTCAGTTATCCTCACACTAGTCCCCTGCTCAGTTATCCTCACACTAGTCCCCTGCTCAGTTATCCTCACACTAGTCCCTTGCTCAGTTATCCTCACACTAGTCGCTGCTCAGTTATCCTCACACTAGCCCTCCTGCGCAGTTATCCTCACACTAGTCCCCTGCTCAGTTATCCTCACACTAGTCCCTGCTCAGTTATCCTCACATTGGTCCCTTGCTCAGTCATCCTTACACTAGTCCCCCTGCTCAGTTATGCTCACACTAGCCCCCTGCTCAGTTATCCTCACACTAGTCCCCTGCTCAGTTATCCTCACATTAGTCCCCTGCTCAGTTATCCTCACACTAGTCCCTTGCTCAGTTATCCTCACACTAGTCGCTGCTCAGTTATCCTCACACTAGGCCCCCTGCTCAGTTATCCTCACACTAGTCCCCTGCTAAGTTATCCTCACACTAGGCCCCCTGCTCAGTTATCCTCACACTAGTCCCCTGCTCAGTTATCCTCACACTAGTCCCTTGCTCAGTTATCCTCACACTAGTCGCTGCTCAGTTATCCTCACACTAGTCCCCCTGCTCAGTTATCCTCACACTAGCCCCCCTGCTCAGTTATCCTCACACTAGTCCCCTGCTCAGTTATCCTCACACTAGTCCCCTGCTCAGTTATCCTCACACTAGTCCCTGCTCAGTTATCCTCACACTAGTCCCCCTGATCAGTTATCCTCACACTAGTCCCCTGCTCGGTTATCCTCACACTAGTCCCTGCTCAGTTATCCTCACACTAACCCACCTGCTCAGTTATCCTCACACTAGCCTCCCTGCTCAGTTATCCTCACACTAGTCCCTGCTCAGTTATCCTCACACTAGTCGCCTGTCAGTTGTCCTCATACTAATCCCCCTGCTGAGTTATCCTCACACTAGTCACCTGCTCAGTTATCATCACACTAGTCACTGTCGGTTATCCTCACACTAGCCCCCTGCTCAGTTATCCTAACACGAGTCCCTACTCAGTTATCCTCACAAAGTACCCCTGCTCAGATATCCTCACACTAGTCCCTACTCAGTTATCCTCACACTAGTCCCCTGCTCAGTTATCCTCACACTAGTCCCCCTGCTCAGTTATCCTCACACTAGTCCCCCTGATCAGTTATCCTCACACTAATCCCCTGCTCAGTTATCCTCACACTAGTCCCTGCTCAGTTATCATCACACTAGTCCCCCTGCTCAGTTATCCTCACACTAGTCCCCTGCTCAGTTATCCTCACACTAGTCCCCTGCTCGGTTATCCTCACACTAGTCCCCTGCTCAGTTATCCTCACACTAGTCCCCTGCTCAGTTATCCTCACACTAGTCCCCCTGCTCAGTTATCCTCACACTAGTCCCCCTGATCAGTTATCCTCACACTACTCCACCTGCTCAGTTATCCTCACACTAGTCCCTGCTCAGTTATCATCATACTAGTCCCCCTGCTCAGTTATCCTCACACTATCCCCTGCTCAGTTATCCTCACACTAGTCCCTGCTCAGTTATCCTCACACTAGCCCCCTGCTCAGTTATCCTCACACTAGTCCCCTGCTCAGTTATCCTCACACTAGTCCCCTGCTCAGTTATCCTCACACTAGTCCCTTGCTCAGTTATCCTCACACTAGTCCCCCTGCTCAGTTATCCTCACATTACTCCACCTGCTCAGTTATCCTCACACTAGTCCCCTGCTCAGTTATCCTCACACTAGTCCCCCTGCTCAGTTATCCTCACACTAGTCCCCCTGCTCAGTTATCCTCACATTACTCCACCTGCTCGGTTATCCTCACACTAGTCCCCTGCTCAGTTATCCTCACACTAGTCCCCCTGCTCAGTTATCCTCACACTAGTCCCCTGCTCAGTTATCCTCACACTAGTCCCCTGCTCAGTTATCCTCACACTAGTCCCCCTGCTCAGTTATCCTCACACTAGTCCCCTGCTCAGTTATCCTCACACTAATCCCCCTGCTCAGTTATCCTCACACTAGTCCCTTCTCAGTTATCCTCACACTAGTCCCTGCTCAGTTATCCTCACACTAGCCCCTGCTCGGTTATCCTCACACTAGTCCCCTGCTCAGTTATCCTCACACTAGTCCCCCTGCTCAGTTATCCTCACATTACTCCACCTGCTCAGTTATCCTCACACTAGTCCCCTGCTCAGTTATCCTCACACTAGCCCCTGCTCGGTTATCCTCACACTAGTCCCCCTGCTCAGTTATGCTCACACTAGTCCCCTGCTCAGTTATCCTCATACTAGTCCCCTGCTCGGTTATCCTCACACTAGTCCCCTGCTCAGTTTTCCTCACACTAGTCCCCCTGCTCAGTTATCCTCACACTAGTCCCCCTGCTCAGTTATCCTCACACTAGTCCCCTGCTCAGTTATCCTCACACTAGTCCCCTGCTCAGTTATGCTCACACTAGTCCCCTGCTCAGTTATCCTCACACTAGTCCCCTGCTCAGTTATCCTCACACTAGTCCCCTGCTCAGTTATCCTCACACTAGTCCCCTGCTCAGTTATCCTCACACTAGTCCCCTGCTCAGTTATGCTCACACTAGTCCCCTGCTCAGTTATCCTCACACTAGTCCCCTGCTCAGTTATCCTCACACTATTCCCCCTGCTCAGTTATCTCCACACCAGGCCCCCCTCCCCGTGCTAGCCTTCTTCTGGCCACCCACTGGTGAACAGGGATGGCATTCGGGGACACCTGGACATATCAAGAACAACTCTGGGGACTAGGAAGGATGGGGGGAGGCCATTTGGGGCCACACGGCCCAGTGACAGCCAGGGGAGGGAGGGAGAGACAGACACTGAGGCACAGGGGCGGCAGGCAGGCACTAACACTTTATTTGCGCCATCAGCAGGTTCTTGCCTCAGAGACCACAGGACAGTGACAGACGACCTCTGGCTACCCAGGAAGGAGGAAGTCACTGTCAGCCCAAGTGTCCAGCTAGGCTGCAAGTCACTGAGTGAGCGGGACGGTCTCCACCTCCCTCGTGGGAGCAACAGCCATCTCAGCACTTCCGGCCGTCTGTGCATCCCACAGAGCAGCGAGCCGGTCAGCCTCCCTCCAGCCAGACAGTAGAGCCCCGTGTGTGGTGGAGTAGAACGTCCGGTGTGTGGCTTCCCCTGCAAACAAGACCTGGGTAGCACAGAGACGGGTGCTAAGTGTTTCCCGAGGCTTCCTGGCTGACCCAGTCAGGGGAGGGCAGGACAGCACATGCTCCCAAGACGTAAACCTCAGTAATTCTGCAGACACCTCCCAGACACAAGGAGAAAGACACCAGAGGTGGAAATTAGGAAGGAAACAGACAATGTGAGGGCCAAACAGAGAAAGAAAAGCAAGCTGCAGATGTGACCACTCTAGGGCAGGTGTTGGTGGCGTCAGGCTGGGGGCAGCCTGGCTCCTTCCACCCCAACACCCCAGAAAGGAAGTCATGAGCTGCAGGAAGAGGGCAGCGGGCTGTGGACACTCAGCTCTGCGGATGGCGCCCAGCCCGAGACGGCACCCTTGCTCTGGGATCGTCACCCCAGATGCGGTAGGGGCAGCTGGTATCCCTCCGTGTCACCCCTGCAGGGGCAAAGGCATGTCCAGGCTGGCCACAGGATGGGATGGCAGAAGGTCACCTGTGTGCCATGACAGGCTTCTTACAGGGCAGCAGGACAGGTGACACAGCGACACAGGAGGCCGAGACCGGTCACCCAGGCCCAGGGAGACAGCACAGCAGCAGAGCACAGGACATGCCATAGAGCCCGGCTTCTACCCCAGCACTCACACCATAACTGCACAGGACTTTGGCGTCTCTCTCTCTCTCTCAATATTTTATTTTGCTTTATTTCACTAGTGACAGAGAGCCCTACTCGCTCTAGTTGTGGTGGTGCCGGGGACTGAACCTGGGATGTTGGAATTTCAGACATGAAAGCAAGCCTTTTTTTTCCCCCTCCAGGGTTATTGCTGGGCTCGGTGCCTGCACCATGAATCCACCGCTCCTGGAGGCCATTTTCCCCCCTTTTGTTGCCCTCGTTGTGGTTATTATTATTGCCATTGTTGATGTTGTTCGTTGTTGGATAGGACAGAGAGAAATGAAGAGGAGGGGAAGACAGACAAGGGGAGAGAAAGACAGACACCCACAGACCTGCTTCACCGCCCACGAAGCGACTCCCTGCAGGTGGGGAGCCGGGGACTCGAACCGGGATCCTTACGCCGGACCTTGTGCTTCACGCCACGTGCCCAACCCCCACATGAAAGCTGTTTGCATAACCGTTATGCTGTCTCCCCCACCCTCTTCTCATAGAAATCATCATTTTTCACAAGAGGGTTTGCAATGGGGAGAAGGTGGTGCAGCTGATAAGATGTTGGACTCTCAAGTGTGGGACTCTATTCCTACCCGAGTGAGGCATGAGTTCTTGTTCTCTCTCTACCCCCTCTTAACAAATAATAAAATTCAGAAATAAGCGGGCCAGGTGGTAGCACACCCAGTAGAGGGTACTTGTCACCATGTGAGAGGACCCAGGTTCAAGAACCCGGTCCCCATCTGCAGGGAAGAAGTTTCATTAGCAGTGGAGCAGGACTGCCAGTGTCTCTGCCCCACCCATTTCTCTTTTTTTTTTTTTTAAATCTTTATTTGTTGGATAAGTCAGTCAGAAATTGAGAGGGAAGGAGGTGACAGAGTGGGAGAGAGACGCCTGCAGCGCTGCTTCTCACTTGTGAAGTTTCCCCCTGCAGGTGGGGACCGGGGGCTCAAACCTGGGTCCTTGCACACTGTAACATGTGCGCTCAACCAGGTGCGCCACCACCTGGCCCCCCTTCTCTCTGTCTTTAACAAAAAAGGAAAAGGGAAAAAATGGTCACCAGGAATGGTGCATTTTTTTGTGTAGGCACCAAGCCCCAGCAGTAACTCTGGTGACGAAATAAATCAATAACTAAATAAAGGCCAGGCAGTGGCACACCTGACTGAGCGCACGTCACAGGGCACAAAGACCCGGGTTCAAGCCCTCCCCGACTCCCCACCTGCAGGGGGAAGCTTCCCAAGTAGTGAAGCAGGGCTGCGGGTGTCTGTCTCTCTCCCTCTATCTCCTCCTCCCCTCTCAATTTCTGTCTCTATCCAATAATAAATACAATGTTAAAAATTAAAGAAGAGATAAAATGCAAAAAAAAAAAGTTAAAAACTAAGAAGAGGACCTGCGTCATCAGCTGGACACAGGGAGCAGCTCTGCAGCTGTAGTGCAGGTCTCATCTCCATTTAGTTTGGCAGCGCTGTGCGATTCTGAGGCTCTAGGTGTGTGTGTGTGTGTGTGTGTGTGTGTGTGTGTGAAAGAGAGAGAGAGAGAGAGAGAAGGGGGGAGTGTCACATGCAAATACTCCTGCACAGGGGCAGAATATAGAACCTGCCTGTGAAACTCCTCTTGGGACTGAGAGGGCTCACCCACGGCTTCCTGCCTGGCCATGTGTGTAGCCCAAGGCCCTGGCACAGTGCTGGAGGGAGCTGGAGCACCAGGTGGGCCCTCACCTGGCCCCTGTGGATCTAAGTGTTGGCTCGGGCAGTGAAGGAGCCTGGTGGTGCTGGTGAGTGGACGAATGCTAAGCACTGTTTTCAATTTCAGAAAGACTAACTGTGCGGGAGTCAGCCCCCAGCCTGTCCTGCTGCAGCCCCGACACCCTCACCCACGCCTCCTACCTGGGGGTCTTCACCATCTGTGGGCAGGGGCTGGGCCAGCAGATCAATGTCGTCGCCAGAGCTGCCCACTGCCACGTAGCTGTAGGAGCCCCTGGTGTAGGGGGCGCTATGCCAGCGGGACCGCAGGACGCGCCGGGGGGCCGGCAGCTGGGGGTTCCCTGAGGCAGAGACGCAGGTGAGCCGGCAGATTCCAGGCCCTGGGTTCCATCCCTTTGCCCCCCCCCCCACAGATCGGAGGAGAGTCTTCAGGAAAAGACTGACAGTGGAAGCCCAGTGCCCACCCGCAGGCTTTAGGAGGGTGAAGGCTTGGGTCTGAGCCCTGGCACCGCTGGGGGGGCTGCGTGGAGCCCGTGCTCTGTGAGAACACTGAGTGAGTGGGTAGCACTGTGGTGCTGGGCACACTGTGGAACTACACTCCAATAATGTTATGGCCTTGCACAGTGTCCTTGAACTGAAAGTCTACAAAGCCGTAAAAGAAGAAAGCCAGGAGTTGGGCGGTGGCGCAGCGGGTTAAGCGCAGGTGGCGCAAAGCACAGGGACCGGCGTAAGGATCCCGGTTTGAGCCCCCGGCTCCCCACCTGCAGGGGAGTCGCTTCACAGGCGGTGAAGCAGGTCTGCAGGTGTCTGTCTGTCTCTCCCCCTCTCTGTCTTCCCCTCCTCTCTCCATTTCTCTCTGTCCTATCCAACAACGACAACAACAATAATAACTACAACAATACAACACCAAGGGCAGCAAAAGGGAATAAATAAATGAAATAAATATTAAAAAAAAAAGTGCTCTAGCAGTGAGTCTTACAGAAACAGATGTGGAAGTGAGAAGTCAGCTCTGCAGAGGTGAGAACTCAGTGACCAGAGGGGGAGCCCCAGAGGAGCCACCACCCCCTGGTCTGTGGCCCACTACTCAGCCCCTGAAGGACATGGGGAGGGTGCAGGGGGAGCCCCTGGAGGAAGGGCCTGGGTGGGGAGCTGGGGTCTGCAGTGGGGGCAGGGGCGGCCCACGGAGGATGGGGGTGGGAGCAGGCGCACCGGTGACCTCACGCAGCACCCGGGTCAGGGTCTGGAGCACCTCCTCATCCAGCAGCGTCTCCATGAACTCAGACTCCTGGCCAGCGATGAATCCGCACAGCACGTGGGCAGACCTGGGGAACAGTGCTGGCCGCTGGACCCTCAGCTCGGGGCAGCCAGGCCCATGGGAGCCACACCCTGCACAAGGGCCCAGCTGCCACCCAGCCAGGAGCCCGGGGGCGCACTTACCCTGAGGCAGGCAGCACCCAGAAGCCGATGAGCTTCCTGGCCCACGTGTCGTGGGTGGGGGCAGGCTCTGGGTCCCGCAGGGGGGACGCATCCTCCCACACCACCTGGATGTGCCGGCAGCCCGGCTCCCAGAATGGCTCCTCAAAGGCCAGGAAGATCTTGTTGTTGGTGCCAAAGCCCATTCTCTGTACGGCCTCGGCCTTCTCCCGGGGCAGCGGGGGATCGAAGAAGGAGTCCAGACGTTCCTTAAGAAAGCCTGGAAACGGGAGTCGGGCAGTAGCACAGTGGGCTAAGCGCAGGTGGCGCAAAGCACAAGGACCGGCGTAAGGATCCTGGTTCGAGCCCCCGGCTTCCCAACTGCAGGGGAGTCGCTTTCACAGGCGGTGAAGCAGGTCTGCAGGTGTCTGTCTTTCTCTCCTCCTCTCTGTCTTCCCCTCCTCTCTCCATTTCTCTCTGTCCTATCCAACAACAACGACGTCAATAACAACAATAACTACAACAATAAAAAAAGGTCAACAAAAGGGAAAATAAATAAATATAATAATTTAAAAAAAAAAAGAATGCCTGGAATTGGGGCCAGGCGGTACGCCCGGTAGAGCACGAGTTGCCACGGCAAGGACGCAGACCCAAGTCCCCATCCCTATGGGGGGAGGGGGGCGGTCGTGAGTCGTTGAACCGCTGTCTCTCCTTATCTCACCCTCTATCAAAACAAAAGATCAAACCACCACCCAGGATGCTGGAGTCAGAAACACAGTAATGCTAGTGGCAAAAACAACAAAGAAAGAAATCCTAGAGGGCTGGGGAGACAGCAGAGTCTGCAGAAGACGCTCCTGCCTGAGGGTCTGAGTTCCGGTTCAATCCCCAGCACCGTCAGCCAGAGCTGAGCAGGGCTCTGGAGTATGTGTCTGTCTCCTCTCCTCTCTCCTCTCTTTCTCTCTCTCTCTACAAAGTAAACTAAACATTAAAAAAGAAAGAAAGAAATCCCAGCACTCAAGGAAGGCTCCACCGTGACAGACCCTGGAGCTCTCGGCTCGACCCAGGGCCACAGACAGACAGAAAAGGCCTCCACACTGACTGTGTCCTCCGGGGCCAAGCATCCAGGGCCGCTTCTAGGAAGCATGGGGTCCAGAACCCACTAGAACCAGACACACGTGCCTTCCCCCCACAGCCAGAGCCAAGGCTCTGAATCCCTCCCAGGAGCCCTACACCCTTCTCACTCTGAAACGACCCCAGAGCGCCAGGCTTATACAACATGAAGCCAGGTGACTCCATGCAGGACCCAAAGCACCGAGCTGACAGAGAGCAAAGCCAGGTGCTTCCACCAGAAGCTACTGAGCCTGGCAGCCAGGCTGCATCCCACAGACTGTGAGGCAGCAGACAGACGCCACAACTCAGGCACTGACTGCTCTGGCCGGGGCCTCACCCAGGGGCACGGTGACCAGGACGTGGTGTGCCGGGAAGCAGTCCCCGTCCTCACACTCCACCAGCACAGGAAAGGTGTCCCCCGGAGAGCCGGCATCCTCAAAGGTCCCCTTCCAGCGGATGGACTTCACGGGCTTGTTGAGGACCAGCGTGTCTTCTGGCAGGGAGGCCGCCAGGCGGTCCGTGAGTCCTTGGTAGCCCCTAGGACAGAAGGGAGTGGACATGACGTGGCGGTCCCTGCTGGCCCCAACACCACTCCCCAGGGGCCAGGGTGGTTTAGGGTCACCACAGAAACACTAGCACTGCGTTGAGGAGTGGAGGCTGAGTGTCCGAGGGCCCAGGCTGCTCAGAACAAGGCTGGTGACTCGGACCAGGCCACACAGCAGGCAGGCCCATCCACGGGTGGGGTGGTGCTGAGGACCCTCCCGGGGTGAGCTGCCCACCACGGGGCAGGCCTTGCGTGAACCTCTCAGTCCCTGGTGCACTTCCTTTTCCCGCCCTCCTCTCTGGATGTGACGCCCTCTTCCTTAACGGGCAGAGCCAAGCAAAGGGCCAAGCTCCCTGAAGGGCACACGCAGCCTCTCACCTCCACCCGGCTGTCTCCCTAGGCCTGCCAAACCCCAGCCTGAGGCCAGGGAGGGGCACCGGGTGTGGGCGAGGCTGTGGGTAGGGGTCTCAGTGTGGGCAGAGCAGGGCTGCAGGGCTGCAGGGCGCGGTACCCGGGCAGGGTGCAGTCCAGCCCAGGCAGCACGGTGTACTCTCCAAAGGCTGTGAGGGCCACCAGGTCCATGCTATGGGTCCCGCTGACGCAGCACTCCACGTGAAGCAGGTTGCTGAGGATGGCCAGCTTGAGCTGCTGGGTCTCCGGGCCGTCTGTCCAGCTGGCCACCCGCCGGCCCAGCTCCATCCTGAGGAACTGCCCGACGCTGGACGCAGGAGGCTTGGCCACCCGCTGGAACTCCCGGGTCTGGTCCAGGAGGCTGTAGAAGAGCTCGACCATCTCTGCCACCAGCTCAGGGCTCAGCCGGCGGCCAGAGCAGTAGGACACGGAGGGCAGCCCCACGTGGCCTCCTGTGTTCACCCGCTGGTTCTCCTCCGACAGCGCCCGCTCCTCCAGCAGCCCATACCGGGCAGCCAGCTGGAAGACGGGGTTGCCCGGCGAGGGCCCGTGGATCCAGTGGGCACCCACCTCCAGCACAGCACCTGAGGGGACAGATGGCTCCCTGAGACAAAGCTCAGGGAGGTGCTGGGTGACCGATGGCCCCTAGGGTGGGGTCTGCGCACTGGCTTCAGGGGCCACACGGAGGCAGGCAGAAGAGGTCTGGGGCAGTGCAGAGTCCTCCAGGTGGGGCCTGGCTGCAGTCTCAGTGCACAGTGGACTTTAGCTGAACAGGGCAGGGCGGCTCAACAGGGTGGAGAAGGCTTCCAGTGGGGGCCGGGCAGTGGGGACCGGGCAGGGTGGGGCCCTGGCAGTGGGGGCCGGGCAGGGTGGGGGCCTGGCAGTGGGGGCCGGGCAGAGTGGGGGCCGGGCAATGGGGCGCCGGGCAGTGGGGGCCGGGCAGGGTGGGGCCCTGGCAGTGGGGGCCGGGCAGGGTGGGGGCCTGGCAGTGGGGGCCGGGCAGTGGGGGCCGGGCAGGGTGGGGCCCTGGCAGTGGGGGCCGGGCAGGGTGGGGGCCGGGCAGAGTGGGGGCCGGGCAATGGGGCGCCGGGCAGTGGGGGCCGGGCAGGGTGGGGGCCTGGCAGTGGGGGCCGGGCAGGGTGGGGGCCGGGCCTGGTGTGGCCCAGGCTCTATGGGAGTCAGCTGGCTGGGGGCCACCCTGCAGGGCGCGGCCGGGTGGGGGCCACCCGGGCAGTGGGGCCATGACAGGCAGTGCAATGGCTGGGGCTGGGCGGGGAGCGCACCCCGGAAGCGCCAGGAAGGCGGTCTGGGCTCCCAGGAAGGGGTCTGGGCTCCCAGGAAGGTGGTCTGGGCTCCCAGGAAGGTGGTCTGGGCTCCCAGGAAGGGGTCTGGGCTCCCAGGAGGTGGTCTGGGCTCCCAGGAGGTGGTCTGGGCTCCCAGGAAGGGGTCTGGGCTCCCAGGAAGGGGTCTGGGCTCCCAGGAAGGCGGTCTGGGCTCCCAGGAGGTGGTCTGGGCTCCCAGGAAGGTGGTCTGAGCTCCCAGGAAGGGGTCTGGGCTCCCAGGAAGGTGGTCTGGGCTCCCAGGAGGTGGTCTGGGCTCCCAGGAAGGGGTCTGGGCTCCCAGGAAGGTGGTCTGGGCTCCCAGGAAGGTGGTCTGGGCTCCCAGGAAGGCGGTCTGGGCTCCCAGGAAGGTGGTCTGGGCTCCCAGGAAGGGGTCTGGGCTCCCAGGAAGGTGGTCTGGGCTCCCAGGAGGTGGTCTGGGCTCCCAGGAAGGGGTCTGGGCTCCCAGGAAGGTGGTCTGGGCTCCCAGGAGGTGGTCTGGGCTCCCAGGAAGGGGTCTGGGCTCCCAGGAAGGTGGTCTGGGCTCCCAGGAAGGGGTCTGGGCTCCCAGGAGGTGGTCTGGGCTCCCAGGAAGGTGGTCTGAGCTCCCAGGAAGGGGTCTGGGCTCCCAGGAAGGTGGTCTGAGCTCCCAGGAAGGGGTCTGGGCTCCCAGGAGGTGGTCTGGGCTCCCAGGAAGGGGTCTGAGCTCCCAGGAAGGTGGTCTGGGCTCCCAGGAAGGTGGTCTGGGCTCCCAGGAAGGGGTCTGGGCTCCCAGGAAGGGGTCTGGGCTCCCAGGAAGGGGCCTGGGCTCCCAGGAAGGGGTCTGGGCTCCCAGGAAGGGGCCTGGGCTCCCAGGAAGGTGGCCTGGGCTCCCAGGAAGGTGGTCTGGGCTCCCAGGAGGCGGTCTGAGCTCCCAGGAAGGTGGTCTGGGCTCCCAGGAAGGTGGTCTGGGCTCCCAGGAAGGCGGTCTGGGCTCCCAGGAAGGGGTCTGGGCTCCCAGGAAGGTGGTCTGGGCTCCCAGGAAGGTGGTCTGGGCTCCCAGGAAGGCGGTCTGGGCTCCCAGGAAGGTGGTCTGGGCTCCCAGGAAGGGACACGGTATGGATTCCAGGAAGGGACCCCGCAGGGGCTCCAGTGGGGGTTCCGGAGGGGCCCAGGTGTCCCGGGAGGGGCTCAGGGACCCCGGGAGCGGAGAGGTGTCCCGGGAGGGTGTCCCGGGATGGGGCAGAAGGGGCCGGAGGGTGACCCGGGAGGGTGTCCCGGAGGGGCTCAGGGACCCCGGGAGCGGAGAGGTGTCCCGGGAGGGGCCGGAAGGGTGTCCCGGGAAAGTGACCCGAGACCGGGCGGTTACCGAAGTTGCGCTCGGACTGGACGCGGCCCCCCGCGCGCGCCGTGGCCTCCAGCACCCGCAGGTGGACGCGGCCGGGGTGGGTGCTCAGCCGCTGGGCCGCCCCCAGCCCCGCCAGCCCGCCGCCCACCACCAGCACCCGCCGCGTGCGCGTCTCCATACCACCAGGCTCCAGAGGAGGGGAGGGGCGGGGCGGGAGCGGGAGGGGCGGGGCCAAGAGACGGGGGCGGGGCCACGAAGAAGGTCGGGATGGGGCGGGCCGGGGGGCGGGGTCCAGTGTCGGAGGCGGGGCCACGAAGGAGAAGGACGGAAAGGGACAGGGGAGGGGCGGTCTGGGGCGGGGCCAAGTGGCGGGGGCGGGGCCACGAAGGAGAAGGACGGGGTGGGGCGGGGCCAAGCGGCTGGGGGGGAAGGGGGGCACGAAGGAGAAGGTCGGAAAGGGGCGGGCGGGAGCGGGGCGTGGAGGGGCGTGGCCAAGGGGCGGGGCGGGGCCACGAAGGAGAAGGACGGGGAGGGGCCAAGCGGAGGGGGCGGGGCCTCGAAGAAGGTCGGAAAGGGTCGGGGCGGGGCCACGAAGAAGGACGGGAAAGGGGCGGGAGGGGCGGGGCCAAGTGGCGGGGCCACGAAGGAGAAGGACGGGGAGGGGCCAAGCGGAGGGGGCGGGGCCACGAAGAAGGACGGGAAAGGGGCGGGAGGGGCGGGGCCAAGTGGCGGGGAGGGGCCACGAAGAAGGTCGGAACGGGGCGGGCGGGGAGGGGCGTGGCCAAGTGTCGAAGGCGGGACCAAGAAGGTCTGAAAGGGGCGGGGTGGGCGGGGAGGGGCGGGGCCAAGTGGAGGGGTGGGGCCACGAAGAAGGTCGGAAAGGAGGGGCGGGGAGGGGCGGGGCCAAGTGGCGAAGGGAAGGGTCCAGGGCAGCTTCGGAAAGGGGCGGGGCCGGGAGGGGGGGCCGGGAGGACTTGGGGGTGCGGCCGCTGGGTTGGGAGGGTCCAGAGATGGGGCGGGCGGGCTGAAGGGGCGGGGCGAGGCTGGGCTGGGGCGGGAGGGGCCTAGCGGCCCGGAGGTGCCGCCCTGGGGGGACAGGCTGCCCCCACCCACCCGGGCACCCAGAATTCCGACCTCCGCTCCTGCACAGCACGTTTCCCCAGCCTGCTGTCGCCTCGTGAAGAACCAGGAGGAAAGGGGGTGGCAGGGCCTATTGGCAGAGCGCAGGGGTCCACCCTGACCATCCCTGGTACAGGGCAGCCAGGCCGTTCTGGGGTCTGGAGGAAGCCCACACAGGGCAGGGACCAGTGGGCCAGGCACCTGTCCTCAGACCGTGGGTGGCGCCCCGGCCTCTTTCACCTGGCCACACGTGCCGGAGCGACCGGGCAAAGGCTGAAGCCACACAAGCAGATTCTCCAACTCTACAGCCAGGGAGCATCGCAGCAGGAAGAGGCAGCTCGGCCGGGCCGGGCGCAGAGGAGGGTCCTGTCCCCCGCTGCACCCGGCGTGGCCGCTGTCGCCCCGTCCCCCGCTGCACCCGGCGTGGCCGCTGTCGGCCCGTCCCGTCCCCCGCTGCACCCGGCGTGGCCGCTGTCGCCCCGTCCCCCGCTGCACCCGGCGTGGCCGCTGTCGCCCCGTCCCCCGCTGCACCCGGCGTGGCCGCTGTCGGCCCGTCCCGTCCCCCGCTGCACCCGGCGTGGCCGCTGTCGGCCCGTCCCGTCCCCCGCTGCACCCGGCGTGGCCGCTGTCGCCCCGTCCCCCGCTGCACCCGGCGTGGCCGCTGTCGCCCCGTCCCCCGCTGCACCCGGCGTGGCCGCTGTCGGCCCGTCCCGTCCCCCGCTGCACCCGGCGTGGCCGCTGTCGGCCCGTCCCGTCCCCCGCTGCACCCGGCGTGGCCGCTGTCGGCCCGTCCCGTCCCCCGCTGCACCCGGCCTGGCCGCTGTCGCCCCGTCCCGTCCCCCGCTGCACCCGGCCTGGCCGCTGTCGGCCCGTCCCCCGCTGCACCCGGCGTGGCCGCTGTCGGCCCCGTCCCCCGCTGCACCCGGCGTGGCCGCTGTCGGCCCGTCCCCCGCTGCACCCGGCGTGGCCGCTGTCGGCCCCGTCCCCCGCTGCACCCGGCGTGGCCTCTGTCGGCCCCGTCCCCCGCTGCACCCGGGTGGCCGCTGTCGGCCCCGTCCCCCGCTGCACCCGGCGTGGCCGCTGTCGGCCCCGTCCCCCGCTGCACCCGGCGTGGCCTCTGTCGGCCCTGTCCCCTGCTCGGAAGGAAAGTGTGGTGGCCAGTGACTGCTCTGCACTGAGGCCACCGCAGCCCCGCACACAGGTCGCTGTGTCTCCAGTAGCTGGTTCCCAGCCTGGCCTGGCCTGCGGGGCCTCTTCTGACACTGCACAAAGGTCTTTACCCAATCAGCTGGATCATTTCATCTTATTTGTTTCTAAGATTTTTTACTGGCATGTGTGGGAGAGAGAAACAGTATCACTGTGGCACAGGCAGTGCTGGGAATCAAATTCAAGTCTCCAGCTTCTAAGGCATGGTGCCACCTCCCAGGCCACGTGGGACATTGTGTGCGAGCAGCTCTGTTGGCCACGACTTGCACGCCTTCTCTTCACCCACCCACAGTTGCAGTTGCTCAGCTGGTGAGCGCTGCATGGGTACGCCTGAGACTGTGGGTCAGTCCTGGCGCCCCGTGTGCCAGAGCTGTTCTCTGGCTTTGCTCTCTCTCAACTCTCATATGAAACAAGCGTCTAAAAGGAGAGGAAGTAGACTGGGGAGAGAGCATAAAGGTTATGCAAAAAGACACTCATTCCTGAGGCTTCAAAGTCCCAGGTTCGGTTCCCCAGTACCACCATAAGCCAGAGGTAAGCAGTGCTCTGGTAAATAAATAAATAAATAAATAAGTAAGTACAATACATAAAATAAATAAATGGGGGGCCAGGCAATAGCACACTGGTTTCCATGCACAGCACAAAGCACAAGGATCCCGGTTCGAGCCCCAGCTCCCCACCTGCAGGGGGTTGTTTCCCAAGCGGTGAAGCAGGTCTGCAGGTGTCTGTCCTTCTCTCTCTGTCTTCCCTTCCTCTCTTAATTTCTCTGTCCTATACAACAAGAACCAAAAAAGGGGGGGGTGGGAATAGCCTCCAGGAGCAGTGGATTCATAGTGCAGGCACTGAACTACAGCAATAACCCTGGAGGCAAAAAACATTTTAATTAATAAATTTTAAAATATAATAGGAAGACAGAAATTATGTTGTTTAATAGTTTAAAGTCTATTTGCAAAACTGTATAGCCATCACCACTGGTTTTTTTTTTCTTTGTCTCCAGGTTATTGCCGGGGCTCAATACCTGCACTGAATCCACTGCTCCTGCGGCCATTTTTTCAATTTTTTGGATAGGAAAGAGAGAAATTGAGAAGGGAAGACAGAGAGGGAGAGAGAGAGACAGACACTTGAAGCCCTGCTTCACCGCGTTGGAAGCGACGGCCCTGCAGGTGGGGAGCCGGGGCTCGATCTGGGGTCCTTGTGAGGATCCTTGGGCTTCCTACCACGCTCCCGTGACCCGGTGCGCCACCGCGCGGCCCCCGGGCATTTCTTAAACATTTTTTATTGCCGCCAGGCCTTGGTGTCAGCACTGTGATCCACCACTTCGGGTGGAAACTGTTTTCCCTTTTTCTCTCTCTCACTTTGATGGGGCAGAGAGAAACTGAGCGCTGGAGCAGGGCCCATCAGGCTGCACTCGGGGGGCCTGAGAGCCCGAACCCGGGGCCGGCCGCAAGGAAGGCAGCGCTCCACGGCCAGCGGGCGCCGCAGACGGACGGACGGACGGACGGCCCCGCCCTGGCGACCCGGACGCGCTCGGCCGGCGGAGGAACCAGGTGGGTGCGGACGGTGTGGAGGCTGCGCCCCGCTACCGGGTCACTCGACGGAGGACGGCGCGCAGGCCCTGCCCGAAGCTGCGGGTCCCAGGCAGAGAGGCCCGAGGCGCAGCCAGGACACCGCGCTGGGCCGACTGGACAGCGGCGGCCGCCACGCCCCGCCCCCCGCGCCGCGCCGCCCCGCCCCTTCCGGCGCCGGCCCCGCCCCTTCCGCAGACCACCTGGCGTGGTCACGCCCCTTCGCTGTCGGCTCCGCCTTCTCCGTTCCGTCAGGTCTCGCGAGACTTCCGGTGGCCGATGCGGACGCCGATTGGAGCGTCAGGGGGCCGCTCCGGGTCCGGACGCGTCTCCCGCCGCCATGGCCGCCGTTCGCCTCCTGCTGCCCGGCGCCTGCCGCCTGCTGCGAGCTCCGCCCGCCCGGCCCGCGCCGCGCACCTTCACCTCGGGTGAGAGCGGGGACGGTGTGCGAGGCCAGGCGCGCCGGGCCCCGGGACCAGTGTCACCCACCCGCTGACCTCCGGGCTCCCCAGTGTCACCCACCCGCTGACCTCCGGGCTCCCCAGTGTCACCCACCCGCTGACCTCCGGGCTCCCCAGTGTCACCCACCCGCTGACCTCCGGGCTCCCCAGTGTCACCCACCCGCTGACCTCCGGGCTCCCCAGTGTCACCCACCCGCTGACCTCCGGGCTCCCCAGTGTCACCCACCCGCTGACCTCCGGGCTCCCCAGTGTCACCCACCCCGCTGACCACCGGGCTACTCAGTGTCACCCACCCCGCTGACCACCGGGCTCCCGTGTCACCCACCCCGCTGACCACCGGGCTACTCAGTGTCACCCACCCGCTGACCACCGGGCTCCCCAGTGTCACCCACCCCACTGACCACCGGGCTACTCAGTGTCACCCACCCGCTGACCACCGGGCTCCCCAGTGTCACCCACCCCACTGACCACCGGGCTACTCAGTGTCACCCACCCCGCTGACCACCGGGCTACTCAGTGTCACCCACCCGCTGACCACCGGGCTCCCGTGTCACCCACCCCGCTGACCACCGGGCTACTCAGTGTCACCCACCCGCTGACCTCCGGGCTCCCCAGTGTCACCCACCCGCTGACCTCCGGGCTACTCAGTGTCACCCACCCCACTGACCACCGGGCTCCCCAGTGTCACCCACCCCGCTGACCACCGGGCTACTCAGTGTCACCCACCCGCTGACCACCGGGCTCCCGTGTCACCCACCCCGCTGACCACCGGGCTACCCAGTGTCACCCACCCCGCTGACCTCCGGGCTCCCCAGTGTCACCCACCCCGCTGACCACCGGGCTCCCCAGTGTCACCCACCCCGCTGACCACCGGGCTACTCAGTGTCACCCACCCGCTGACCTCCGGGCTACTCAGTGTCACCCACCCGCTGACCACCGGGCTCCCGTGTCACCCACCCCGCTGACCACCGGGCTACTCAGTGTCACCCACCCGCTGACCTCCGGGCTACTCAGTGTCACCCACCCCACTGACCACCGGGCTCCCCAGTGTCACCCACCCCGCTGACCACCGGGCTACTCAGTGTCACCCACCCGCTGACCTCCGGGCTCCCCAGTGTCACCCACCCGCTGACCTCCGGGCTCCCCAGTGTCACCCACCCGCTGACCTCCGGGCTCCCCAGTGTCACCCACCCGCTGACCTCCGGGCTCCCCAGTGTCACCCACCCCGCTGACCTCCGGGCTACTCAGTGTCACCCACCCCGCTGACCTCCGGGCTACTCAGTGTCACCCACCCGCTGACCACCGGGCTCCCGTGTCACCCACCCCGCTGACCACCGGGCTACTCAGTGTCACCCACCCCGCTGACCACCGGGCTACTCAGTGTCACCCACCCCGCTGACCACCGGGCTACTCAGTGTCACCCACCCCGCTGACCACCGGGCTCCCCAGTGTCACCCACCCGCTGACCTCCGGGCTCCCCAGTGTCACCCACCCGCTGACCTCCGGGCTACTCAGTGTCACCCACCCCACTGACCACCGGGCTCCCCAGTGTCACCCACCCCGCTGACCACCGGGCTACTCAGTGTCACCCACCCGCTGACCACCAGGCTCCCGTGTCACCCACCCCGCTGACCACCGGGCTACCCAGTGTCACCCACCCCGCTGACCTCCGGGCTCCCCAGTGTCACCCACCCCGCTGACCACCGGGCTACTCAGTGTCACCCACCCGCTGACCTCCGGGCTACTCAGTGTCACCCACCCGCTGACCACCGGGCTCCCGTGTCACCCACCCGCTGACCACCGGGCTACTCAGTGTCACCCACCCCGCTGACCTCCGGGCTACTCAGTGTCACCCACCCCGCTGACCTCTGGGCTCCCCAGTGTCACCCACCCCACTGACCACCAGGCTCCCGTGTCACCCACCCCGCTGACCTCCGGGCTCCCGTGTCACCCACCCCGCTGACCACAGGACCCTGGGCATGAGCCCCCAGCCTGCAGGACCTCTAGTCTGGTCGGAAGCAGGGGGCCCCGCAGGCCCCTGGCTCTGTTTGCTCCCGCAGTGCCCCCAGCGGGCCCAGACGCTGCCCCCCACCCGGCGCCCCCCAGACCCGCCCCCGCCAGGGCTCCCGTGCGGGGCCTCTGGTCTCCCTCCACCCGCAGAGTGGCAGCCTGGGCCCCAGGAACGGGGTGGCAGCCAGACGGCGCCCCAGCGGGGTGGGTCTCCACTCGCCCCCTGCGCCGCCGCTGCCTCTGACGTCCAGCCCCGGGCGGCCTGCCCGCTGCCTGGTGCTGACCAGAGGCCGAGGAGGAGAGCCGTGCTGCGGCTCAAAAGATTTTATTTATTCGTGAGAAAGATGGGAGGAGAGAGAAAGAACCAGACGTCACTCTGGCACATGTGCTGCTGGGGCTCGAACTCGGGAAATTTTAAGGTTTTACGTGTCGGCGAGTCAGAGCCAGGGCAGCGCTCGGGCACGGCGGGCTGGGGCTCCACACTCCAGGCGCTGTGCCTTCAGGCGGCCGAGCCCCTGGGAGCAGGGAGGGGCTGCGCGCTCACCCAGCACGGGCGGCACCCGCAAGTCAAGTGTGTGCCTCCCTCCGGTTTGATGCCTGTGGGTGGCGCCCCCACCTTTCTCGGACGTGTTGACGCCTGAGCGCCTGAGCCCCACCTTGGCACATCCGCTGCTGGGAATCCGGCTTCGGACTCTGAGCTGCCCACTCCCAGGCCTTCCCACCGCCCTGCTTCCTGGGCCGCTGGAAAACCCCTTCTGCTTCCTCTCAAGGTGCCGGGTTCCAGTACATCATCACGGAGAAGAAGGGCGAGAACAGCAGCGTGGGCCTGATCCGCTTGAACCGCCCCAAAGCGCTCAACGCACTCTGCAGTGGGCTGATCACAGAGCTCAACCAGGCGCTGGACACCTTTGAGGAAGACCCGGGCGTGGGGGCTATCGTGCTCACGGGCGGGGAGAAGGCGTTTGCAGGTGTGGCCGTGGGCCCAGAGCCTCCAGCGGGTGTGCGCACTGGTCTGCCGCCAGTGCGGGGAGACGAGGGTCGTCTGGGCCCTGGCGATCAGGTCCTCCGGGTACTGAGCTCAGCCCGGCCTCTGCGTCCCCCGAGCCTCTCCCGTCCTGTGCTGTCCTTCAGTCTCAGCCCGTCGTCGCCACTGTTAGGGCTGGGCGGGCCCTTGTGGTTTTTAGTGAGATCGCAGAGGGCCTCGGCAGCCACTGGGCGACTGCCAGGGAATGTTGAAAGACAGGTCCAAGGCCAGGTCGTGGCGGTAAACGGCATGCCGGGGCCACGTGGAGGTTGGCACGAGACCTGACCATCTGGCCCTGTGGCGGTAGTCCCAGCAGTCAGGCCTGACCCAGGAAGGTGCATTACAGAATAAAAAACTGGCTGTCTGCGCCATCTGAGGCCCCTTTATCACCTGTGAATGCTGCCTGTCATGGTGCATCACCCTCACCTGGGTGCCCTTGAGAGGCTGCTGCACACAGTGGGCCCTTGGCACCTGCTGGGGGTGGGCCACACGCAATAGCGGGGCCTCTGCTGGGCTAACTGGAGCTTCACTGTCGCCCCCAGCTGGAGCCGACATCAAGGAAATGCAGAACCGAAAGTTCCAGGACTGTTACTCCGGCTCCTTCCTGAGCCACTGGGATCGCCTGGCCCGGGTCAGGAAGCCGGTCATTGCCGCGGTCAACGGCTACGCAGTGAGTGCAGTGTGGGCTCTGATCTCGGCTTCTGGATTCCTCTGTCGGCGCCCCTGCCCGTCCCCACTGCCCAGGAGGCTCTCCCTCTGCCCGGGTCCAGATGCATGTTGGGCTTTCCCATGAGGACTTCCCCACCCCTGCACCTGTACAGGCTCCCCTTGCTGCGGGGTGCAGGGCACTGCCCTTCCTGCTGGGCTAGCTTCGCAGGTGAGAGAGAGACGACGACCCAGGAACCAAGCTCTTGGTAGCAATACAAATCTTTACTCACGCGGGAGCCCCAGAGTTGGGCGTGAGCGCAGCGGGTTAGGCCACGTGGAGCCAATACCGCAATGGCCGGCGTCTGTCTGGTCTGTACGCCTGACCTCCTCTAGGTAGGGACGTGGGAGAGAGAGAAACCAGAAACAGAAGTGGCTTTTATAGGATAAAACCGGAAATGGAAACGGCTAGTAAGGGGGATGGAGAAAGACAAAAGGCATGCTGGGAAGGTGGAAGCTTCCTTAGCAACTGTTGCGATGGTTTTAGTGGGATTAATGTTACCCTGCAGGCAGGGCAGGTCTTGAGGTAGAAAGAAGATAGATCAATGGGTGGGGATCTTTCAGGCAAAACAAAGATGATGTAAATAGGTCATAGTGTCAGCAGTGCAGGATGGGGGGGCTGGCTTAGTGCCCGACACCTTCCCACTCACGTAGCCCCGCGCCCACAGGGCCCCTGTGAGCCCTGCAGAGGGAGACAAGGGTGAGCCAGGCCCAGTGGTCCTGGAGCTAACCGCTCCTGCCTCCCCTCCCCGACCCTGTTTATTTCTTTAATTGAGAGGGAGAGAGACCCCTGCAGCCCTCCCTCCGTCACCACTCGTGAAGCTTTCTCCTGCAGGTGGGGACCAGGGCCTCAAACCCGGTCCTTGTGCACTGCAACCAGGTGCGCCACCGCCTAGGCTCCGCCTTTCTCTTGACATCTGCACTTCTGTGTCAGTTGTGTCGCAGTCTGGGTGTGTCTCCCTCCTGGAGCAGGTCCCCCCAGCAGTGTGTTTCTGAGGGGCCTCCCTAACGCCTCTCGTTGCAGCTTGGTGGGGGCTGTGAGCTCGCCATGATGTGTGACATCATCTATGCTGGAGAGAAAGCCCAGTTTGCACAGCCAGAGATCTTGCTGGGAACCATCCCAGGTAACGTGCCAGGTGCTCTGTCCAGCACAAGTTCCCAGGTGACTCCAAAGCCCTGTCCATGTATGGCACCGGCTGTGCAGACAGCCACCAAGTCCCCATGGACACGCCAGCTCCCCGAGCCCGGCTGATGCATCCTCATCAGCCCATCCTGGCAAGCCCCTGTCGGGCCAGAGCTCAACAGAACTGTGACCGAGGCCCAGCACCGAGACTTGGCCAGGGGGCTGTCCACTCGTCTCCGTAGCCGGGTCCTGGCCTCCCCCAGCAAGTGGTCGGCGACGGTGCTGCCTTGGTCCGTCCCAGGGAGGGTATCTGGGGCCTAGCTGAGGGGCCTCTGTGAGCACTGCTGGCTGCTGGCTCTTCCCACCCGGTGCTGGACCCTACCAGCGGGGAGCTCCCTTGGGTGCCCCTGCACTCCTCCTCCGGTGGGCATTCCACCTCCACACAGGTGAGCTGGCACAAGTTGGTAGTGGTGGCGAGCAGTCCGTGGGGCTGTGCACAGCGTGGGGAGGGCAGGGTTCAGAACTGCCTGCATCAGGCCTGCTGTCATCATGGAGCCCGAGGGAGCAGGCCGCGTCAGGCTGTTCAGCTCAGACCCCGGTGTGTCCAGTCTGACTCCCACATGGGCAGTGCTGATGCAAGGAGCTCCGGAACCTTCTGGAATGTAGCAGGGAGAGTGTGGGGCACGTGACTAGACTGAGGGGAAGATTCGGGTGCGAAGGCCTGAACTTGGGAAGGAGCCCCACCCTGCTTTCCAGGCCTCTGGGCCCCTCCCAGATTCTCCCCACCCACGGCACATCCACACAGCACGGGGTCTGTGGACCCTGCTCGCACTGGTGTGGGCCTGCGGTGACCACAGCCCTCTGCCCCCGCAGGTGCAGGGGGCACTCAGAGACTGACCCGCGCCGTTGGGAAGTCCCTGGCCATGGAGATGGTCCTCACGGGGGACCGCATCTCAGCCCAGGATGCCAAGCAAGCAGGTGCGGGCCAAGATGCTCCCAGCACAGCCCCGGGGAGCCAAGTGGGTGGGTAGGCACCCAGGGCTCCCGTGGGTGGTGGGTGCAGATGCCCTTAGGGCTCTGAGATTGTGAGCGAGAAGTAAGAGAACACACGCTGGCTGGAGAGGAGCGAGCCTGTTCCTAAACCCAGCACCCACAGAGGGCATGGGCCTGCCCTGCGTGGACTCAGCCCCTTAGGCCGGGAAACCCCATGTGCGCACAGAGCCTCTGCATTTGAAGGAGACACAGCCACTGCCATCTCCACATATTTCCTGCCTTCTTGTGTTTCAGGCCTTGTGAGCAAAATTTTTCCTGTTGAGAAACTGGTCGAAGAAGCCATCCAGTGTGCAGAAAAGATCGCCAGTAATTCAAAAATCGTAGCAGCGATGGCCAAGGAATCTGTGAATGCAGGTAAGGGTTCTGCTGGGAGGAGAGGGCACCGGGCCGCACAGAAGCAGAGGTGAGGCCAGAGTGTCGCTCTGGTTTGGACACTGTGGTCTTAGCCCATCCAGGACAGACCTGTCAGGGTCCTGATACTTGGCTCTGGCTCTCTGCAGAGGCCTAGTTTCCAGCTGCTCACACAGACAGTGGACAGGAAGCCATGAGTGTTGCTGAGGTGAAGGGGTGGCCCCTGAGAAGGCGGTGACCTCAGGGGCCCGGTCCTCAGACTCGCTCTTCTGCCGCAGCCTCCAGCACCAGGCTGGACTCTCAGCTGGGCCCTTCCTGGTCTGTACTGCCAGTGGGCATACTGACTTTCCACCCCTCGGGCTTGCTGGAGTTTTGATGGCATGACCTACTGTCTGAGTTCAGAGCAACGATGCCCTTGTGTTCAGTGGTGCAGTGGGGGACCCTGAGCCTGGGGTGGACGGCGCCCCTGCCGGCCAGCCCTTTCCTCTCAGTCAGGGATTGCCAGGGAAGCAGGCAGCGCCTGCCAGACTCAGCAGCCCTCGAGGGCAGAGCCGATACCTTGCACGGAACAGGACTGGGCGTGCCCACCTTGCTGGAGGGCCAGGTGATGGCATCCTTTCTACCTAGAATTCCTCTGGCTGTGTTCTCGCCTCTGACTGTTACCAGTTTACCCTTTCCCGTGGGATTTTGTAGGCGGCTCAGTCCCCCTTTTTTATTATCTTTACTTACTGAATAGAGACAGCCAGAAATCAAGAGGGAAAGAGACGAGGGAGAGACACCTGCAGCCCTGCTTCACCCCTCATGAAGCTTTCCCCTGCGGAGGATGATTCTGGGGGCTGGAGCCCGGGTCCTTGTTCACTGTAACATGTGCCCTCAGCCAGGTGCGCCACCACCCAGCCCCTCAGGCCCTCTTTTAATGCAGTGCCAGAGGCTGAACACGGTCTCTAAACCACCTTCCCAGCCCAGTCTTTATCTTTGAGTAAGTGGGAGACTGAGCCCAGGAAGCTCCACCCCAAGCTTAGCAGAGCAAGGACTGGCTTTATCCTGTTGCCCCTGTGCAGTGCTGGGGATAGAACACGGGGCCTCACTGCTGAGCCACCCGAGCCCCAGATCTGGAGCTGGGGCTGCTGCCCAGTTCCCCACGCCTCTGACTTCTGGGGGCACCTGTGCTGGGCGTTTGGGAACCCTCAGAAGGCCTTGCCCATGGCCTGTGCTGGGCAGAGCATTTGAAAGGAGGCCAGCAGGCAGGACGCAGAAGCCACGTGGTAGATGACCGTGGAGCAGAGTAGGGGCCGGCTCCACACTGCCACCTCCAGCAAGCCAGCTCCTCATGTCAGCCTTCCCTTTTCCAGCTTTTGAGATGACGCTCACAGAGGGGAACAAGTTGGAGAAGAAGCTCTTCTACTCAACCTTTGCCACGGTGAGTAGCACCTGGGGGCCTCGCGTGTCCTGGCCCGTGTCACTGCAGCTCCTCAGCCTCACTTGACCCTCTGCTTTCTGCTCAGGCTTGTTGCAGAGTTGCCTGCCTCTGTCAGGCAGCACTGGTTTTAGCAAATAAAGTCAGTGTGGGGCCAGCCGGTGGTGCACCAGTTACACACACATACCACCGTGCACAAGGGCCCAGGTTCAAGCCCCTCCTCCCCACCTGCCGGGGGAAAGCTTCATGAGCGGTGAAGCAGGTCTGCAGGTGTCTCTTCCTCTGTTTCATCCTCTCCTCTCAGTTTCTCTGTCCTATCAAATAAAATAGAAAAGAAAAAATGGCAGGACTTGGGCAGTAGCTCAGCGGGTTAAGCGCAGGTGGTATGAAGCACAAGGACCGGTGTAAGGATCCCGGTTTGAGCCCCCGGCTCCCCACCTGCAGGGGGATCGCTTCACAAGTGGTGAAGCAGGTCTGCAGGTGTCTGTCTTTCTCTCCCCCTCTCTGTCTTCCCCTCCTCTCCATTTCTCTCTGTCCTATCCAACAACAACGACATCAATAACAATAATAATAACTACAATAATAAAAATAACAAGGGCAACAAAAGGGGATAAATAAATATTTTTTAAAATTTTAAGTCTCAAAAAAAAAAGTAATAAAAAGTGGGGATAGGTAGCATGATGGCTATGCAAAGAGACTCTCATGCCTGAGGCTCCATAGTCCCAGGTTTAATCCCCAGCACACCATAAAACAGAGAAATAAGTAAATAAAGTGAGTGTGTACAAGGTCACAAAGTTGGGAGGTTTTTACCGTGTTACTTGCTGTACAGCATCTCCCCCTGCAGGCTGCACCTTTAGCGCAGTCACTACGGCATCTCCCCTGCTGCTGCACCTTTAGCGCAGTCATTACAGCATCTCCCCTGCTGCTGCACCTTTAGCGCAGTCATTACATCATCTCCCCTGCTGCTGCACCTTTAGCGCAGTCACTACGGCATCTCCCCTGCTGCTGCACCTTTAGCGCAGTCATTACAGCATCTCCCCTGCTGCTGCACCTTTAGCACAGTCATTACAGCATCTCCCCTGCTGCTGCACCTTTAGCACAGTCATTACAGCATCTCCCCTGCTGCTGCACCTTTAGCACAGTCATTACAGCATCTCCCCTGCTGCTGCACCTTTAACGCAGTCACTACGGCATCTCCCCTGCTGCTGCACCTTTAGCACAGTCATTACAGCATCTACCCTGCTGCTGCACCTTTAGCACAGTCATTACATCATCTCCCCTGCTGCTGCACCTTTAGCGCACTCACTACAGCATCTCCCCTGCTGCTGCACCTTTAGCGCACTCACTACAGCATCTCCCCGGATGGCTGCACCTTTAGCGCAGTCACTATGGCATCTCCCCTGCAGGCTGCACCTTTAGCGCACTCACTACAGCATCTCCCCTGCTGCTGCACCTTTAGCGCAGTCACTACGGCATCTCCCCTGCTGCTGCACCTTTAGAGCACTCACTACAGCATCTCCCCTGCTGGCTGCACCTTTAGTGCAGTCATTATGGCATCTCCCCTGCTGGCTGCACCTTTAGCGCAGTCATTACAGCATCTCCCCTGCAAGCAGCACCTTTAGCGCAGTCATTACAGCATCTCCCCTGCAGGCTGCACCTTTAGCGCAGTCACTACAGCATCTCCCCTGCTGCTGCACCTTTAGCACAGTCATTACATCGTCTCCCCTGCTGCTGCACCTTTAGCGCAGTCACTACGGCATCTCCCCTGCTGGCTGCACCTTTAGCGCAGTCACTACGGCATCTCCCCTGCTGCTGCACCTTTAGCACAGTCATTACAGCATCTCCCCTGCTGCTGCACCTTTAGCACAGTCACTACGGCATCTCCCCTGCTGCTGCACCTTTAGCACAGTCACTACGGCATCTCCCCTGCTGCTGCACCTTTAGCACAGTCACTACGGCATCTCCCCTGCAGGCTGCACCTTTAGCGCAGTCACTACGGCATCTCCCCTGCTGCTGCACCTTTAGCGCAGTCATTATGGCATCTCCCCTGCTGCTCCACCTTTAGCGCAGTCATTCCAGCACCTCCCCTGCTGGCTGCACCCTTACTGAAGGCGTGGCTCAGCCCAGCCAACATCTCCTGGGATTTCTGCTAGTAGCATACAGGAAACCTTCTGACAGTTAATAACGGTCAGCCCTTGAGGATGTGCAGGGACACGTGCACACGGGGAGGTGGCGCCTGACTGGTGACTGCTCAGCCCAGGATAATACTGTTCATTCACACACGAGCTGGTGATTCCTTAGTGCTGCCCAGGGTGAATCCCCATTCACAGGACAGGCCTTCTAGGCCAGGGAACTCAGTCTCCTCCCCCAGGGAGTGCAGACAGCCCCAGCATCTGGGCCCAGATCACAGGCAGATCGTGTGACTGTCCACTTTGCTTCCCTCCTCCAGGATGACCGGAAAGAAGGGATGACTGCGTTTGTGGAGAAGAGAAAAGCCAACTTCAGAGACCAGTGAGCTGGCTGCCTCGTCCTGAGAGCCTCAGTCACGGAGGGAAGACAGGCACTGAGCTCTTCAGAAGCAGAGGGTCCTTGCTGGAAGGGTCCACATGAGGCAGCTCCAGGCACCGTGAGGTCTCATGCCAGGGGCTGACTGCAGACCACATGCCCCGTGTGGCCAGCGGGTGAGTGCAGCTGCCGAGTGACCCTGGGACTCTCCCCACACTGGTCAGCATAACAGACTGAAGCCACAGTCTGCCTTTCTTAACCACAAGACCTTGGATGGTCTGTCACAAGTGAAAATCATGCAAATAAATGAGTCCTTGAATGACCTCTCCTCACTGGGGCTTCCTGTGCGTACACCAGCACTCAGAGGCGCTTTCTCTTCATGGAGACGGCCCTGTACCCACGTCCACAGAGCTGGACTGGCTGCCAGTCCTGTCACATGTGCGCCTGCTCCCTGCTCAGCGAGGGTTTTATTGTGATAAAGTACATGTAACATACAGCCTGCCTTTCTACCTATTTTTGCCCCGGCCTGCGGGGTTACCGACGGAAACCTAGGGTAGGGGGCGAGAGAATGGAGGGGACAAGAGACACGAAGAGCGAGAGCAAGACAGGTTTCTGATCAAGCTCTGAAAATTTTATTGTACAGCCGCATTTTAAGCACACACCATGAGGAAGTTCTGCTAAGGTAGTGGGGGGAGGGAGGCGGGTGAGCAACTTTCCAAACAGTTAGATGGTAATCGCAGTTCCAATGATCAGAATGTCCGTTCACCGGTTATGTGAGAGACTTAGCTAAGGTTTTGGCTCCCAGCATATTTTTAAGTAATTCCTGGCTTTTAATTAGCTTGAACTGTTTTTTATTTATATATATACATATACATATACATATACATATACATACATACATACATACATACATATATATATATATATATATATATATATATATATATATATATATATGTGAAACACTGACAAAGCCATAGGACAAGAGGGGCACAACTCCACACAATCCCACCACCAGAGCTCCATAAACCATCCCCTCCCCTGACAGCTTTCCTGTTCTTTTTTTTTATGTTACTGATTTTTTTTTATTTATTTTTTATTTAAGAGAGGATAAATTAACAAAACCATAGGGTAAAAGGGGTACACACAATTCCCGCCACCCAATCTCCATATCCCACCCCCTCCCCGATAGCTTTCCCACTCTCTATCCCTCTGGGAGCATGGACCCAGGGTCACTGTGGGTTGCAGAAGGTGGAAGGTCTGGCTTCTGTAATTGCTTCCTCGCTGAACATGGGCGTTGACTGGTCGGTCCATACTCCCAGTCTGCCTCTCTCTTTCCCTAGTAGGGTGGGGCTCTGGGGAAGCTGAGCTCCAGGACGCATTGGTGGGGTCTTCAGTCCAGGGAAGCCTGGCCGGCATCCTGATGACATCTGGACCCTGGTGGCTGAAAAGAGAGTTAACATACGAAGCCAAACAAGTTGTTGAGCACTATTCTTTTTTTTTTTTAAATTAACTAATTTATTTTCCCTTTTGTTGCCCATGTTTTTAACATTGTTGTGGTTATTGATGATGTCGTTGTTGGATAGGACAGAGAGAAATGGAGAGAGGAGGGGAAGACGGGGAGAGAAAGACAGACACCTGCTGACCTGCTTCACCGCCTGTGAAGCGACTCCTCTGCAGTTGGGGAGCTGGGGACTTGAACCAGGATCCTTACGCTGGTCCTTGCGCTTCGCACCACATGAGCTCAACCCGCTGCGCTACCGCCCGACTCCCAGGTTTCCTATTCTTTAACCCTCTGGGAGGACTCAGGGTCATTGTGGGTTGCAGAAGGTGGAAGGTCTGGCTTCTGTAATTGCTTCCCCGCTGAATAAGCTTGAACTGTTTTGACCTCTTTTAACTTCTATTAACCAGAAGATAAGGGTGTAGGGGAATTTTAGGTCCTACTTTGGAGCAAAACACACCTTTGCCGCCATGTTATTTGCCGGACTTAGTGCCTGCACATTGACACCACTGTACCCAGTGGTGTGTGTGTGTGTGTGTGTGTGTGTGTGTGTGTGTGTGTGTGTGTGTGTGTGTGTGCTCTCCTTCAGAAACTACTTACTTATTGGTTAGAGACGGAGAGAAACTGAGAGGGAGAGTGACACTTACAGCGCTGCGTCAGGACTCACGAAGCTCTGTCCCTGCAGCCAGGCGCGCCACCTCCCTGACCCCCTTATTCTTTTTTTTGCCTCCAGGGTTATTGCTGGCTGGGCTCGGTGCCGGCACTATGAATCCACTGCTGCTGGGAGCTATTTTTTCCCTTTTGCTGCCCTTGTTGTTTACCGTTGTTATTGTTGTTGCCGTCGTTGTTGGACAGGACAGAGAGAAATCAAGAGAAGGTAGGAAGACAGAGAGGGGGAGAGAAAGACAGACACCTGCAGACCTGCTTCACCACTTGTGAAGCGACCCCCCTGCAGGTGGGGAGCCGGGGCCTTGAACTGGGATCCTTAAGCTGGTCCTTGTGCTTTGCGCCATGTGCGCTTAACCCGCTGCGCTACCGCCTGGCCCTCCCTTGTTCGTTTTTTATAGAGACAGAAGTAAGGACAAAGACACCTGCAGCACTGCTCCACACCTCATATTCCCCCTCCCCCATAGCAGGTGGGGACTGGGAACTTGAACCTGGGCCTCAAGCATGATTGTGCAGGTCCCCTTGGTGTCTTGGCTGCTGCAGTCGAGGCAGAAGGCACATCTGTAGTGGAACCCTTGGTAGCAGACAGTAGCTGCTCCAGGTCTGTCCAGTGGGTGCACTAGACATTTTGTAAAAGCATTTTTTAATTGTTTTATTTTTTTTAATTGGGGAATTAATGTTTTACATTCAACAGTAAGTACAGTAGTTTGTACATGCCTAACATTCCCCAGTTTCCCACAGAACAATACAACCCCCACTAAGTCCTCTGAATCCTTCCTGGACCTGTATTCTCCCCACCCACCCACCCAGCCACCCCAGAGTCTTTCACTTTGGTGCTGTAAAAGCGTTTTATGAGTGATATGGTACTAAGATCACGGGTGTAGCTCCACACCACACTCACCACGGCTCTGCCCCCTGCCTCGCGGCCTCACGGCCTCTGAGTATTAGGTGGCTTTTCTGCCATTCTCAAGTGCACTATTCAGCTGGCACTAAGGCACTGACACTGTCTACACCACCATGTCCAGGCAGGCTGTGTCCCCGCTAATCACTGCCAAGCCGGCACTCCCGTTCTGCCTGCCGTCCCGAGGGCTTAGTGGAGTGTAATCACAGCCGCCCAGCTGTGCCGTGCACCCCAGGGCTGTGCTGTGGCACTCAGACTGTGTCAGTCTGTCAGAACTGGGAGGCCCTGCCCGCCCTGCCCACAGCCTCCCCGGTGCCGCCCAGCGTCTGGTGTGTGGCCTCCGGAGCCACAGCCTGGAAGCGTGCAGTGTCTGCGGAGCCCACCGTCCAGTGCAGGGCCACAGCGGAGGGACCCCCAGCTCACAGCACGGCCTCAGCATTCCTGGTGCACACGGGCAGGAAGCCCCAGAACCGGGACAGGCGAGACTACAGGTGCCAGCTGTCCCTGTGTCCCAGGCTCGTGGTGACCAGCCCCCCATGCAGGAAGCACCTCGGTCCTCACTGGACGGCCTGTGCCACAGCTGACTCGGACCCCAGCCTCCCTGCAAGCCAGCAAGTGTCCACAGGTCAAGTTGGGACGAAGACCCACGTCCTCAGCCGGCTGCTCATCGTGGGCCCCCACCCCTCAGTCCTGCTCCGCAGGGACGATGCCACTCGCACCCCGGCAGAGCTGCACCAAGAAGGGCTCCAGGCCCCGCTGGCCTGTCCTGAGCCTCCGGGAGGGGCGCAGGGGTCCCTGCTGCCCAGGGTGTACTGCGCACCTGTGACAGGTGCCCGCGCTCTCTGAGCACCTTGCTCACCTGACTCCTGCGGCCGTGCCCTGCCCCTCCACCAGTAAGAGCGCGCCTGGGGAAGCCGGGAGCAGCCAGCTGGAGGGGGCTCCCCAGGAACACCGGGCGGGGAGGAGGTGCCGGGACCCAGGCCCTTTGCTTCCAGAGCCCACCCGCACTGAGCCCCTGGGCACTGGGCCCGCCCTCCCCGCGCTGGCCACGCCCCTCCGTGCTGGGCCCTCCCTCCCCGCGCTGGCCACGCCCCTCCGTGCTGGGCCCGCCCTCCCCGCGCTGGCCACGCCCCTCCGTGCTGGACTCTCCCTGCCCGCACAGGCCACGCCCCTCCGTGCTGGGCCCTCCCTGCCCGCGCTGGCCACGCCCCTCCGTGCTGGGCCCGCCCTGCCCGCGCTGGCCACGCCCCTCCGTGCTGGACCCTCCTTCCCCGCTCTGGCCACGCCCCTCCGTGCTGGACCCTCCCTCCCCGCGCTGGCCACGCCCCTCCGTGCTGGGCCCTCCCTGCCGCACAGGCCACGCCCCTCCGCGCTGGGCCCGCCCTGCCCGCACGGGCCACGCCCCTCCGTGCTGGACCCTCCTTCCCCGCTCTGGCCACGCCCCTCCGTGCTGGACCCTCCCTCCCCGCGCTGGCCACGCCCCTCCGTGCTGGGCCCTCCCTCCCCGCGCTGGCCACGCCCCTCCTTGCTGGACCCTCCCTCCCCGTGCAGGCCACGCCCCTCTGTGCTGGGCCCTCCCTGCCCGCGCAGGCCACGCCCCTCCCCGCGTGTACCACGCCCCTCCGCCCACAGACCACTCCCCAGCCCCGGCCCCGCCCTCCGCGCAGACCACGCCCTCTGGGGCCTGCCCCGTCCCCCTCCTGCAGACCAGGTCCTGAACGCCGCCGAAGTGGTCCCGGGTGGCAGGAGGCAGGTTGGAGCGGCCAGTGGGGCTGCAGCCTCGCCCAGCCTGGGGGGCCGGCCCAGCCTCGGTGGCCCTGGTCTGGGCACCTTCTGAGGCCCAGCCCGACCTGTGGCCGCACATGGTGCCCAGCACTGACCCCTCCTCCAGCGCAGGACGGCAGTCACCTCGGCCAGGCACCTCCCGAGGGTGGGCTGAGCCGACTCCTCCGCCTTCACTGGCCCCAGAGATCCGGGCCGACAGTGCGGAGCAGCAGGCAGCGCAGAGGGGACCCAGCTGAGACCCGTCGCTGGCCCGGGGCCCACCCTGCCCGGGGCAGCACGCTGCCTGGAGGCGCCAGGTGGGCAGTGCCAGGAGACTGGGAGCAGGAAGCCGGCCGCCGCCGGTCAGGAGTGCGGCGAGGCTCAGGACCACAGGGAGCTGTGCAGAGGTGGGGGCACTGCTCTCCCCCCCCCGACTCAGACACGGAGAGACTAAGGGGAGAGACACGACACTGCCCTCTGCTCACGGTGCTGCCGCGCTGGCCACGGGTCCGCTGGCACAGTGCACGCCCCTCCCCACCCCTGCAGAGGAGCCTCTTAGGTTGACTGATGCGTAGGAGGCTCTGCTCCAGTATGTGTGTGCTGGGATCCAACGCAGGGCTTGTGATCTTACTTTAAAAAGGAAGGTTGGGCTGTGGAGACTGTGGTGGTTCTGCAAAAAGACTTTTAGGCCTGAGGCACCAAAGGTCCCAGGTTCACTCCCTGGCACCACCATAAGCCAGAGCTGAGCAGGGCTCGAGGGGGGGAAAGTAATCTCCTGAAAAAGGAAAAAGGGGGCCAGACGGTGGTGGTGCACCCGGTTACGTGCACACATTACAGTGTGCAAAGACGGGTTCAGTCTCCGGTTCCCACCTGCACAGGGGAAATTTCATGAGAGATGAAGCAGGTGTGTCTCTTCCTCTCCCCTCTCAATTTCTGTCTCTATTCAGTAATAAATAAAAAATAAAAATGAGAGGGGCTGGGTGGGGGTGCACCTGGTTGAGCGCACATGTTACAACGTGCAAGGACCCAGGTTCGACCCCCGGTCTCTGCCTGTAGAGGGGAAGCTTCATGAGTGGTAAAGCAGTGTTGCAGGTGTCTCTCTGTCTCCCTATCACACCCTTCCTGCTCGATTTCTAGCTGTCTCTATCGAATCAATAAAGATAATAAAAACATTTTAAGAATGTTTAAAACAACGTAGCCCATACTTAAAAAAAATTAAAATGGGGAGCCGGGCAGTAGCGCAGCGGGTTGAGCGCAGGTGGCGCAAAGCGCAAGGACTGGCGTAAGGGTCCAGGTTCGAGCCCCCGGCTCCGCACCTGCAGGGGAGTCACTTCACAGGCGGTGAAGCAGGTCTGCAGGTGTCTGTCTTTCTCTCCCCCTCTCTGTCTTCCCCTCCTCTCTCCATTTCTCTCTGTCCTATCCAACAATGACGACATCAATAACTATAATAACAATAAGTACAACAATAAAACACAAGCAACGAAAAGGAAGTAAATATTTTAAAACTTTTAAAAAATGTTTCATATAAAAAAATTGGGGTGGTCCGGGAGGTGGCACAGTGATATGCCAGGAGCCATTTCTCTGCTTGATAGAAGCTAATCCTTGAAACAACAGAAGCCCTTGAGATAAGTTTCTAATTCCCATAGGAAGGATGTTTGCCAGAAACTAAGTGACATACCATATAGTTATAGTGACATACCATATAGTTATAGTGACATACCATATAGTTACAGTGACATACCATACAGTTACAGTGACATGCCATACAGTTACAGTGACATGCCATACAGTTACAGTGACATACCATACAGTTACAGTAACATAACATACAGTTACAGTGACATACCATACAGTTACAGTGACATACCATACAGTTACAGTGACATACCATACAGTTACAGTGACATACCATATAATTATAGTTTAACAGAAATAGTTGCAAGGGACCCTCCACCGCGATCTCTGCCTCCCCCTTCCCCCTATGCTTCCCCTTCCCCAAAGCCTTAAAATGCCTGTGAACACAATACAATTTTGCAGCTTGATCAGAAACCTGTCTTGCTGTTGTTCTTTCATGTCTCGTGTCCCTGTCATTCCAGGTCTTTAGGTTCCTAGCCCCTGTTCACCGCCCCGCTGGTCGGGGCATTCTGGCGCCCGGATGTGGGGCGCAGAAGCCTTCTGGACCTAGGAACTCCGCTGATCGAGGGAGAGGCCTACCCGAATTCACCGAGTTACTGCGGCCGAGGGGGTAACGCAAAGACGCGCAGAGATCGCCACGGAGATACCCAACCGTGAGTCGCATCTGGAGGAGAGTGTCACAGCAGCTGAGGTAAGCAAAACCATGGGACATGAATTTAGCAAACAAGATTTATTCATTAAAGGACTCAAGGAGTCACTCAAGACACGAGGAACTAGGGTTAAAAAGAAAGAATCAAAGAAGTTTTTAGACTATATTGGAAATATTTGCCCCTGGTTCCCCTAGGAAGGCACTATAGATGAGAAACGTTGGAGGAGAATTGGTGACTGTCTCAACGATCACTATCAGTCTTTTGGTCCTGAACGTGTACCTGTTTCTACCCTTTGTTACTGGAATTTAATTAATGATATCTTAAAAATTTATAATAATCACCCTGACATTAAAAACCTTATTACAGAGGGTGAAAAGGTCCTCCGGCAACTTTCTAGTCCGCCGTCCAGGACAAAGTCCCCATCCCCATGCCCTTCTGTGATTATTGATCCTGATCCCCCAGTACCCAGTCAAAATAAAAGCCTCCCAGCACCCGATGAAAGTAAAAGCCCTGTCCCCCTCCCTACAGGTTCCACCTCACTTACTAAAGTTCCCTCCATTGACCCTCCTATTGCTAATTCACATGAGAATGAAACCAGCATTCTTTCCCCCGCCTCTATCCAGTTTTACAAAAAAAAAAACCCTCTCCTGAAACACTTCCCGTGGAGGATGAGGCTTTGCTAGAAAAAGAGGCTGCCAAACACTACAATCCCGATTGGTGTCCTCCTCCCTTTAATCCCCCTCCCAACACTTATGCCCCTGCTCTCCAGCCTGACCCTCTCCTTGACAATCCCTCTGTCAGGCGGGCACGCTCAGGAGCCCTTACAGGAATTTCCACCCTCCGCAAGGTCCTTGCTGACCAGAGAGAGCAGCTTCAATTAATGAAAGAAATAGCTGCAGTTACAGAAGAACTTACATTTTAGCCTCACCAAAAACCTAAGCCCAAAAAACCTAAACCCAATCCCTAAAAGTAAAACTAAAACTAAACCATCCCAATCAAACCTGGTTTTGGCTTTCCCTGTTACTCGGAGCCAGGCTCAAACTGGCCAACCCCAACCCCTACGCTCTTCCTTGTCCAGACTGCCTCCCTACACCACCGCCCCTCTGTTTTGTGCTCCGGTCCTTGACTTGGCCAATAACACTGATTAGACCACCAAGGCTAAAACTCAACTAGCACGAAAAACAGCTTCCCTTAGATAATTAATAGAAGAAAAATGAAAACATTTACAATTAGTTAAAGAACTGTTGGCTCTTGATTTGGCATTATCTTAAAACTAGTCAACCAAAAAGATCCAGCTTTTTCCCTCTGGCTTCCCCCCAGAGCTCTCAGAAAGTGTTAAACCAGTTCTGAGTGAGATCTTATCTGGCTAGCAAGCTATTTAGAGAAAGAATGAAATCAATCAAATAAGACGTTCTCTTTAACTTAAAAGCTATTAATCAGGGAGTCGGGCGGTAGTGCAGTGGGTTAAGCGCAGGTGGCGAAAAGCGCAAGGACCGGCATAAGGATCCCGGTTCGAACCCCAGCTCCCCACCTGCAGGGTAGTCGCTTCACAGGCGGTGAACCTGCAGGTGTCTATCTTTCTCTCCTCCTCTCTGTCTTCCCCTCCTCTCTCCATTTCTCTCTGTCCTATCCAACAATGACAACAACAATAATAATAACTACAACAATAAAACAACAAGGGCAACAAAAGGGAATAAATAAATAAAATAAATATAAAAAAAGGAAAAAAAAGCTATTAATCAGAGAACCAGTACACACTTTTGATAAAAATTTAATGATTTGTTTCTTTAAAACTGTAAAATGTACCTTAGCCCAGAAAAAAAATTTCAAAGATTTTTCTCTGCACGGTGGTAAACTGAGCCCGCCTGTTCCGCCCACACAGCCAATCACAGCACAGAGCTCCTGCTCCACAGATTGGCAAAGACTGCAGTCAATCATTCTTAGCCACAAACGCTCCTCCTGGGAGGCTGTGAGTTAAAAATCCAAAAGCCACTTTTCAAAGGGAAATTTTTTCTTTTCACCAAAAATGTCTGTTTTAAGTCTGTGCTAACCTTGTTTTCATTAAGGTGTGTTAACCCCTAAGTAACTAAAGTTTGTTTTAAGTTTTAAATAAGATTTAGTTAAGCTAAATGTGGTTTAAAAGATCACGACTCATAGAGTTGGCACACCTTTACCAAAGTAAAATATAGGACAGTCTCGTCCTTCTGATAGCTAATATCAGCATCAATTCATTAGTTAAAAGATTTTCTGAGATCTCTAGGCATAGTCTCTCTCTCACTCTTGTGAGAATTGTAAATATTACCAGCACCCCAATACCAACTGCCACTGTTTGTTAATTTGTTAATTCCATGCTTGAACTGGCTTTCTAATATCCCAGTCAGTGTAGAGCAGTGGCCTTGCCAAGAAAAAAAGGGTTAAACGTGCTATTCCTGGCCTGATAAAAAATTTTTATTCAACAGATGTGATTCAACAAAATTATTTAGTGTAAAATGGTCATCTAAAAAAATGTTAACAGTAAAAAATTTATTTTAACATTTCAGCTATAAGGTTTATCTTAGCTTTTTAAGTTACCTATCCAAATCAAAGTGAAAGATGAATTAAGTTGTGTACCCACTCTTGTTCATAGCTGCCCTAAGGGTGTGATAGCTTTGTGATAAACAAAGATCCTAACAAACAAAGTTTAACATTTTATTTTAAATTGTTTTTAAGACTGGCTTGGGTTAGCAAAAGATAACACAATGGTTATGTTAATTATTTACATGCCAGAGGCTTTTGCTCTGGTTTTCCTCTTTATATCTTTCTGCTTTTAAAAATTATCTGCTTTGTTTTAAGACACTGTCAGAGATTTATTCTTGACAAATGGTGTTTTTGGTCTGATAGAAGACTTGTTTTGGCAAATCCTGATTTAACAAAATTAGTATTTTGAACATTTAAGCTATGAGGTTTATTTTAGCCTTTTAAGTTGCCATATTAGAGTTCTAAGGAGCAAAATCTATTAAGAGTTTTATATCTATGCTTACTCTTAATAGCCTTCTGATGAGTAAAGATCTTAGTAAACTAAAGGTATAACAGTGTGCTTAAACTGTCTAATCAGTTTAAAATAATGCTAAAAAATGGTAAACATTTTATCATGTCAACACATTAGGTATTGACTTTCTATAACATATTGGTATATTCTAATAAAGGGCCTTCTAAAATCATATAAAAAACCTCAAGCCAATCCTAACCATTAGATCATCAATTAACTTGGTACAAGTTCTCTCCCTAAGTAAATATTATAGGTACATCTGCACATGAAGAACTGACTGCTCATATGGTAAGATTTAAAACTAAACATTTTTCATTTTTTATTTATGGGTGTGTGATGACTCCTAAAGTCACTCATATCCTAAAATTTTTCTCATTTTTTTACAAGCCTCTTAAAATTTTAACGCTTGACCTGCCATAGTGAGCGCACTTTACTGGCTCCTACATTGTTTAATTAAGATCCTGCTATTCAGACTTTTAAGATTAATCTCCATTGATAAAAGCCAATGCTCTCTGACAGATTGATGTAATTCACCTGCCCAGGCTTAGTAAACAAAAACATTTTTTTCTTTCTCAGTTGGTATTTTTTCTAAATTTATGTGGGCTACAGCTCAAACAAGAAAAACTAAAACCCTTAAGCTTAATTAATAAAAAAAAAGGACAATGCACCCCCCCAGTATTCAGTTGGCTAAAGTGTCAATGAAGTAACATACTAAACCTTTTTAATATTTACAAAAATTCTAATTGTCCATTTATTGTATCTCATTGACAAAGCCACCCACTTTTCCAGTCACAGAGACATATTCTTTTTCTCTTGTTCAACACTGGATGTCCATGCTTGTTTTCCTTTTATTATGGTGGATGACATTATTGCTTTTGCAAAATCCACAGTCCCTGTTGGCAAGTCCTTACCACAAAGGACGCCATGGCAGTATATACTCCAGCTAACCTCACCAGCCTATCCAAGTCTTCTCTTTCTGCTGACCTACCACTGCTGACTTCATCTTTGCATGTTTATTGACTGCTCACTTTTCTCAAAATATTCCTCGATGTTCAAGGAACCTCACCTTGACTTCTAATGTGTATGCACCTCCTCTGTGTTTTGGTAAACACCATCCTATATTTTCATGTCAATTCTTCTCTACCTGGTCCTTGCCTCCTAGTTTTGCTGTTCCACAGCTGACCCTCTATGAAGAAGAAAAATTTCACCACCAGAAGACCAGACGTGCTGTGTTTCTTCCCCTGGACATCACATCCACTGACTGCTTCCCTTAGACTTGCTGGTGGCATGCTAGGACACTCTATATATTCCTCCCATGAATTTTCTGACAAATTACAACAGGTTATAGACTCCACCACAAATAGTCTTGAGTCACTACAGAGCCCCTTATGGAAACTTATTAGTCTTTTGTTAATGATTACCTTAAGATCCTTTATTTTTAATAAGATTACTGATTTTATAAAACGGCAGATTGACTCCTTGGCATCAAAACCTTTGCAAATACATTATCACAGACTTGATTTGGCTGATAGAGGCCTGGCTGAACCTGAGGATGACAGACCTCCTTTTCGGATGGCATAAAACTCAGAATTATGCATCGAGACATCCAACCTTGGCAGGGCAAGGACACCAGTAAGGGGTGAAAGGCAAAGCACTGCAGGGGGAGGACCCTATCGTCCGCCTCTGAGTCCCCCGTGAAGCAAACCTGATTTGCATGGAGGTTGGTGTCAGCAACAGAAATTGTTTCCCTAGAAACTATGGCTCTGCCTCCCCTCCCCAAAAAAACACCGAGAGCCTTATAAGATGCAGGAAGATTGGTTTTGCACTCACCCCGCGGGAGGAATCGGGTCAATACTTCTTCCCTCTGGTTATGCCCACCAAACCTGCTGTTAAGGTCTCTGCTCCTCACCCCCGATTTCCTGCCTCAAGTTAAATTATAATGAAGGGAGGATATGCCAGGAGCCATTTCTCTGCTTGATAGAAGCTAATCCTTGAAACAACAGAAGCCCTTGAGATAAGTTTCTAATTCCCGTAGGAAGGATGTTTGCCAGAAACTAAGTGACATACCATATAGTTATAGTGACATACCATATAGTTATAGTGACATACCATATAGTTATAGTGACGTACCATATAGTTATAGTGACATACCATATAGTTATAGTGACATACCATACAGTTATAGTGACGTACCATACAGTTATAGTGACATACCATACAGTTATAGTGACGTACCATACAGTTATAGTGACGAACCATACAGTTATAGTGACGTACCATATAGTTATAGTGACATACCATACAGTTATAGTGACGTACCATACAGTTATAGTGACGTACCATACAGTTACAGTGACGTACCATATAGTGACGTACCATATAGTTATAGTGACATACCATATAGTTATAGTGACATACCATACAGTTATAGTGACATACCATACAGTTATAGTGACATACCATACAGTTATAGTGACATACCATATAGTTACAGTGACATACCATACAGTTACAGTGACATACCATACAGTTACAGTGACATACCATACAGTTACAGTGACATACCATACAGTTACAGTGACATACCATATAATTATAGTTTAACAGAAATAGTTGCAAGGGACCCTCCACCGCGATCTCTGCCTCCCCCTTCCCCCTATGCTCCCCCTTCCCCAAAGCCTTAAAATGCCTGTGAACACAATAAAATTTTGCAGCTTGATCAGAAACCTGTCTTGCTGTTGTTCTTTCGTGTCTCCTGTCCCTGTCATTCCAGGTCTTTAGGTTCCTAGCCCCTGTTCACCGCCCTGCTGGTCGGGGCAGTGATAAAGCTTTGGCCTCTCAAGCATGAGGTCCTGAGTTCGATCCCCGGCAGCACATGTGCCAGAGTGATGTCTGGTTCTTTCTCTCTCCTCCTATCTTTCTCATAAACAAATAAAATATATTTTAAAAAATAATTCTCTAAAAAAAAAAAACAGTGGCCCGGGAGGTGGCACAGTAGTAAAGCTTTGGACTTTCAAGCATGAGGTTGGGAGTTCGATCCCCAGCAGCACATATGCCAGAGTGATTGATGTCTGATTCTTTCTCCTCCTATCTTTCTCATAAATAAATTTCAAAATACTTTTAAAAAAATTTGGGCCAGATGGTGGCACACCTGGTTGAGTGCACATGTTACAGTGCACAAGGACTCGGGTTCAAGCCCCTGGTCCCTCCCTGCAAGGGAAAGCTTCACAAGTGGTGAAGCAAGGGAGCTGGGTGGTAGCGCAGCAGACTGAACGCAGGTGACACAAAGCACAAGGACTGGTATAAGGATTCCAATTCCAGCCCCCGGCTCCCCACCTGCAGGGGAGTCGCTTCACAGGCGGTGAAGCAGGTCTGCAGGTGTCTGTCTTTCTCCCCCCTCCCGTCTTCCCCTCTTCTCTCCATTTCTCTCTGTCCTATCCAACAATGACGACATCAATAATAACTTCAACAATAAAACAAGGGCAACTGTGGGGCTTTGCATCCAGGGGGGACCCCTGGACGCCTGGGAGGCACAGGCCTTCCATCAGTCTCCCTGGGGCTTTTCACCTCTGTGGGTCGAGTAGAAAGGAACCTGCCTAACAGGTCCCAGTCCCCCTATGAGTCTCCCTCCTGCAGGAACCCACGTCCCCCTCTGTGCCAGCTGGCTGTTTCACTTCCTCATTCCCTAAACTAGCTCAACTACTTACCCAAAGGTTGCTGGAAAGACCCTCACTATTTCCCTGTTTCTGGCTCTCCTGACCATATATGGTGTAAACAAGTAACTGTCGTGGTCCAGGAGGTGGCGCAGTGGATAAAACACTGGATTCTCAACCATGAGGTCCCGAGTTCAATCCCCGGCAGCACATGTACCGGAGTGATGGCTGGTTCTTTCTCTCCTCCTATCTGTCTCATGAATAAATAAATAAATAAATTCTTAAAAAAAAAAAAACAACAAGTAACTGTCTCTGAAAGCCTCCAGCAGCCCCTCCTCCCTTAACATTCCTGACCATGTCAGGCTAGGCCATAGCCGCCCTGTTCCTCCCCCTACCCCAACCTATAAAAACCCTTGCTTGTCATACAATAAATACACTGTTCATAGGCAAAGAGCATCTTGGGGGGATCCTTGGCTCCGTCTCTTGCCGCGATCTGCAGGGAAAGATCCCCAGCGTGCTCACCCCTGCTGCCTTTGATCTGACCTCTTTGGCCCCCTCCTCTGCTGCGCCAACTTGGCCGGATTGAGAAGTGGGGTCCTTGTCAGGCCCCCGACAGGCAACAAAAGGGAATAAATAAATAAATAACAAGTGGGGAAGCAGTGCTGCAGGTGTCTTTCTGTCTCCTCTCTCTGTCTTCCTCTGGTGGTCTATATCAAACAAATAAAGATTTTTAAAAATTTTAAAAAGGGAGTTGGGTGGTAGCGCAGCAGGTTAAGCGCATGTGGCGTGAAGCGCAAGGACTGGTATAAGGATCCCGGTTCGAGCCCCCAGCTCCCCACCTGCAGGGGAGCCGCCTCACAGGTGGTGAAGCAGGTCTGAAGGTGTCTTTCTCTCCTCCTGTCTTCCCCTCCTCTCTCCATTTCTTTCTGTCATACCCAACAACAACGACATCAATAATAACTACAACAATACAACAACAAGGGCAACAAAAGGAAATAAATAAAAAAATATATATTTTTTAAAAGTTTGGAAAAAATTAGAAAAAAAAATTTATTTTTTTAAGTAAAGGGAGTCAGGCGGTAGCGCAGCAAGTTAAGCGCACGGGGTGTGAAGCACAAGGACAGGTGTAAGGATTTCAGTTCCAGTCCCCGGCTCCCCACCTGCAGGGGGGTTGCCCTACAGGCAGTGAAGCAGGTCTGCAGGTGTCTGTCTTTTTCTCCCCTCCTTCCCCTCCCTCTCCATTCTCTCTGTCCTAACAGCGATGACATCAGTAACAACAACAACTACAACAACCATAAAAAGTTAAAATGAGAAAGTGGTAGGGGCCAGGTGGTGGCGCACCTGGCTGAGCGCACAGACACCCAGAGGTGGGGCATTCAGGCACCCTGAACAACTGCCCACAGCAGTGGGCTCCAGTGACACAGGCCTGGTTCTGGGGGCCTGCAGCCTGAAGTGTTGTAATTTAACTTAAAAAGAGGTTGGAAATGGGGGCTGCTGCTGAGGGGGTGTGAAAGGACCAGTGAGCGGGAGCTGGGAACAGGTTTAAACAACACAAGGCTTATTAGGGTGAAACAGGTAAAAGGCAAAATAAGCACTTAGCAGCAAGGGTTAAGCGTACGCCAGGTCCATAAAGTCTGAGTAGAGTCATCAAAAGTTTAGGCCAGGGAGCCAGGCGGTAGCGCAGTGGGATAAGCGCAGGTGGCGCCAAGTGCAAGGACCGGCGTAGGGATCCCGGTTCGAGCCCCCGGCTCCCCACCTGCAGGGGAGTCGCTTCACAGGCAGTGAAGCAGGTCTGCAGGTGTCTGTCTTTCTCTCCCCCTGTCTTCCCCTCCTCTCTCCATTTCTCTCTGTCCTATCCAACAATGACATTGATAATAACTACAACAATAAAACAACAAGGGCAACAAAAGGGAATAAAAAATAAAATAAAAATAAGAAAATTAAAAAAAAAATCTAAAAAAAAAAGTTTAGGCCCATACGTTAAGCGATGATCAGCTCTGGTAAAGGTTGCTCATGGCTGTAGAGGGCTCTAAAAGTTTACCGGCTAGCAGAGTCACGTGCTCAGTTCCCAGGAGAAGCAGCCATGATGAGATGCGTGGATTAGGCACCTCCACCAAGATGCTTCTGACCAGGAGCAGAAGCAGTCAAAGAGCCCCACGTACTCAAAGTCCCTGCTGTCTACGCTCCCTTCTCTGAAGCACCTGCTCAGGGTGACATGTGCTAATAGTCCCAAACTCCTGCCGGGGTCACCACAAGCAGAGGAGGGATGGTAGGGACAGCACGGAGGTGGTTATGGGGACAGGGGACAGTAGGGGCGGGCCATGGGAACAGGTGTGGGCACTCATGGTCACCCATGAAACCTTCAGCACGCGCGTGTGCGCGCACACACACACACACACCCCGAGGGACAGGTAAGCACACAGAGACCCCCCACACACACCTGGAGGGGACATCTGAGGACACAGCCCGGGGGCACTGGGGTCCAGACTGTCTCCAGAACTCGGACCCTCCGCTGGCCCCGCCCCAGCCCCTGGAATTCTGTGTGTGGTGTGGGGCTGTGGCGTCCACGGGAGAGCTTCCATAGCCACCCCGGCCCCCGTCATGTTTTACTTTTAAGGACGCAGAAAGAGAGACAAACACCAGAGCACTGCTCAATTCTGCCATATGGTGATGCAGGGGGTTGAACCTGGGACTTTGGAGCCTCAAGCATGAGTGTCATTGCATAACCATCATGCTATCTTCCCCGTCCCGGAGAGCTTCCATCTCTGAGTTCAGTGTGAATGTCCACCTGAGCCGCCCCAGGTCACCAAGGCTGGTCAATCTGACTGCCTGCCCGGGCTCAGCAGAAGGGCAGCAGAAGCCTCAGCCATGGCTCCACTGATCTCAGGTGACGGGAAAGGGAGACTCTGTGGATCTCAGGTGACGGGAAAGGGAGACCCTGTGGGAGCGGCCCCACTCAGGCCCCTCACTCACATTCACACGCTCACTCCCTCGCACACTCACTCTCCATCCCTGTGACCTCTGGAGACAGAGAGACGGCCCCCAGGCCAGCCCGCTGCCCACACAGAGCCCAGGACCTGGGCGCAGACCCTGGAGAGAGGACTCAGCTGGCCAGCAGGCCACCCTCCTTGCCAACCCTGTGTGGCGTGTGTGGTCTGGGTGTGGCATGGATGTGGCATGGATGTGTGCTGTGTGTGTGCCGTGCAGTCTCTGCAGAGTAAGCATGTGAGCTTGTGTGCCATGCTGTTGTGTGTCTGTGTGAATCTGTGGAGGTGTGAGGTGTGTACAGTGTGGTCTGTTGTGTGTGTGTGTGATCAGGAGTGTGTGTGAGTGTGCCTGTGTGGTCTAGGGAGCTGTGAGATCCGTGTATGTGTGTGTGCTCTGTCTCTGTGTGACATGTGAAGTGTCCGTGTGGGTTGTGTGTGCTGTGTGTGTGCGCTCTGTGCCGTGTGCAGTGTGTGTGCTGTGTGTGATGTGTGAGGGTGTCCGTGTGGGTTGTGAGTGCCGTGTGCAGTGTGTGTGTCGTGTGCTCTGTGAGGGTGTCCGTGTGGGTTGTGAGTGCCATGTGCAGTGTGTGTGCTGTGTGTGATGTGTGAGGGTGTCCGTGTGGGTTGTGAGTGCCGTGTGCAGTGTGTGTGTCGTGTGCTCTGTGAGGGTGTCCGTGTGGGTTGTGAGTGCCATGTGCAGTGTGTGTGCTGTGTGTGATGTGTGAGGGTGTCCGTGTGGGTTGTGAGTGCCGTGTGCAGTGTGTGTGCTGTGTGTGATGTGTGAGGGTGTCCGTGTGGGTTGTGAGTGCCGTGTGCAGTGTGTGTGCGCGCGCATGCGCCCTGTCTCTGTGTGACCTGTGAGGGTGTCACGAGGCGCTGTGGCGCTGCCCCAGGTGGGCCGGGTCACGTGGAGACTGCAGCCCCCTCCCCCGCAGCATCTCCCTGGCAACAGCAGCCTCAGTCTGGAAGCATCTGGAAGCATCTGGAAGCACAGCACCCACCATTGGCGCACCATCCTCCCTGCACGGCTGCCTCGGGTGTCCATCCTGCCCGCAGCTGCGGTGGACGGTGCGTGCCCCTCAGTGGGCGCGGGTGCGGGGTGCTGGGTACTGGGTGCGCATCCCTGATTGGGCGCGGGTGCTGGGTGCGGGGGGCTTGGGCGAGGGTGCTGGGTGCTGGGGGCTTGGGCGCCTGCCCGAGTGGACGCGGATGCTGGGTGCGGGGGGCTAGGGCGCCTGCCCGAGTGGGCGCGGATGCTGGGTGCGGGGGGCTAGGGCGCCTGCCCGAGTGGGCGCGGGTGCTGGGTGCGGGGGGCTTGGGCGCCTGCCCGAGTGGGCGCGGGTGCTGGGTGCGGGGGGCTTGGGCGCCTGCCCGAGTGGGCGCGGGTGCTGGGTGCGGGGGGCTAGGGCGCCTGCCCGAGTGGGCGCGGGTGCTGGGTGCGGGGGGCTAGGGCGCCTGCCCGAGTGGGCGCGGGTGCTGGGTGCGGGGGGCTAGGGCGCCTGCCCGAGTGGGCGCGGGTGCTGGGTGCGGGGGGCTAGGGCGCCTGCCCGAGTGAGCGCGGGGAGCTGGGACTGCGGGGCGCGGGTGGGCAAGCGTGTCCGGAGCCCCCAGATGTGCGCTGAGAACAAAGCCCCGCGCGGCCTGCGGGGAGGGGCGGGGGCTGCAGAGGGGTCTCTGCCGTGCGGACAGCGGCCTCCGGCGGGGGGGCGGTAGGGCGCCAGGAGAAGCTTCCCGAAGGCCGCGGGTGGGGGCGGGGGTCTGCAGCCCCTCCCGCGCCGGCCCCGCCCCTGCAGGGCTGAGGCAGCCAGTGGGAGCTGGCGGACAGGCAGCTGCCCCCCCCCCCCCCGTGGGCGGACAGGCTGGCGACGCCCAGAGCTGAGCTGCGCAGACCGGTGACGGCTGGAGAACCACCTGCCGCGGCTCGGGACGAGGGGCCACAGGTGGTCGGTACGTGGAGGCCACGCGGGAGCGCCCCCCGCCAGCACGCCTGGAGCTCGAACCCTGGACCTCGCGGGGCGGGGGTCCTGATGGGCGGGGTCCGGGCGCGGGGTGTGGGTGGATGAGAGGCGCGGGGGAGTGGGGGCAGGGTTGTTGGGTGCGGGCGCGGATGGTGGAGGCTGGGTGAGTGAGGGGTGCTGACGGTGGGTGGGCGACGATGGGCGGGGGTGGGGCGTGCAGGCGGGCGAGGGACTTGATGGGTGGGCGGGGGGCGAGTGTGAGCGGAGCGGGCGATGGTGGGCGGGGGGCGAGTGTGAGCGGAGCGGGCGATGGTGGGCGGGGGGCGAGTGTGAGCGGAGCGGGCGATGGTGGGCGGGGGGCGAGTGTGAGCGGAGCGGGCGATGGTGGGCGGGGGGCGAGTGTGAGCGGAGCGGGCGATGGTGGGCGGGGGGCGAGTGTGAGCGGAGCGGGCGATGGTGGGCGGGGGGCGAGTGTGAGCGGAGCGGGCGATGGTGGGCGGGGGGCGAGTGTGAGCGGAGCGGGCGATGGGTGGGCGGGGGGGCGAGTGTGAGCGGAGCGGGCGATGGTGGGCGGGGGGCGAGTGTGAGCGGAGCGGGTGATGGTGGGCGGGGGGCGAGTGTGAGCGGAGCGGGTGATGGTGGGCGGGGGGCGAGTGTGAGCGGAGCGGGCGATGGTGGGCGCTGATGGGCGGGGGCGGGGAGATAAGGTGAGTGGCAGCTGGGAGGTGGAAGTGGGGGGCGAGGGGGTGAAGGGCGCAGGCCAGGCTCCCTGGGCTCCAGTGATTTGCGCGCTCGCCGCTCGCCCCGCCCCCGATCGCCCCGCCCCGCCCCCGATCGCCCCGCCCCGCCCCCGATCGCCCCGCCCCGCCCCCGATCGCCCCGCCCCGCCCCCGATCGCCCCGCCCCGCCTCCGATCGCCCCGCCCCGTCCCGCGCGCGCCCGCCGCTCGCCCCCGCGTGGCGCAGCAGCTCAGTGTCGCAGGCGTGTGGGTGACGGCGAGGCGGCGGCCTGATCAGCTGCGGACTTTCAGCTCAGGGTCGGTGTCCCCCACCACCACCACCTCAACACAGCCCAGCGCAACCGTCCACCTGTCCATCAGTCCATCCATCCGCCCACTCGTCCATCCATCTATCCATCCATCGTTCCATCATTTATTCATCTATGCATTCATCCATTGGTCCACTGTTTATCCATCCATCCTTCCATCCATCCATCTGTCCCAATCCGGTACATCCACCTGATTCACCCGCCCGCCGGTCACCCCGGCCCACCACCCGCCCGCGCAATCCCCCCTTCTGTACGACCCTGTCTGTCCGTCTTTCTTTCCTTCCTTCCAAGGGGACCGTGCACACGGCGCGCGGAGCGGCGACACCCGGGAACAAGACTCGGAGCCGGCGAGGAGGGGAGAGGGGGGAGGGGGGAGGGAGAGGGGGCGGGGGGAGGGGGGAGGGATCGGCTGCCCCCAAGTCGGCGGAGCCCACCGGGTCCGGGACGCGCCGAGGGGCTGTTTGAGAGGGTCGCCAGCAGCAGCTCTCCATCCGCAGCCCCCGCCCCCGCCTGCAGCCCCCAGGTTTGCGGCACCCTAGTCTGCAGCCTCCCCAGCTGCTCTCCATCTGCAGCCCCCGCCTGCAGTCCCCAGGTTTGCGGCACCCTAGTCTGCAGCCTCCCCAGCTGCTCTCCATCTGCAGCCCCCGCCCCCGCCTGCAGCCCCCCAGCTGCTCTCCATCTGCAGCCCCCGCCCCCGCCTGCAGCCCCCCAGCTGCCCTCCATCTGCAGCCCCCGCCCCCGCCTGCAGCCCCCAGGTTTGCGGCACCCTAGTCTGCAGCCTCCCCAGCTGCTCTCCATCTGCAGCCCCCGCCTGCAGCCCCAGGTTTGCGGCACCCTAGTCTGCAGCCCCCCCAGCTGCTCTCCATCTGCAGCCCCCGTCCCCGCCTGCAGCCCCAGGTTTGCGGCACCCTAGTCTGCAGCCTCCCCAGCTGCTCTCCATCTGCAGCCCCCGTCCCCGCCTGCAGCCCCAGGTTTGCGGCACCCTAGTCTGCAGCCCCCCCAGCTGCTCTCCATCTGCAGCCCCCGCCTGCAGCCCCAGGTTTGCGGCACCCTAGTCTGCAGCCTCCCCAGCTGCTCTCCATCTGCAGCCCCCGCCTGCAGCCCCAGGTTTGCGGCACCCTAGTCTGCAGCCCCCCCAGCTGCTCTCCATCTGCAGCCCCCGCCTGCAGCCCCAGGTTTGCGGCACCCTAGTCTGCAGCCTCCCCAGCTGCTCTCCATCTGCAGCCCCCCAGGCTGGCGACACCCTAGTCTGCACCCTCCTGGGCTGCAGCTTCTCCCCCCCCCCCCAGCCGCCTGCAGCACCCGGACCTGCGGGGGCGGGCGGGAGCAGCGCCCCCTCCGGAGGACCGCGGTGCGCGCCTGGCGCGTTGCCTTGGAAACGCAGTGACGTAGCTGGACGTGCGTCAGAGCCGCAGCCGGAGGCGGAGCCCGGGGGGGGGGTCTGCAGGGCCGCCTCAGTGCCCTCCCTCCTCCTGCAACGCAAGCTGCCGCTCCCCTGTAGCGACCTGTCCCCTACTCCCCTCCCCTGCGGTGACCAGTCCCCCATTACCCCTACCCATCAGTGACTTGTCCCCATCATCCCGAGTGAGTCCCCCTCCCCTGCAGTGACCAGTCCCCCTCTCCTGCAGTGACCAGTCCCCCTCTCCTGCAGTGACCAGTCTCCCTCTCCTGCAGTGACCAGTCCCCCTCTCTTGCAGTGACCAGTCCCCCTCTCCTCAGTGACCAGTCCTCCTCTCCTGTAGTGACCAGTCCCCCTCTCCTGCAGTGACCAGTCCCCCTCTCCTGTAGTGACCAGTCCCCCTCTCCTGCAGTGACCAGTCCCCCTCTCCTGCAGTGACCAGTCCTCCTCTCCTGTGGTGACCAATCACCCACTCCTGCAGAGACCAGTCTCCCTCTCCTGTAGTGACCAGTCCCCCTCCCCTGCAGTGACCAGTCCCCCTCTCCTGTAGTGACCACTCCCCCTCCCCTGCAGTGACCAGTTCCCCTCTCCTGCAGTGACCAGTCATCCTCTCCTGTAGTGACCAGTCCCCCTCCTGCAGTGACCAGTCCCCCTCTCCTGCAGTGACCAGTCCCCCACTCCTGCAGTGACCAGTCCCCCTCTCCTTCAGTGACCAGTCCCCCTCTCCTGCAGTGACCAGTCCCCCACTCCTGCAGTGACCAGTCCCCCTCTCCTGCAGTGACCAGTCCCCCTCCCCTGCAGTGACCAGTCCCCCTCTCCTGCAGTGACCAGTCCCCCTCCCCTGCAGTGACCAGTCCCCCTCTCCTGCAGTGACCAGTCCCCCTCTCCTGCAGTGACCAGTCCCCCTCTCCTGCAGTGACCAGTCTCCCCTGTAGTGACCAGTCCCCCTCTCCTGCAGTGACCAGTCCCCCTCTCCTGTAGTGACCAGTCTCCCCTGCAGTGACCAGTCTCCCCTGCAGTGACCAGTCCCCCTCCTCTGCAGTGGCCAGTCCCCCTCCCCTGCAGTGACCAGTTTCCCTCCCCTTCAGTGACCAGTCCTCCTCCCCTACAGTAACCAGTCCCCCTCCCCTGCAGTCACCAGTCCACTTCCCCTGCAGTGGCCAGTCCCCCTCCTCTTCAGTGGCCAGTCCCCCTCCCCTACAGTGGCCAATCCCTCCCCATCAATGGCTAGTCCCCTCCCCTGCAGTCACCAGTCCCCCTCCCCTGCAGTCACCAGTCCACTTCCCCTGCAGTGGCCAGTCCCCCTCCCCTACAGTGGCCAATCCCTCCCATCAATGGCTAGTCCCCTCCCCTGCAGTGACCAGTCCCCCTCCCCTGCAGTGGCCAGTCCCCGCAGTGCCCCTGACCCATGGGGCCTTAGGCTGGCGGTGAAAGTCTAGTTCTTCCTCAGGGACAGGTGCAGAGGCTGTGGGTGTACCCACCCAGCTGTGCCCTGGGCAGACCATTGGCCCTCCATGGGGCCGGGGGTGGGACGCAGAGGTCAGGCAGGACCTCTCCAAAGCCCGCAGTGTGTGGAGGCAGAGCTCTGTCCCTGCCAGCGAGTGTCCTGCACCCATATCTGGCCGCCCTGTCCTGGAGTCACGCTCCCACCCAGGCCTGGCCGTGGGCCCCTCTGGCGCCGGCCACCCACTGCTCTAGTTCCTTGTGCCATTTAAACTGGAACCTCATGTTACTGGTGTGTACAAGTCAGACTGATTTCTGAAAACCCACTGACCAAGACTGACCCTTCAGTCTTTGAGCCCTCCCTTTTTTGTGGCCATCACTGAGGCTTCCGGGGCCCCACGATGACTTTTCAGAGACAGACAAAGAGACAGAGGATCTGCACAGCTTCCTGCAGCAGGTGGGCGGCTGGCTGGGTGCTGGGCAGCGCCAGGCCCCACGGCTGCAGAGCGGCTGTGTGCCATGCTGAGCTCGCTTCTTGGTGTCTTTACTTGTGTGGGTCCTTTGGGTGTCCACCTGGTCAAGGCTGGGCCTCCATTTCCTGCCTGGCCCAGCACTGCTCACTGCCAGGCTACTGCTGCGGCTCAGTGCGCACTAGGACACTTCTCCTGGCGGCCTTTTTTATTTTTCTTTCTTGTTTTATTTATTTATTTATTCTTGGACAGAAGAGAAACGGCGAAGGAGGGGGACCTAGAGAGACACCTACCAACGTGCTTTGCCCCTTGTGAAGTGACCCCCTGCAGGTGGGGAGTGGGGCCTTGAACCCCGGTCCTTGTGCATGACGCAATGTGCACTTCAGCAAACATCCGGGGCCTGCCCCACGCGCCCTCTGGGTTCCTGCTGGCTCCACCCGGGGGTGTCTTCCCTGTGGACCTGGGGAGACCCTGAGGCTCAGACCCAGCACTCCTCCCCCAGTACAGCCCCTGCTCCCCACCCCATGCGGGCTTCTGCGGTGCCCCTGCCCCCAGGGAACACTTCCCCCATCATTGCCCCTGTTACCTCCCCCATCACCCCCCTGTGCGGGCGCCTCCCCCATCATCATCACCCCTGTGCCGGCGCCTCCCCCCCATCATCTCCCTGTGCCGGCGCCTCTCCCCCATCATCGCCCCTGTTACCTCCCCCATCACCCCCCTGTGCGGGTGCCTCCCCCATCACCCCCCTGTGAGGGCGCCTCCCCCCCATCATCATCGCCCCTGTTACCTCCCCCATCATCTCCCTGTGTGGGCACCTCCCCCATCACCCCCCTGTGCGGGCGCCTCCTCCCCCATCATCGCCCCTGTTACCTCCCCCATCACCCCCCTGTGCGGGCGCCTCCCCCCCCATCATCGTCCCTGTGCGGGCACCTCCCCCATCATCATCGCCCCTGTTACCTTCCCCATCATCATCCCCCTGTGCGGGCACCTCCCCCATCATCATCATCCCCCTGTGTGGGCGCCTCCCCCATCATCATCATCATCATCGCCCCTGTGCGGGCGCCTCCCCCATCATCATCATCATCATCATCGCCCCTGTGCGGGCGCCTCCCCCATCATCATCATCCCCCTGTGTGGGCGCCTCCCCCATCATCATCATCATCATCATCGCCCCTGTGCGGGCACCTCCCCCATCATCATCATCCCCCTGTGCGGGCGCCTCCCCCATCATCATCATCATCATCGCCCCTGTGCCGGCACCTCCCCCATCATCATCATCATCCCCCTGTGCGGGCGCCTCCCCCATCATCATCATCATCGCCCCTGTGCCGGCACCTCCCCCATCATCATCATCCCCCTGTGCGGGCGCCTCCCCCATCATCATCATCATCCCCCTGTGCGGGCGCCTCCCCCATCATCATCATCATCATCCCCCTGTGCGGGCGCCTCCCTCCATCATCATCATCATCATCGCCCCTGTGCGGGCGCCTCCCCCACCATCATCATCCCCCTGTGCGGGCGCCTCCCCCCCCATCATCGCCCCTGTGCGGGAGCCCCTGCCTCCTTCCAGTACCGTCGCCCTTACTCCCCAGGGCACCCTGCACCCCTCCCACCCCGCCCAGCAGTCTGGGCCTCCTCCCCCCGCGGCTCCTTTTCTTGTTGGCCTCAGCCAGAGGAGCTGCCCTCCCGTTCGGCACCCGCTACCCTGACTCATGCTTTAGGGTCTCCTTGCTCTGCCTGAGTCCGCAGCTCTTGCTCTGAGTGTGTGTGTGTGTGTGTGTGTGTGTGTGTGTGTGTGTGTGTGTCGACAGAGCTGGCCTGGGGCACCAGGGAGCCCTCAGTGGACCTGGGGTCCCGGCGGGTGACCCGAGCCAGGCCGGGCCGCTCTCAGCCCAGAGCAGCTGCCCTTGGAGCCCTTGGGGTCCTGGCGGGGTCCCCACTGTGTCAGGGGCGGCCGGCTGGGGCCAGGACGCAAGGCGAGTGGGGCTGTGGGACCCTCAGGCGGTGACCTGGGTCTGCCCCGGCCAGGGTGAGGATCCCTGTCCACTATGGTGAAGCTGGGCTGCAACTTCTCAGGGAAGCTGGGCAAGGAGGCCGGATACCTGGACGGGCTAACCATGGACAGCGTTCCTCTCATCAGCTCCCTGGACGCCAGTCAGTTCCCGCCGCCGTTCCCGGACCAGGTGAGGGCCGGGACAGGACACGTCTGGGGCCCTTTGCTTTAGTTGATCCTCCACCTCCAGGCCAGCACCCCTTGCCTCCCAGAAGTCGCTTCCTGGCCCAGCGTCTGAGGTCAGGAGCCCAGGCAGAGGACAGTGCTGTGCCATGCTGAGCATCACTGACCGTCAGAGGGAGGGCGCTGCACCAGCCAGCTGTGGGTGGGAGCCTGAGGATGGGGGGAGCCGTGCCCTCCATGCCGGGCAGCAGGGTACTCAGTCAAGGCGAGCTTCCTGGAGGAGGAGCAGGATGGCTGGCAGGAGAGCTGAACCCCCTGGAGGCCCAGCAGAGGGGGGGGGGCTATGGCCCCAACCTTGGGGCTTGGGCCTTGGGGCTTGGGGCTTGGCCCCGGCACAGCCTCCTGTCCCCACAGATGGTCATCAAGACGCAGACGGAATACCAGCTGTCCTCCCCAGAGCAGCTCAAGAAGCTCCCTGACCTGGAGGCCCAGAAGCTGCACTGCAGCCACCATGAGGATGGGCACAAGGTACCCCAGTGATCTGCCATGTGCCAGCTGAGGGAGGCCCCACACAGGCCCTGGGCTGGGGTGGCGGAGTGGTCAGGGCGACCTGGACCAGGGCTCCGGCCACCGTCTCAGCCCTGAGCAGGCCTCCCATGGTGGGCCTGTCCTCTCGGCATGTCCTTGCCAAGCCCCGGCCGGCCCTGAGAGCCCCGCCCGTGGGCCGCCCCCTCCTCTAGAAAGCTGGGGCTTGGCACCCCCCAATGGCTGCTCTCCCCCCCACCCCAGCACCTGCCCACGGCTCGCACCGTGGCCTTCGTGATGGCGCTGCTGGGGTGTCTGCTCATCATGTATAAGGCCATCTGGTACGACCAATTCAGCTGCCCCGACGGCTTCCTGCTGCGGGTAAGGCGGGCAGAGGTGGGCAGAGACACAGGGGCCCCTCCCCTCCCTCAGCCGGCTCCAGCCGGCCTCCTGACCTTTCTGCCCGCGACACTGTGTGAGCTGGAGGTCCTGGCAGTTAGTGTCCTGAGCAGGGGTGCGGGCACAGCTGGGGGACCCCTGCACCCATGGCCTAGCTCCCCTCGTGTCTGGCAGACGTGATGTGACGTGGGTGGAGCTGGGGGCCTCCACAGACAGTCTCACCACACCACGCACAGCTCCATTGCACAGGGGACAGGGACGGGGGGCAGCGCACACCACACCCCTCCCTCGTGGTGCCAGCAAAGAACTGTGCGTGGTCCTGTGCGTGGCAGTGCAGATACCCAACCTGCTGAACTAGCTCTCTGGCCCTTTCTACTCATCTGAGAGAGAGCCTGTGAGAGGAGGAGGAGTCTGAGAGGAAAGGAAGAAAGTATGAGAGCCTGTGTGAGGGCAGAGAGAGCCAGAGGGTTGGGGGAGTGAGTCAGTGAAAGCGAGAGCCCATCACAAGGTGTGGCATGCTGGGCCCACCACCTCACACGGCCCCGGCCTGTGCACCGCCCGCCAGGCAGCCGTTTCCTCCCCCCTCTGCTCACACTGGGTTTTCTCCACTTACTGAATTACTTTATTTACTTTCACTTATTTTTCCCAGAGCCTTGCTCAGCTCTGGCTGATGGTGGTACTGGGGATTGAACCTGGGACCTCAGAGGCTCTGACAGGAGAGTCTCTGCATAGTTGTTATGCTGTCTCTCCTTTAAAAAAAAAAAAAGTGATTATTCCTTGGTGGGAGGTAGACGCTCAGAACGAAGCAGAAGCAGAGCCTCGCCGGGTGCCCAGCTCTGCAGGGAGTTACCCCAGGGCTGCCCTCCCCGCCAGAGGGGCCGCCGCTGCTGCAGCGAGTGACTTGGGGCACAGACACCCACCCCGTGCCTGGGTTCGAGTCTGCGGGCGGCATCAAGGGCCACATGAGGCCTCACCCCACCGGCCTGTACACTCACCCTCCCCTGTACCCCGTCCTCCCCTCCCTCTCCCGCCCCCACACACCCCCTGCAGCAGCGCAAGCTGTGTTCGCCGCTGACCCTGGAGATGTACTACACGGAGATGGACCCCGAGCGCCACCGCAGCGTCCTGGCGGCCATTGGCGCCTACCCACTGACCCGCAGGCACGGCACACCCATCCCGCTGCCCTGGTCCAGCGAGTACCGCCTGCCCAAGCTGGGCAGCAAGCCACCCACTGATGAGGTCAAGGCCAAGGCCAAGGCCAGGGTGGGGGCAGCAGCCACCGAGGGCCCCCCCAAGCCGGCCCCTGCAGCTGCTGAGGAGGCGGGCAGCCCCGCACCCCCCCAGTGAGGTCCATACCGCCGGCAGGTGGGCCCCTCACTCTTCCCAGGCACCCACCACCTTCCCCAGGGGACCCTCTCCTCCCCAGACCTCCCTGCCTTTCCCAGGGCCCCCCTCCTCCCTAGAGCCCCTCCCATGCCTTCTCCAGGGCTCCCTTCACCCTCCCTAGGGATCCCCTCCTCTCCAGGGCCCCCCATGCCTGCCCCAGGACTCCCCCTACCCCCAGGGACCACCATGCCTGCCCCGAGGCTCCCCCCACCCTCCCCAGGGCTCCCCCTACCACTCTCTCTAGGGGCCCTCCCCAGGCTGTCCCTTCTCCCTAGGCGCCCTCACAACCATCCCAGGGTCCTTCACCATGGGCCCTGCCCTCATTCCTGGGGCAGGGTGCTCAGACTGGCTCCACCAGGCCGGGTCTGGGGAGCAGGCTGTGGCACCCTCGCTCACCTCCCTTTGCAGACCCCCCAACATGTTACCGCCCCCTCCCACGTGGTCGTGCCTCCCAGCACCCTTGCCGACACTCCCTGCATGGGGAGCCCCCGCCCGCTTTTCTGTGAATAAACATATCAACTGGCTCGCCTGTGACTCTGTCCACTTCTGCGCCACCATCCCCCCACTACCTGTGTGGGTGATGGGCACCCTGTGACTCTGTTCACTTCTGGGCCACCATCCCCCACTACCTGTGTGGGGGACGGGCACCCTGTGACTCTGTCCACTTCTGTGCCACCATCCCCCACTACCTGTGTGGGTGACGGGCACCCTGTGACTCTGTCCACTTCTGGGCCACCATCCCCCACTACCTGTGTGGCTGACGGGCACCCTGTGACTCTGTCCACTTCTGTGCACCATCCCCCCCACCTGTGTGGGTGACGGACACCCTGTGACTCTGTCCACTTCTGGGCCACCATCCCCCACTACCTGTGTGGGTGACGGGCACCCTGTGACTCTGTCCACTTCTGTGCCACCATCCCCCCCACCTGTGTGGCTGACGGGCACCCTGTGACCCTGTCCACTTCTGTGCACCATCCCCCCCACCTGTGTGGCTGACGGGCACCCTGTGACCCTGTCCACTTCTGTGCCACCATCCCCCACTACCTGTGTGGGTGACGGGCACCCTGTGACTCTGTCCACTTCTGTGCACCATCCCCCCCACCTGTGTGGCTGACGGGCACCCTGTGACCCTGTCCACTTCTGTGCACCATCCCCCCCACCTGTGTGGCTGACGGGCACCCTGTGACCCTGTCCACTTCTGTGCCACCATCCCCCACTACCTGTGTGGGTGACGGGCACCCTGTGACTCTGTCCACTTCTGTGCACCATCCCCCACTACCTGTGTGGGTGACGGGCACCCTGTGACTCTGTCCACTTCTGTGCACCATCCCCCACTACCTGTGTGGGTGACGGGCACCCTGTGACTCTGTCCACTTCTGTGCACCATCCCCCCCACCTGTGTGGGTGACGGACACCCTGTGACTCTGTCCACTTCTGGGCCACCATCCCCCACTACCTGTGTGGGTGACGGGCACCCTGTGACCCTGTCCACTTCTGTGCCACCATCCCCCCCACCTGTGTGGCTGACGGGCACCCTGTGACCCTGTCCACTTCTGTGCACCATCCCCCACTACCTGTGTGGGTGCCGGGCACCCTGTGACTCTGTCCACTTCTGGGCCACCATCCCCCACTACCTGTGTGGGTGACGGGCACCCTGTGACTCTGTCCACTTCTGGGCCACCATCCCCCACTACCTGTGTGGCTGACGGGCACCCTGTGACTCTGTCCACTTCTGGGCCACCATCCCCCACTACCTGTGTGGCTGACGGGCACCCTGTGACTCTGTCCACTTCTGTGCACCATCCCCCCCACCTGTGTGGCTGACGGGCACCCTGTGACCCTGTCCACTTCTGGGCCACCATCCCCCACTACCTGTGTGGGTGACGGGCACCCTGTGACTCTGTCCACTTCTGGGCCACCATCCCCCACTACCTGTGTGGCTGACGGGCACCCTGTGACTCTGTCCACTTCTGGGCCACCATCCCCCACTACCTGTGTGGGTGACGGGCACCCTGTGACCCTGTCCACTTCTGGGCCACCATCCCCGACTACCTGTGTGGGTGACGGGCACCCTGTGACTCTGTCCACTTCTGGGCCACCATCCCCCACTACCTGTGTGGGTGACGGGCACCCTGTGACCCTGTCCACTTCTGGGCCACCATCCCCCACTACCTGTGTGGCTGACGGGCACCCTGTGACTCTGTCCACTTCTGTGCCACCATCCCCCACTACCTGTGTGGCTGACGGGCACCCTGTGACTCTGTCCACTTCTGTGCACCATCCCCCACTACCTGTGTGGGTGACGGGCACCCTGTGACTCTGTCCACTTCTGGGCCACCATCCCCCACTACCTGTGTGGGTGACGGGCACCCTGTGACTCTGTCCACTTCTGTGCACCATCCCCCACTACCTGTGTGGGTGACGGGCACCCTGTGACTCTGTCCACTTCTGTGCACCATCCCCCACTACCTGTGTGGGTGACGGACACCCTGTGACTCTGTCCACTTCTGGGCCACCATCCCCCACTACCTGTGTGGGTGACGGGCACCCTGTGACTCTGTCCACTTCTGTGCACCCTCCCCCCCACCTGTGTGGCTGACGGGCACCCTGTGACCCTGTCCACTTCTGTGCACCATCCCCCACTACCTGTGTGGGTGACGGGCACCCTGTGACCCTGTCCACTTCTGTGCCACCATCCCCCACTACCTGTGTGGGTGACGGGCACCCTGTGACTCTGTCCACTTCTGGGCCACCATCCCCCACTACCTGTGTGGGTGACGGGCACCCTGTGACTCTGTCCACTTCTGGGCCACCATCCCCCACTACCTGTGTGGGTGACGGGCACCCTGTGACTCTGTCCACTTCTGGGCCACCATCCCCCCCACCTGTGTGGCTGACGGGCACCCTGTGACTCTGTCCACTTCTGTGCACCATCTCCCCCACCTGTGTGGCTGACGGGCACCCTGTGACCTTGTCCACTTCTGTGCACCATCCCCCCCACCTGTGTGGCTGACAGGCACCCTGTGACCCTGTCCACTTCTGTGCCACCATCCCCCACTACCTGTGTGGGTGACGGGCACCCTGTGACCCTGTCCACTTCTGGGCCACCATCCCCCCCACCTGTGTGGGTGACGGGCACCCTGTGACTCTGTCCACTTCTGTGCCACCATCCCCCCCACCTGTGTGGCTGACGGGCACCCTGTGACTCTGTCCACTTCTGGGCCACCATCCCCCACTACCTGTGTGGGTGACGGGCACCCTGTGACTCTGTCCACTTCTGGGCCACCATCCCCCACTACCTGTGTGGGTGACGGGCACCCTGTGACCCTGTCCACTTCTGTGCACCATCCCCCCCACCTGTGTGGCTGACGGGCACCCTGTGACCCTGTCCACTTCTGTGCACCATCCCCCACTACCTGTGTGGGTGCCGGGCACCCTGTGACTCTGTCCACTTCTGTGCCACCATCCCCCACTACCTGTGTGGGTGACGGGCACCCTGTGACTCTGTCCACTTCTGGGCCACCATCCCCCACTACCTGTGTGGCTGACGGGCACCCTGTGACTCTGTCCACTTCTGTGCACCATCCCCCACTACCTGTGTGGGTGACGGGCACCCTGTGACTCTGTCCACTTCTGTGCACCATCCCCCCCACCTGTGTGGGTGACGGACACCCTGTGACTCTGTCCACTTCTGGGCCACCATCCCCCACTACCTGTGTGGGTGACGGGCACCCTGTGACTCTGTCCACTTCTGTGCCACCATCCCCCCCACCTGTGTGGCTGACGGGCACCCTGTGACTCTGTCCACTTCTGGGCCACCATCCCCCACTACCTGTGTGGGTGACGGGCACCCTGTGACTCTGTCCACTTCTGGGCCACCATCCCCCACTACCTGTGTGGGTGCCGGGCACCCTGCCCCATCAGGTCCCCACTGTAAGCTCCCTCTGCGCAGGGAACCTTTGGGTTCTGGGCTCCACCCTGCTGTCTCCTTCACGTCCTGCAGCCCCTGGCGTCCAGATTTGGGCTGCAACTGCCCAGGTCTCCTCACACACCCCCCAAGGCTGGACTTGCCTCCGGGCCTGAACTACCCTGCTGCTCCTGCTGCCGAGGTCCACCCAGTGCAGAGCCGGGACCTGGACTGGGGCCCAGCTGGTGCAGTCCCAGGTGGCCTGGCCACGGGTGTGCAGCCGGGTGCCGACCGGGACGGTGCGTGGAAAAGGCCCCTGGCCACCCCACAGTCGCACACGCCCAGCAGCCTGGCGTGGCCCCCGGCCCCCTGTACCAGCATGTCCACAGCGGCTCCCCCATACGGCCTACGGGGCAGCAGCCCTGGACCGGGGTCCAAAGAGGGAGCAGGGAGCAGGGGCAGCGTCAGAGGAGAGCATCCCACATCTCTCCAGAACTGAAGAGATGCCTTATCTTCACAAGTATCTCCAATAGAGAGACAGTGATGGTGGTGGTGCACGCGTTAAGCACACCGTGTGTGAAGCGCAAGGATCCCAGTTCAAGCCCCGGCTCCCCACGTGCAGGGAAGGCGGTGAGTTTGTGATTTCCACATTCCAGGGTCAACTGGAAGCCCAGCAAGGACCGGTGTTTATCTTTGTGTTTTGTGTTGGCATCCAGCAAGGTGTTCACCTGAGATGTGAAGATAGTTTTCAAAGAGACTCCGTCAATGGGTGAAATTCGTACCGGCTGGGCTGAGGGTGACACGAGGTGGCTTCCAACAAGAAAGGGCCCCACCTTCCCAGGCACTCCCCAGCCCCGCCTTCCCCAGGGGACCCTCTCCTCCCCAGCCCCCCACCTTCTCCAGGGGACAAGCAGCGAAGCAGGTCTGCAGCTGTCTCTCTCCCCTCCCCTCACAATCTCTCTCTGTCTCTCTCTCTCTGTGGGGAGCCACATGTGCCCTCCAGGCTGCTACTGGCATGAGCAGAGTCTGTTCACAGACGCCTTGCTGAAAAGCAAAGTTCCTGCTTCTTCACACCTCAGAGTCTTTGTTCACAGCCAAGATGAGTTCCTGTCTCCCAACTCCATCTCCCCATGAATCACCCAGGACCTTCCAGATAACGGCTGATCACCATGACAACATGCCACGTCAATCAACAGCCCCCAGCTGCTAACTCCCCCCTTGCCCAGCCTTAGAAACAGCACCTTTGGTGCTAATAAACAGACTTGATCAGAATCTTGACTTGTCTCATTTCTCTCACATGTCTTGTCCTTCTTTCCTTGTCCCCATTCCCTCTCCCTTGTCCTCACTCCCTCTCCTAAGTTAACCCACGTTGAAGGTCCCGCGGGATGGGACATCTCTCCTATCCAATAGAAAAAAAAAAAAAGTGGCCTGGGAGGTGGTGCAGTGGATAAAGCACTGGACTCTCAAGCATGAGGTCCTGAGTTCAATCTCCAGCAGCACATGTACCAGAGGTCTTTCTGTTTTCCTATCTTTCTCATGAATAAATTTTTTAAAAAATTTAAAGGGAGAATTAATTTTATTATTTATTTTTTTTACCAGAGCACAGCTCAGCTCTGGCTTACGGTAGTGTGGGGGATTGAACCTAGGACTTTGGAGCCTCACTACAGGAATTAGAGTCTCTTTGCATAACCCTAATGCCGCCTACCCCCACCCAATAAATAAAATCTTAAAAAATGAAAAACATGCGGAGCCAGAGCTGAACAGTGCTCTGGTTAAAAAAATAAGGAGTCAGGTGGTAGCACAGTGGGTTAAGCACAGATGGCGCGAAGCACCAGGTCCAGCGTAAGGATCCTGGTTCGAGCCCCCGGCTCCCCACCTGCAGGGGAGTCGCTTCACAGGCAGTGAAGCAGGTCTGCAGGTGTCTGTCTTTCTCTTCCCCTCTCTGTCTTCCCCTCCTCTCTCCATTTCTCTCTGTCCTATCCAACAACAACGACATCAATAACAACCACAACAATAAAACAAAGGCAACAAGAGGGAATAAATACAAAAAAAAGTTTACATATCGATTGAAAACAAAAACATTCAGATTTCCCACATACAACCTGTCACCCAGCAAGCAGGTGAGCTGGGCCAAGCAGAGCTGTGAGATGGGAGTGGGATTCGGCCGGACGAGAGTCTCTTTAGCACCTTGACTGCACCTCAGCTTTATTTACTTAATGAGAGAAGCAGAAGGTCCTTCCGGCCCACGTGGCACCTCAAGTCAAATCTGGGGCTTGTGCCACCTCCCCGGCTGCTAAGGGTGCGTTCATCTCACTGGCCAGGAGAGGGAGGCAGAGGCAGAGTCCGACACTGGGCGAGGGCTGTGGGGGGCGTGCGAGTGCAGGGCTCCAGCGAGGGCTCTGACATCCCCGAGCAGCCAGCATGGAGAGTCTTAGCTGTCTGCCGTCCTTGGCAGCTGCAGGGGCGGTGAGCTTCCCGGGGTGGAGGCGGGCAGGCCAGAGCCCGTCGCATGCCCTCCCTCCCAAGCAGCCATGGCTCATGGACCTCAGCCCTGACTGGTCCCTGCAAGCCCAGGGGGTGGGTCTGTGCAAGAAGCTGAGCGGACAAGCACCGAGTGCCCGCTGGGCGCCATTCAAACAACAAAGCGCCCGCTGTTCTTTACCACACTCAGTTCTGGACAGCTCCTGAGTTCTGACGGCTGCCTCTCACCCAGTCTAGCCTGGGGTGGGGAGAGGTTCCGCGAGCCAGCCCTGGCCTGAGGGTGGGGCGCACGCAGGGCCCCACTTCTGGGGCAGCACCTAGCAGCTCCTGGAGCCTGGGGTTCCAGTCTGCCTGGTGCACCCCACACACCACTGGGTCGGGGCGTGTGGTCACCCAGTACCCCATCTCCCGGCTTGAGGTGACACCCCCGGAGTGGGAGCCGCGCTTAGCTGAGCTGCCGGGCAGGGCAGGTGAAGATGGAGGCGGGCGGGCGGGCGGTGAAAGGCCTGGCGCCACTGAGCCGCCCGGAGTTCTCTCCCAGCGCTCTGCGCAGGGTGCCGGCGAGCAGAGGACCGGGGGCCGCCCCCCGGCCCCAGAAGGTCCACGCGGGGCCTCCCAGGAAATCTCTCATCAGGCTCCACTGAGGTCCGCCCAAAGCGAGGACAGACACACAGCAAGCTGCCCACGGCCCCTCGCCCGCCGGGCACGGTCTAGCGGGTGTGGCTGCCGGCGCCACCCTCACTGTCGCTTGCCTGTCCTCTTGCTGCTTTTAAACCCTCGTGACGCGCCTTGGCCAAAGCAGACGGCGGGAGGGACCCTGAGAAGGAGAAGCAGTCGCTGAGCTGCTCCCTCGCCGGCGAGGCCTGACCCCACAGGTGGGCGTGCTCCTCTTCCCAGTGCGGCTCTGGTCTCCCCAGAGCCGGCTGCCGAGCGCCTCCCTGCGGGCACCCTCCCTCCTGGCTGCGGGCTGACGCTTCCTGCCCCACCGCAGGGAGACCCGCTGGCCCCTGGGTGCCCTGGACCTGGGCCCAGCCCCCGCCCGGGACGCTGGCAGGCACCTCCGCTTCTCCCGGCCCCTTTTCCCTAGATGCTGCCCCACCGCCCCCCGGAGTGGCCGGTCCTGGAAGGAAGCTCCCGCACTGTCCCTAAGCGGGGGCAGGAAGGTCCACTCTGCCCCACGCTCCGGCCCCCAGAGACGACAGACTCCTTCTCCCGAGAGAGTGAGGCTGGCACGTCGGCTCATCCGGGCGCCTGCTTTGCTGGGGGCAAAACCCAGGCTGGGGCCCGGCGCCCACCACACTGGGGGAGCTTTGGGCCGCGGCCTCTCCCTCCACTTCCGTCCCTCTCAGAACCAAGATCCTGACAGCCCAACGCAGCGGCCGCCCGCTGGAGGTCTCCTGGGCCGCGCCCCCACGGGTGGGACTCACCTGTGGCCCGGGGTCCGCCGTGAAGCCGAGGGCTCCGGGCAGACCTCCATGGCGTCCCCTTCTGCCTCCTCCCCGGCCTCCACCGGGGCCTCTGCGGACTGGAGTGCGGTGGCGGGGCTGCGGGGGACAGACGGCGGGAGGCTGTGAGGCCACTCACCTTAGGCGAGGCCCAGGCTGGGGCCCGACTCCCGGCATAAAAGAGCAAGCCTCGGCGCCCTGCTTTCCCGTCCTCTCTCTGCTCGTAGGTTCGGGGCGGCACCTACCCTCTCCCTTTCCTGGGCCTGTCGAATCGGAAGTCGGGGGGGTACAGGTGGCTCCTCACCAGGTGCTCCCTCCTGTCCCCGCTGGTCCTGAACTTCTCTGTGCAGCCTTCCACCAGGCACTGGTACTGGAGAGGACGGTGTCACCGCGCCACCTGGCCCCACGCGCCCCCTGCCCGGCGCCACGGGCGGTGCCTCCCGGTGCCCACCATGTCCTGCCGCTGGGCCAGCAGCTGGAAGAGTGCGTCGTGCCACTCGAGGATGTGGGTGTCCAGCAGCTGCCCCGAGGGGAAGGCGCGCTTGCAGAAGGAGCAGACGTTGTCGTGCAGCACGTGGTAGTGGTGCTCGTAGTCTCCCAGGGTGTCGAACACCCGGCAGCAGCCGGCCACCTGGCACGCGAACTCGGGCACCCTGGGGGCACGGCGCTGAGCACGGGCCCCGACCAGGACACCCCCGACGGCCACCTGGCTTGTGAGCCCGGGCACCCTGGGGATACACTGAGCCCACCTTCAACACCAAACCCACCCTGGTCAGAATGAGTCTTCCCGGGCTCCCAGGGAGGGAGGCAGGAGTGCAGGGGGTGCAGGGGTGCAGGGGAGGCGAGGGCTGCAGAGGATGCAGGGGAGGCGGGGGCTGCAGAGGATGCAGGGGAGGCGGGGGCTGCAGGGGCTGCAGAGGGTGCATGGGAGGCGAGGACTGCAGGGGGTGCATGAGAGGCGAGGACTGCAGGGGCTGCAGAGGGTGCACGCGGGGCGTGGACTGCAGGGGTGCAGGGGCTGCAGAGGGTGCACGGGAGGCGAGGACTGCAGGGGTGCAGGGGCTGCAGAGGGTGCATGGGAGGCGAGGACTGCAGGGGTGCAGGGGCTGCAGAGGGTGCATGGGAGGCGAGGACTGCAGGGGTGCAGGGGCTGCAGAGGGTGCACGGGAGGCGAGGACTGCAGGGCTGCAGAGGGTGCATGAGAGGCGAGGACTGCAGGGCTGCAGAGGGTGCATGGGAGGCGAGGGCTGCAGGGCTGCAGGGGCTGCAGAGGGTGCATGGGAGGCGAGGGCTGCAGGGGCTGCAGAGGGTGCACGGGAGGCGAGGGCTGCAGGGGCTGCAGAGGGTGCATGGGAGGCGAGGGCTGCAGGGCTGCAGGGCTGCAGAGGGTGCATGAGAGGCGAGGACTGCAGGGCTGCAGAGGGTGCATGAGAGGCGAGGGCTGCAGGGCTGCAGAGGGTGCATGAGAGGCGAGGACTGCAGGGCTGCAGAGGGTGCATGAGAGGCGAGGGCTGCAGGGCTGCAGAGGGTGCATGAGAGGCGAGGACTGCAGGGCTGCAGAGGGTGCATGAGAGGCGAGGGCTGCAGGGCTGCAGAGGGTGCACGAGAGGCGAGGACTGCAGGGCTGCAGAGGGTGCATGAGAGGCGAGGACTGCAGGGCTGCAGAGGGTGCATGAGAGGCGAGGGCTGCAGGGCTGCAGAGGGTGCACGAGAGGCGAGGACTGCAGGGCTGCAGAGGGTGCATGAGAGGCGAGGGCTGCAGGGGCTGCAGAGGCTGCATGGGAGGCGAGGACTGCAGAGGGCACAGGGCTGCAGAGGGTGCATGGGAGGCGAGGACTGCAGAGGGCACAGGGCTGCAGAGGGTACAGGGCTGCAGGGAAGGGGGCAAGGACCCAGGTCAGGTGGACAGGGGAGGGGAGGGGAGGGTCTCGGGGCGGGGACGCTCACCTGGGCCTCTCGGGACACTCAGTCACCTGCGCGAGCACATCCTGGAGGTAGAGGTGGCGCTGCACGTCCCCTTCCTGTGGGCACACCGTGTGGGCGGGGCCTGCGGCGACCCCGCCCACCGCAGGACCCCGCCCGCGAGGCCACGCCCACGCGCCTGCGGCCCCGCCCCCGCCGGCCTCGCGCTCACCTCGAAGAAGGCGTGGTCTCGCGGGAAGTGCAGCCGGCGCGCCGCGAAGAGGAAGGGCGCCGACCCGGCCCTGGGGTCCCGCTCCACGGCCAGAGGCTCGGCCGCCCCGGAGGCCCCAGCCAGCCGCGCCGGCACCGCGGGCGGCAGCTGCATCGTATCCGCAGCCTGTCGGCCACCGTCCCGGAGCCGGAAGTGACGATCTGTGAGCGCGCGCGCGCGGTCTGTGCGCCCCCGTCCCAAAGCGGGGCCGGAAGTGACGAGCCGCTCCCGCCATCGACCCGCCCCTGGCGGGATTTGGCGGCGGCTGAGGAGAGCGCCTCGCGGGCCGGAGCGGAGCGGAGCGGAGCGGAGGTGAGGTTACGGTGCGCGGCGGGAGCAGCCTCGGGATCTCGCGGGCTCTGAGGGACGGCTCCCTGCCCGCGGCCCCGCGCCGACACCGGACACCGGACGGTCCCCGCACACCCGACGGTCCCCGCACACCGCGCCCGACACCGCGCGTCCCGCTCACCGCGCCCCGCACACCGCGCCCGACACCGCACGGTCTCTGCACACCGCGCCCGACACCGCGCGTCCCGCTCACCGCGCCCCGCACACCGCGCCCGACACCGCGCCCGACACCGCGCGCCCCGCACACCGCGTCCGACACCGCGCCCGACACCGCGCGTCCCCGCACACGGCGCCCGACACCGCGCGTCCCCGCACACCGCGCCCGACACCGCGCGTCCCCGCACACCGCGCCCCGCACACCGCGCGTCCCCGCACACCGCGCCCGACACCGCGCGTCCCCGCACACCGCGCCCCGCACACCGCGCCCCGACACCGCGCGTCCCGCTCACCGCGCGTCCCCGCACACCGCGCCCGACACCGCGCGTCCCGCACACCGCGCCCGACACCGCGCGTCCCCGCACACCGCGCCCCGCACACCGCGCCCCGACACCGCGCGTCCCGCTCACCGCGCGTCCCCGCACACGGCGCCCGACACCGCGCGTCCCGCACACCGCGCCCCGCACACCGCACACCGCGCGTCCCCGCTCACCGCGCCCGACACTGGACAGCCCCCAGACAGTGAAGCTGCACCGGAGCTCTGAGTGGCCACCAGAGTGCAGGCCTCACAAGCCCGAAACCCGCGTCTGGCACCCGTGTCGGGTGCCAGAGTGATGCTGCCCGCACCCTTCCCCTCCCCCTCTGTCGCAGATAAGCAAGACCTCAGAGCAGAGACAAAGTCCCATCTCCGTAGCGAAACCAAAACTGCCGCGCGCAGCGCGCGCCGGACGCTGCGCCCCGGACGCTGCACTGACGCCCGGCCTGGACCCGCCGTGACCCGTCCCCTGGCCGCCCCCTGAAGGTGAGGCTCCGTGTCCGTCAGCCGGGCCGTGGTCTTGCTGCGCCCTCTGCCTGGGGTCCGCAGCCGACCCCGTGCGTCCCCCGTGACGGGCCCGAGCGTGGCAGCCCCGAGGGGAGGTGTCCCTGGCGGCGTGGCGTAGTCTGGGCGCCTTCTCGGGGCCTCTGCGCTCCCTGTGAGGGCACCAGCGGGCATGCGGAGCCCAGGCAGCACATGGGGGCTCCGGCGCTGTGGGGCTCCCCCAGGTGAGCAGGACCAGCAGCGCCACCGCCACCGGGCACATGCCGGGGAAAGACGCACCCTGGGCGGGGGACACGTCCGGGCCCGTGTGTGTGTGTGTGTGTCTGCTCCCAGGGGAGGCAGGGAGGCCTGGAGGCAGAGGCGTGGGGACAGCCACCCTCCACACGGCACCACCTGGTAGGGAAGAGGCCTGTCACAGCCTCGGGGGGCGTGGGGGGCTTTGGCTTCCCAGAGACGTGGTCTCCCAGCCCTGTCCCCTCACCTCAGGACGGCGATGAGCTCTCGGCCGCGGCCATGAGCGAGTTCCGCATCCACCACGACGTCAGCGAGCTGCTCGGCCTGCTGCGTGTGCAGGGCGGCGACGGGGCTGAGGCCTACACGGACCTGCTGCAGAGGAACCGGACCCCCTACGTCACCACCACCGTGTCGGCACACGGTGCCAAGGTGGGCGCGGCCTCCCCTCCGCTCAGCCTTCTCCTTGTGGGGCTCTGCGGGCGCCAGCCCCCCGGCCTGCCCACCTTCGCGCCCCGTGGGCCTGGGAGGCTTGTGCGCACTTCGTGGGTGACCGTCACCGAGCTGCTCGTGTCTGTGCTTCAAGGTTAAAATCGCCGAATTCTCTCGCACTCCAGAAGACTTTCTAAAGAAATACGATGAACTGAGGTCTAAAAACACCAGGAGCCTAGACCCTCTGGTCTACCTGCTGTCGAAGCTCACGGAAGACAAAGAGGTGCTGGCGCTGGCGCTGGGAGAGAGGCTGTTCTCGGGGCGGGAGGACGGCGCGCTGTGTGCCCCTCACGGGCTTCCGCGGGAGCCGACGGCCATGTGCTCTCACGGGCACGGCCTTTCTAGCTCGGCCTGCCGCCGCCCTGAGCCTCCCACCGCCCTCGGAGGACGGGAAGCCGGGAGTGGCCCTCTGGGTGCAGCAGAGCAGGAGGCTCGGAGCCGGCCTTCACGGCAGCCGTCCCCGAGGGCCCGCCTCCTCTCCCGCCTGACTCGAGGCACGAGGAGAGCAGGGAGACCGCCCCTACGTCGGGGACCAGCTGTGCCTCTCGGGCCGGTGTCTGTAGCTCTCCTCGAGCTCGTGTTTGAGGGGCGTGGCGCCTGGCGGCACGTGGGCTGCTGCCCGGGACCTCCAGGGCTCTGCCCGCGGCTGTTGGTTTAGCAGAGGAAGCAGGGGGTCTGTGCCGGCAGGGGGCCCAGACGTGGTGGCCTAACAGCCGTCTGTGCGACAGACCCTGCAGTACCTCCAGCAGAATGCGAAAGAGAGAGCTGAGCTCACGGCGTCGGCTGCAGCGGGCGGCGCCCCCAGCTTCGGTGCTGCCACCGTGTCCTCCAAGATCTCCATGCAGGAGCTGGAGGAGCTGAGGAAGCAGCTGGGCAGCGTGGCCATGGGTTCCACCTTGCAGCAGGTACGTGCTCCCACACAGGCCCGAGTCTGGAGAGGCTGGGGCAGGGTCCCGGTCAGGACCTGACTCCACCCTGGGTCTCGGGTCGGCGTCTGCACGAGGTCATCAGGGTTCCGGCCCGGGGCCAGATGTCCAGCCCCCGTCTTAACTGCTGCTGTAAGGACGTACTTTAAAGGTCCCCTCTCTGGGTCTTTTGAGCCCCAGGGCTGGTTATTTCTGTCTCCGACTAGCTCTGGCCTGGTGGTGTGAGTGGGAGAGGCTCCCCTGCACACTGAGCTGTGCACTGTCCCTGTGGCCGCTGTCAGTTCAGCGCCTCTTCGCCCTCAGGCCTCTGCCCCGGCTGTGCTCACCTCCAGAGTAGCTCCAGTGCACGTGCTGCCAGCCTGTCCTCCTGCAGCACTGACACACGCACACGCACACACGCACACACCCGTCCGCGTCTCCTACGCAGCAAGTCAGGTGTGCACGCATCGCTGCCGGAAAAGGTGACGGTGGGATGTGGATGCCCCGGAGCTGACCTCTTCTGGTGTCTGGTGAGGCACAGTCTGGCCGGCACTCCACCCTGCTGTGGGCTGTGCACGGCCTCTTCACCACAGCCTGACGGCACGGAGACCGTGATCTCTCTTCCACACGTGCGTGGTCTTCTGCGTGTCCAGCTCATCTAAGGCTGAGGTATCTGTACAAGCAGTGTGGTTTTTGTTTGTTTTTTGTATTGTCTCTGTCAGTCTTTGGAACTTACAAGAAAGGTCCTTCGGGAAAAGCAGTACAAGAAGAACCTGGGCCAGCATCTCCCCACCTTCCCAGCGTGGGTGTACGAAAGGCCCACACTGGCCGGGGACTTCCTGACCGGTTTGGGCCCAAGCACCGATGTGGCTGTGCCAATAGGTGTGTATGCTTTTCTCTGGGGGCTTGTGGAGCGCCTGAGCCTGGGAGGTTGAGGCCCCGGGGGGGTGGGGGGGTGGGGGTGTCATGGCTGTCCTGGTGGGCCCGTTGTCCCAGCCTCGGGTGCCCCGGTGGGTCAGAGGCAAGTCGACTGTCGTTTCCTCAATTGCTCAGGGCAGGAGCCTGCGGGAGTGGGCTTGTGGTGAGTGGGCTTGCTTGGGATGGGAGCAGGGCGCATTCCCTGCCGTCTGTCCGCAGGCTCACTGCCCTTGGCCGCGCAGGAAGCGGCCGTGGTGGAGGACCTGCTGTACGTGTTGGTGGGGGTGGACGGCAGGTACGTCACTGCCCAGCCGCTCACCGGGAGGCAGGGCCGCACCTTCCTCGTGGACCCCAACCTGGACTTGTCCATCCGGGAGTTGGTGAGCCGGATCCTCCCCGTGGCGGCCAGCTACTCCACCGTGGCCAGGTGTGTGAGCCAGGGCCTGCCGCCCGGCCCTTTGAAACACCCTCTGCGGGAGCCCGCACCAGAGCCTGGGGCTCCCTGGCGTCTGCGTCTGCGTCTTCCTCTCAGAAAGGCTGCTCTCGGCCCCTGCCTCCTGGGGTGGGCATCCTCGGGGACTCGAGTCCTGCGCGGACCCCTCAGGAACAGCCCGAGCACGGGCATCTCTGCTTCTTCACCGAGTGGGGGCCTGAGCACAGCTGCCTCTGCACACAGGTTCATTGAGGAGAAGGCCTCCTTCGAGTACGGGCAGGTGAACCACGCCCTGGCCGCCGCCATGCGCACGCTGGTGAAGGAGTACCTGATCCTGGTCACGCAGCTGGAGCAGCTGCAGAGGCAGGGCCTCCTGTCACTGCAGAAACTCTGGTTCTACGTGCAGCCGGCCATGCGCACCGTGGACATCCTGGCCTCCCTGGGTACCACCTGCCCCTGCGGGCGAGAGTAGGGCAGAGCCCCCGTGGGAGGTGCTACAGCAGGGTCTGGGGCTCGGGCCGTGTCTCCAGCAGGTGCACAGTGTGGGTGTCACCTCAGGAAGGAGCCCTGTTCTCGTGGCGAAGGAGGGGGCCAGGGTGGAGGCCCTTGGGAAGAGGGTTGGGGGGGGCTTTGGCACTGAACCCCTCCCCCCTCGCAGCCACGTCTGTGGACAAAGGTGAGTGTGTGGGGGGCTCCACACTCAGCCTGCTGCACGACCGCAGCTTCAGCTACACGGGGGACAGCCAGGCGCAGGAGCTGTGCCTCTACCTCACCAAGGCCGCCAGCGCGCCCTACTTTGAGATCCTGGAGAAGTGGATCTACAGAGGCATCATCAACGACCCGTACAGGTGAGGTGCCTGCAGGACCCCCGGCTGCTGTCGTGCCGAGCCGGGACCCTGCCATGGGGCGGGCTGAGGGGCTCTCCCTGCAGTCCACATAGTGTGTTTACTGCCAGGCTGGTGCCCCGGCTCAGGGAACCCTTCCGCTGAGGCGTTTGATCAGAGCATTGGGGAAGTGTGTGGCGTCCAAATCGGGTGTCGTCACCGGGGACCCAGACGCCAGCCTCGCACCACAGGCTCCTCCCGGTGCAGCTTTAGCCACGCCGTGGGGGGGGGGGGGGGGCAGCCTTCCCAGCTCAGTAGACGGGGCTTCACTCTGAGCCCCAGAGCGGGGTGGGCGGTCTCCTCACTCCCACGGGGCACCCCGGCTCCCCCCCGCTCCCCCCAGCGAGTTCATGGTGGAGGAGCACGAGCTGCGGAAGGAGAAGATCCAGGAGGACTACAACGACAAGTACTGGGACCAGAGGTACACGGTGGTCCAGCGGCAGATTCCGTCCTTCCTGCAGAAGATGGCCGGCAAGATCCTCAGCACTGGTGAGCAGCCACCCGGCCCTGCCTCCTGCACAGCGTGCCCCCGCCCCCATGTCTGGGACCAGCCGTCTGTTGCTCGTTGCCGTTGGCCTTCTAGAACTTGGACCCCTTGTAGGAAAAATGACGGCGAGCTTGTGAGGTTTCGCACCCTACAGCTAGCTCTCTGACTCCAGCTGGGGTCTCAGACACGGCCAGTGAGGTGCTGTCTTCCTGGAGTTCACGTGGGCCCGTCTCCCGTATCCTGGGCAGGCCTGCTGTTCACAGGTGTCAGGTCCCCCAGGGTCGGGGCCCCGTGCCCCTCCTCAGGTTTGGTGGTGTCCTCTCGTACTGCGAGTTCAGGCTAGTGAGAGAGGACGAGACAAGCTGCCTGTGACGACTGCTGCGAAGGTCTAAGCGGGAGCCTCTGCTCCGTGGGGTCGGAGCCCCTCTGTTAGTGCCAGGGGAGCTCTCTGTCGCCGCACTCTGGGGGCTGCAGCCTCCAGCCCTGCTCCTCGAGGCTGGGCTGGGTGGACCGTCACATGGTCCTGGGCCCCAGCCCCGTCCTGAAGCTGTTTCCGGGTCCCCAGCATCACCCCATTAGCATAAATCCAGGTTGGTTGAAAGGGACACACGGCTTGAGTGACACTTCGGGGCGTCAGGGGCTCAGGGCCCGGCAGCGTTTCTTACTACATCAGATGATGTCACACTCACTCTGGGATGTTGGCCGTAGCTTGGGGGTGTGACTTGGAAACGCCGGTGGGGTGCGGGAGCAGGGAGGTTAGAATCTGCTTCTTAAAGACTCCAGAAGCTCCGTCTTGCTCTTGACGGGCAGCAGCCAGCTCTAAACAGAGACCGCGGCAGCTCCAGGGCCGTGCAGGGCCTTCGTGGGGCCAGCTGGCTGCCCAGGAAGCTTCGGGAGCCGGGCCTGCGTGTGCTCCGGCGTGCGTGCAGGGCGTTGGTGAGTGGCTCAGGCCCGAGTTACTGTGTATGTAACAGCTTGCAATCTCTTGAGGGAAATACTTGAACGTGGTCAGAGAGTGCGGTCATGATGTCACCTGCCCGGTGGCCAAAGAGGTCATCTACACGCTGAAGGAGCGGGCGTACGTGGAGCAGATCGAGAAGGCCTTCAACTACGCCAGCAAGGTGCTGCTGGACTTCCTGATGGAGGAGCAGGAGCTGCTGGCTCACCTGAGGTGCGGCCCCCGCCGCCCGGCAGCCCCAGGCTCCCCTGCCCGTCACCCCGACCTGTCCTTGCCGCCGGCCAGGCCCGTGGGGCTGTCCTGGGGCCACGGTCGGGCGTGTGCGCTTGCCAGCCCGTCGCAGCCCTGGCAGGGACACGGTGCCCGGGGGAGGCCGGCAAGGTCTTGCTGCGTGCCCTGCCCGGCCCTCCCCATGCAGCTGCAGAGAACCTCGGCCCTGCCGGCACGGCCAGGTCTTGCTGACGTCCACTCGCCCCGCCCGGCCCTGTGTAGGTCCATCAAGCGCTACTTCCTGATGGACCAGGGGGACTTCTTCGTGCACTTCATGGACCTCACAGAGGAGGAGCTCAAGAAGCCGGTGGCTGATATCACCCCCACGCGGCTGGAGGCGCTGCTGGAGCTGGCGCTGCGTATGAGCACCGCCAACACCGACCCCTTCAAGGACGACCTCAAGGTGGGCGCCGGCGGCGGGCTCGGGACTGCGCTGCGCTGCAGTGTTGGTGTGTGTGCCGTGTCCAGCTGCGGCCGCTGGCATGAGCTCTGGCTGGTGGCGGAGCTGAGGACTGAACCTGGGTCACCTCTTAGGCTGCCGCTGCTCAGTGGTTTTCTGTTTGTGTTTATTTTCTTTTGTTGCCCTTGTTTTATTGTTGTAGTTATGACTGTTGTTATTGATGCCATCGTTGTTGGATAGGACAGAGAGAAAATGGAAGGGGGGGAGACAGACACCTGCAGACCTGCCTCACCGCTTGTGAAGTGACTCGCCTGCAGGTGGGGAGCCGGGGGCTCGAACCGGGATCCTTGCGCTTCGCACCACCTGCGCTTAACCCGCTGTGCTACCGCCTGACTCCCACCACTCGAGCTTTTTAGAGAGTTCTTCTTTGTGATGAGAGAGGGCTGCGCGGGGCTGGCACATGTAGTGCCGGGGCTTGGGCTTGAGGTCTTTAGAGCCCCACTCTGTATCCCCTGGGCAGGCACTTCCTCCTCTTCTCCTGCGTTGGCCCTTCTTCCGTAGCCAGTCGACAGCGTCAGGTTGAGCCTCATGTCAAGTTTCGAGGCCTCCTTTGAGTCTGGAGAGGCTGGTCTTTCTCCTGGTTTAGAGTGGGGCTGCTTCTTTCAGGCTTTTCTTTCCCCCACAGGGTGTGTGTGTGTGAGTGTGTGTGTGTGAGTGTGGGTGTGAGTGTGTGAGTGAGTGTGTGTGTGAGTGTGTGAATGTGTGTGTGTGAGTGTGTGTGTGTGTGTGAGTGTGTGTGTGTGAGTGTGTGTGTGTGGGTGTGAGTGTGTGTGTGTGAGTGTGTGCGTGTGTGTGTGTGAGTGTGTGTGAGTGTGTGTGTGTGGGTGTGAGTGTGTGTGTGAGTGTGTGCGTGTGTGTGTGAGTGTGTGAGTGTGTGTGGGTGTGAGTGTGTGTGTGCGTGTGTGTGTGTGAGTGTGTGCGTGTGTGTGTGTGAGTGTGTGAGTGTGTGGGTGTGAGTGTGTGTGTGTGAGTGTGTGCGTGTGTGTGTGTGAGTGTGTGAGTGTGTGTGTGTGGGTGTGAGTGTGTGCGTGTGTGAGTGTGTGTGAGTGTGTGTGTGGGTGTGAGTGTGTGTGTGTGAGTGTGTGTGTGTGAGTGAGTGTGTGCGTGTGTGTGTGTGAGTGTGTGTGAGTGTGTGTGTGGGTGTGTGTGAGTGTGTGTGGGTGTGAGTGTGTGTGTGTGAGTGTGTGCGTGTGTGTGTGTGTGTGGGTGTGTGCGTGTGTGTGTGTTTCTGAGTTGTAAGGTTGGTGTCTGCTTTAACCTGGTCTTTTTTTAAAAATAAATTTATTTATTCCCTTTTGTTGGCCTTGTTGCTTTACTGTTGCAGTTATTGTTGTTGTTATTGACGTTGTTGGAGAGGACAGAGAGAAATGGAGAGAGGAGGGGAAGACAGAGAGGGGGAGAGAAAGACAGACACCTGCAGACCTGCTTCACCGCCTGTGAAGCGACTCCCCTGCAGGTGGGGAGCCGGGGGCTCGAACCGGGATCCTTACGCCGGTCCCTGCGCTTTGCGCCACGTGCGCTCAACCCGCTGCGCCGCCGCCCGACGCCTTGTCGTGGTCTTTTTAGTCACTCGCAGCCGCGCTTTCTCTGCATCCTAGAAGCCAGATATTTGTGCCTTCAGCCCGTTTGTGTGTGGGGGCGCCTGTAAGCTTCCACTCTGCGTCCTGAGCTGGAGAGAGCTCTCTGCGGAGCCTGGCCTCCCCGCTCATCGGCCCAGACTCAGCCCAGCACCCGGGGGCAGAGCCTGGCGCTGCAGAGTCTCCGTGACACGTCTTCACTTCCTCGTGTCCCCAGCTGTTTCTGCCCCTCCCGGCATTCCCCTGACTTGCGGCTGTTTGTGTGTGTTTGGGTTTTTTTTGAGGCATTTGTGCCTTTTCTGCCTTTCCAGCTACTGATGGCTAGTTCTGTCCCGTTCGGTTTTGTGTCATTGACTGGGACGTGGTCTGCGGCCTGACCGGGCCTGGCCGAGAGAAGGAGGAACGTCCTGCCGTGTGTGTCCCTTCCTGGAGCTGGGCTGGGCGTCTTGCCCATTTCCACCTCCTACCCGTCCTTGCTCCCTGTAGCTCGGGGTCTGTAGGTGGGAGTGTGGCTGCAGCCGGGTGCCAGTGCGGCGGCATTACAGGGTGGGCTCGCCGGTCTGGGCAGTGTCCACGGGTAGCGAGCAGCTAGTGCGCCTGTGATTGCTGACAGACTCCGCGGCTGAGGCTGAGGGTCCCTGCTGCCGCCCCTGCTCACAGGCTCCGCCTTCCTCCGGCCGGCCCCTGGGACCCTGCACTTGTCGTGTGGGCCACCAGGGGGCGATCTTAAAGCGCGTCCTCTGCCGCTTCCAGTTGAGTAGGAAGAGCTCAGTCTCTGGATTTGGGTTTTCAGCTGGGTGGCTTTGAAGGCCCATTCCAGGATTTGGAGTCAGCGACTTGACCTGAGTCTGGGACACTCCTGCCTGGCTTGGGGGGTGGAGACAGTGCTGGGAGCTGTGTTTTGTCTCCCCCCAGATCGACCTCATGCCTCACGACCTCATCACGCAGCTCCTGCGCGTCCTGGCCATTGAGACCAAGCAGGAGAAGGCCGTGGTTCACGCAGACCCCACCGAGCTCACACTCACGGGTCTGGAAGCCTTCTCTTTCGACTACGTGGTCAAGTGGCCTCTGTCCCTGATCATTAACAGGTGCCTGTCTGTCCCTGGGCTCCAGCTCGGAGCCTCGGGTTGCCCGGAGGGCGCGGTCCCCACTCTGTGTCCTCGTGGTGCAGGGGACACGTCCCCACGTCCCCTCTCCCACCGCCTGTCCACCAGAGCGTGCGCGCTAGTGTGCGTGCCATCCTAGAAGCCGGAGGGCGGCAGAGCCCGCGGGCGCCTGCCCAGCCCGTGTGTCCTCCCCGCAGGAAAGCTCTGACCCGCTACCAGATGCTCTTCCGACACATGTTCTACTGCAAGCACGTGGAGCGGCAGCTGTGCAGCGTCTGGATCAGCAACAAGGCTGCCAAGCAGTGCTCACTGCACTCCGCCAAGTGGTGCGTCCTCACCCTCCAGCCTGTGGCGGCGCACTGTCCCCAGTGCTGTGCTGTGACCCCGCGGCGGGCGACCTTTCCTGGGTCTCGGACCCACGTGGTGCCGGTTTGTTTGTACCAGCGTGCGCACCCCACCCAGCAGAGTGGTTGCCCCTCACATCTTTAAAACTTTTTTTTTTTTTTTGCCTCCAGGATTGTTGCCGGGGCTCAATGCCTGCACCACGAACCCACTGTTCCTGGAGGCCATTTTTTTCCCCTTTTTTTGTTTTTTTGTTGTTACTCTGGTTGTTTTACCATTATTGTGGTTATTATCATCATTGTTATTGACGTCATTGTTGTAGGACAGGACAGAGAGAAATGGAGAGAGGAGGGGAAGACAGAGAGGGGGAGAGAAAGACAGACACCTGCAGACCTGCTTCACCACCTGTGAAGCGACTCCCCTGCAGGTGGGGAACCGGGGGCTCGAACCCGGATCCTTCCGCCATTCCTTGCGCTTTGTGCCACGTGCGCTTAACCCGCTGCGCTACCACCCGACTCCCCTTTAAAATGGTTTTATGGCCATCTAGGTGATCCGGTGGGCAGCGCTGGCTCAAGCCCTGGCATCACATGGGGTGGTGGAAACAGGCAGCCCAGCCTGGACAGCTGAGTGTCACTTTGTGTGTCTCCTCTCTGCCCTTCTGCTCTGAAGGTGCGGGGTGGCATTTAAGCTTTGTAAACGTAAACCTTCGTTGACACGAGAAACGTGCTGACTCAGCCTACCGCAGGATGAGTGGAACCCCGCACCCGCTGCAGTGCCCTGTCCCTCATCCTCTGTGTTTGTGTCTGAACGGGCAGTCGGGCAGCAGCGGCAGGCGGGCACGTAAACGGGGTTCGGGGAGGGTGGTGGCTCGGTGGCAGGCCCTTAGGGGACCCGGACGCCATCCCTCAGCCTGCTCCGTAGCCCGGCCTGCCCGCCTGTGTGCGTGCTTCCCGACCCGGGCAGCGCTGGGATCTGTGCCGAGCCTGTGCCCGAGGGGCACGTCCGGCCCTGCCCGCGTGCCCGAGTCATGGCCGCCCCCCTCAGGTTTGCGGGGGCCTTCACGCTGCGGCAGCGGATGCTCAACTTTGTGCAGAACATCCAGTGCTACATGATGTTTGAGGTGATGGAGCCCACCTGGCACGTCCTGGAGAAGAACCTGAGGAGTGTGAGTTCTGGGCCTCAGCCTGTTGAGTCTGCTCGCGACTGAGGGGAGGAGGGGGGACCAGGACGTCACTCCGTTCACCTTGGGACCCCCTGTCTGCAAGTCAGGGTTCCGCGTGCTTTGCGCCTGCTCGCGGGGCCTGCGGAAACCGTGCTTCCCCTGTCCCTGCTGAGCATTGAGAGGGGCGCACGGGGCCCTTCCGCCGCGGTGCAGTGCGCCTCGAGGCGGCGGAGGCTGGAGGGAGGGGGTGTCGTCCCCACCTTCTCAGGAGAGCGCGGACCCCTTGGACCTGGTGGTGGGTGCGTGTGCCTGAACGGGAGCCGTGTGAGGGAGGGTGGGCGTGTGTGGTGCGTGAGCAGGGCAGGCCCCCAGACCGGCCGTGTGTGCAGGGCCAGGCGCCGGCAGAGTGGTCAGCTGGCTGGTGGCCGCCTGCCGGAAGTCTCCCGCCGCTGATGGCAGCGGCAGGGAGCGATGGGGCCAGCGCCTGCTCCTTTCTTTCCCTCTGACCACCGAGACCTCTGGGCGGCTTGCTGTTTCTGTGAGCGTGATGTGGGGTTCTGCCTCAGAAGCTCAGTGCTGGGGCGGGGAGGCCTCGCACTCAGCATCCGGGGACACGGCTCTGAGGTGTCCCCACAGGCCTGCAACATTGACGACGTGCTGGGCCACCACACGGGTTTCCTGGACTCCTGCCTCAAAGACTGCATGCTGACCAACCCGGCGCTGCTCAGGATCTTCTCCAAGCTCATGTCCGTGTGCGTCATGTTCACCAACTGCATGCAGGTGCCCGCCGCCCCGCCCGCCGCCTCACTGTCCTGACCCCAGGGGACCGAAGAACAGAAAGCAGGTTTGGGGGGAACAGGGCACAGGCCAGAGTGGCTGGAGCCTGGCCCCCCACCCAGTGGGCGGGACGGATGTGTGGGGTCTTGGGGGTCCCCGCAGAGGAAAGCCTGTGCAGAGAGATGGGAGGGACCAGCCTGTGAGCTACGTGAGGGGAGGTGTGGGCTGACGGGCACGGCCTAGCGTGGCAGCGCCGTCCAGCCTGCCTCCCTGCCCCCAGCGGTTCACAGAGAGCGTGAAGTTGGACAGTGAGCTGGGCCGCCTGACGCTGGAGCACGGCACCATGCTGGGGCCACCCACGGAGGCCGAGCGGGTGGAGGAGCACACGCGGAAAGAGCTGGCCCGCAAGGTCTCTGCCCTCTGGGGAAAGCAGGCTGCCAGTCGGCTCTAGGCAGGCCCGGCGGTGGGCGGGCGGGTGGAGGAGCCGACTGCTGGAGGTGGGCGCTGCTGCTCCCACCTCTGTGGTTGGAGGCTGCCCTGCACCGATGGCCTGTGCTCAGCGGGCGTGGCAGTGCGCGCGTCCTGTGGGGTGGGTCCTGTGGGTCTGCTCTGGTTTAGCGCTGCACCGCCCAGTGTGCACTCTGCAGCCCGAGGTCCGTGGTCCCCTGTCCTTGCTGAAAACGTGTCTTCTCGAAAGCCTGAGCGGTGGCACTGAGCCCAGGGGTCCATGGGGCAGGCTGGTCTGGCCTTGGCCTACAGAGGTGCTGGGAGGGGTCCCAGCTTCTTAGTTTTTTTTTTTTTTTTTTTTTTCCTTTTAAAGCTAAAAAGGAAGTTTGCGTAAGAAATTTTATAACACAAGAGTGAGCTCGGGGAGAGAGGGTGAAAGACCAGAGCATCACGTTGGCTCATGTGACGCTGAGGACTGAACTCGGGAGCCTGTGCTTACAGCCAGGTGCCCTGCCTGCTGCGCTGCCTTCGGGCTCCGCTGGCTCTGATCTCTGCGCCATGAACACATCCCCAAGGGGCACATCCACTCAGCCACTGAGGGGATGCTGCCGGGAGTCGTACCAGCTCAGCCCTCCCGTCCTCTAGCACCTGGCCGAGCACGTGGACGCACCCCAGCTGGCCTCCAGCTTCGAGGCCACCATCAACAGGTTTGACAAGAACTTCTCTGCACACCTGCTGGACCTCCTGACTCGGCTGAGCGTGTACAGCACCAGCGACTGTGAGCACGGCATGGCCAGCGTCATCTCCAGGTGGGCAAGCCACAGGCAAGCAGAAGGGCGTGAGGCCGTGGCCAGGAGGGTGGATGTGAAGGCGTCTGCTCTCCTCTGGGCCTTTGTGCCTGTTCACTCCTCTGTGTCCAAAGGAGTGTGTGTTCACTGTGTGTCTGCAGGAGTGTGTGTGCTCACTCTGTGTGTCCGCAGGAATGTGTGTGCTCACTGTGTGTCAACAGGAGTGTGTGCTCACTGTGTGTCCGCAGGAGTGTGTGTGCTCACTGTGTGTCCGCAGGAGTGTGTGTGCTCACTGTGTGTCCGCAGGAGAGAGAGAATGGGAGAGTGTGAGTGTGCGTGCAGAGTGAGGGTATGGGGGTGCTCTAGTGGTGAGTGAGCAGAGTGCAGTACTGTGTTAGGGTTCTGGGCCTGGCAGCTCCCCCTTGCCCGAGCTGGCAGGCATAGTGGGGTTTGCAGGAGGGGCTGACCTTGGCAACCTGGGAAGGCTTGAGCCTGTGGCCTCAGGCTTAGCAGACAGAGCTGTCCACAGGTTCTGAGGCAGCCTGGGTTGATGGAGCCCCACTGGGGGACTCGCTCTACACAGCTCTGTTGGGATGGCGCTTCTGCCTCCAGTCCTGAGCTCAGTGTCACTGGGACCATGAGGACTTGGGCCCTGGTATGTGTGTGCGTGTGTGTACCTGGACGTGTGCACTTGTGTCTGTGTGTGCAAGCATGTCTCCTGCAGTCTGGATGCAGCCTGTGCCTCCTCCCTCCTCCCCCCGCCGCCCCAGGCTCGACTTCAACGGCTTCTACACGGAACGTCTGGAGCGTCTGTCTGCCGAGCGCAGCCAGAGCGTGCCTCCCCACGTGCCCGGTCCCCGGGGCCCTCCGGCACCTACCCCCAGGGTGGCTGTCACTGCACAGTGAGCCCCCAGGTCCGGCTGCTTCCTGGCCTGGGCCCCAAGGGGCTGTGAACCTGCCAGCAGGAAGGAGTGACCTGGGCTCTGCGGGCGAAGCTCCTTCCAGGGGCGTCTCCTGACGCTGTTTGGTGAGCTTGGAGGGGCCAATAGGGCTGCCCCCCTCCCGTGCCCTTGCCTGCCAGCCCAGAGCCTGTCTCAGAAACCACACTCTCACTTGTCTGTATGTTTGCCTTCAAATAAAGTCAGAGTGAAAACACCTTTGAGTAACGGTAGGCTGACTGGGCTGTAGGGTGCTCTCCAGGTGGGTGGGTGTCAGGTCCTGGGCCCTGTGGGAGGTGCTGTGGCCCAGGGCAGCTCCAGCACTGAGCCGCCTGCCTGAGTGGACAGACTTGCAGAAGCATGTGCGAGAGGCCCTGGCTGCAGCACTAGGGCAGAAATCACCGCCAGGAAGCTCTGCTGAGCCCACAGCTGCCTGGGCAGGGCCTCCTGTGGCCCTGGGTCTGGACAGCAGGGGGCAGCACCTTGCAGCTGAGGGGTGGGGGCTGCCATTGCTGAGCCTACACGCTTCGCGCTCCTCTGCTGTCCCCAGGGCCACCCTAGGTCAGTGGACAAGCTGCTCTATCCAGAGCACAGGCCAAGGTGGTGAGGGACTGGCCGCAACACACCTGGATCCCAGGGTGGACCTGCCTGGAGGAGGGGCAAGAAAAGGGCAGTCCACCCCACCCCACGGTGTGGGGGGGCAGTCTCTGCTCCATGGGCGCCCACCATCCCGCCTCCCCCAGTCCACCCCACCCCACCCCATGGTTTGGGGGGCAGTCTCTGCTCCATGGGCACCCACCGTCCCGCCTCCCCCAGTCCACCCCACCCCACCCCACAGTGTGGGGGGCAGTCTCTGCTCCATGGGCGCCCACCATCCCGCCTCCCCCAGTCCACCCCACCCCATGGTTTGGGGGGCAGTCTCTGCTCCATGGGCGCCCACCGTCCCGCCTCCCCCAGTCCACCCCACCCCATGGTTTGGGGGGCAGTCTCTGCTCCATGGGCGCCCACCGTCCCGCCTCCCCCAGTCCACCCCACCCCACCCCACAGTGTGGGGGGCAGTCTCTGCTCCATGGGCGCCCACCATCGCCTCAGTTCACCCCACCCCACAGTGTGGGGGGCAGTCTCTGCTCCATGGGCGCCCACCGTCCCGCCTCCCCCAGTCCACCCCACCCCACCCCACAGTGTGGGGGGCAGTCTCTGCTCCATGGGCACCCACCGTCCCGCCTCCCCAGTCCACCCCACCCCACGGTGTGGGTTCCAGTCTCTGCTCCATGGGCGCCCACCGTCCCGCCTCCCCCAGTCCACCCCACTTTGGGGAAGCTGGGGCCCTGAGCCCTCCAGGAAGTAGGGCACACCCACCTTCTGAACCACAACAGGCCCATTGGGTGAGGTGCAGTGGGCTCCCCCTCCCAGACCTGGCCCATAGGAAAAGCTCCCCCAAGGGCTGGCCAGTGCACACGTCCCAGGCCTCAGCAGTCCCCCCCCCAGTAGCCACCAGCCGAGGCGCCGCCCTCCTGTGAGGAGGCGGGGCAGGGCTGCCTGAGGGAGGGGAGGGGAGGGGAGGGGAGGGACACTCCTGTCTCAACCCTGGAGCCACCTCCTGCCTTAGCTGCTGGCCCTCCAGTTCTCTCTCCTGAGCCCTGGGACTCTGGTCAGCACCCCTGACCTGAAGACCCAGGCCCCCACCATGCACAGCTTGGGACTCTGGCTGCTGGCCACACTGTGGCTGCGAGGTAGGGGCCAGGGTGGCCGTTGAGTGGGGTGGCCCAGCCTCAACCTTCAGAGGGGAACTAGGGCGAGTGCAAACTCGGGCGTTTCCTGAGGTGGAGGCAGTGGAGGGGCGGCTCTGAAGGGACAGGACCCTGGTGAGGGGGGCCCTGCCCCAGGACCCAGGTGATGAGGGGTCACTTGCAGACAGGCAGGGCCAGTGCCCAGCCCCCTCACAGAGGTGTAGACAATGGATTAGGGGTCAGGGAAGGGCTCTCTGGCTTGGGGAGGCTTCGGAGCACCCCAGGTGGAGAGGGATGGGCTCCCTGCCCAGTGCTGGAGGAGGTGGGCACCAGAGTGCCGGTCACTCTCCCCACAGTGACCCTTGGGGAGCAGTTCCAGGTGGTGTGGCCCCAGCGCCTGCCCGCACCCCGCACCCGCAGAGCCTTGCATCCCCACACGGTGAGTGGGGCAGCCCTTGTGCCCAGAGACTGGCCAGGGGAGGGGAGGCTCCGGCTGACCTCTCCCTGAGGGGCTGACGGGGTGGGGGGCTCCTGGCCTCTCTCTGAGGGGCTGAGCGGGGCTCTCCAGCTGGCCGCCTGCACATTCCTGTCTGACTGTCTTGACAGCTCAGCGCCCGCTCACTTCCCGGAGCCTCTGTGGGGACACACCTTTCTTGTGGCCTTTGGGCCGTTTGTTTGGGATTCCCCGGGGCAGGAGCGGGTGCTCCTGGCCCTCCTGGCCCTCCTGGGACATGCGTGGACCTGCGCCCTCTGGGTGGGGGAGGACACACTGCCCAGGTGTGGGGCCTGCCTGGAGAGTGCGTGCCTGGGCGTGACAGGCTTGTGGAGGGCTCGAGAAGACACCCCTCTGTGCTGGGGTCCACGTCCAGCTCGGGACCTGCAAGGCTGGGGCGTGCCCTGGAAGTTTCCCTTCATCCTCTGCCATTTGGTTTGTCTCCTCTTTCTCCCTGGGGCAGAAGAGAGACTGAGGTCTGAGGAGCCCAGTGCTCTGGTCGGCCCCCACCTGCTCTGCAGGATGGCCTGGCTGGCCTGGTCCCCAGTGCTGAGGCAGCCTGGCACAAGGCCTCACTCGGCACGTTCCCCATGCAGGAACGGTACCCGGAGAGTGTGAGCTACGTGCTGGGGTCAGGAAGGCACAACTTCACCCTGCACCTGCGGAAGAACAGGTGAGCGACTCTGCCCCGTGCCCGTCCCGTCTCGGGTGTGTGTCCTGGGCATTGGGGATGGACCCAGGGCCATGCTGGCTCTCCTCCAGGGACCTGGTGGGCTTGGGCTACAGAGAGACCTACACGTCCGCCAACGGCTCCCAGGTGACTGAGCCACTGCAGAGTCAGGTAGGGGTCCTTCTTGGGGGCAGGGGCAAGGGCAGGGAGGGGCCCAGCTGTCAGAGAGCCTGATGCCCTCGTCTCGCAGGATCACTGCTTCTACCAGGGGCACGTGCAGGGCCACCAGCACTCGGCTGCCAGCCTCAGTACTTGCACCGGCCTCAGGTAGGTGCTGGCCATGAGCTCCTGTCTGCACCCGTGTGGCACCCTAGGTTCTCCCAGCCTGCCGGGACCTGGAGCGACTCAGCAGAGAGCTGGGTCCCTGGGGCCCTGTCTGGGAGCCCCACCTGGCCCCCTAGGAAGAACGGCAGACGCTCACCCCACACCCATGGCCCCCAGGGGCTTCTTCCAGGCAGGCCCTGCCTTGCACCTGATCGAGCCCCTGAATGCAGTGGGGGAGGCAGGGCCTCACAAGCTGTACCAGGTGGAGCACCTGTACCAGGGGCCGGGCACCTGTGGGGTGAGTGACAACAGCCTGGCCAGTATCCTGGGACCCAGGACTTCAGCTGCCTTCCGATCCAAGGTGAGCAGAAGTCCTAGGGTCCTCCTGTGCCCGCGTGCGGCCCCTCAGCTGTTCATGAGGGCCGTGTCCCCACAGCAGGCTGGAGGGCATTTGCGCAATCCCCAGGGTAGGGGGTGGGTGGCATCTCAGGTGGCTGTGGCCCGACCCTGAGCCACCAGTCAGCCTCCATGTGCTGAAGCCATGGGCCAGCCTGGCGCTGAGCTGCTGTCACCACTCCCAGAACTGGCCACCACACCGAGAGACCCGCTTTGTGGAGCTGTATGTGGTCACCGACTACAGAGAGGTAGGGGCCAGGGGCCGGGTACTGGGCGGCGTCCTAGGCTCCAGACTCAGGGAGTCCCATCCTCAGTTCCAGCTGCTGGGGAGTCGAGAGGCTGTGCGGAGGCACGTACTGGAGGTGGTGAATCACGTGGACAAGGTGGGCTTCCCGTCTCCTGCGACACCCCACCTAGCTGGGACCCAGGGGTGGGATGGGGCGGTGGCCACGGCTACCCCCTCAGGCCATGGCTGGCTGTGGACTGACTGCAGGTCCCGTGTTCCCAGCTCTATCAGGACCTCAACTTCCGCGTGGCCCTGGTGGGCCTGGAGATGTGGAACGGCGGGGACAAGATCCACATCAGTCCGTATGCTAACAGAACGCTGGATGCCTTCCTGGCCTGGCAGGCGCGGGACCTGGCGAGCAGACACCCGCACGACAACGCCCAGCTCATCACGTGTGTGGGGGAAACCCTGGGGAGGGCGCTGCTGAGGAGCCCAGCTCAGACCTCTTCTCCTTTGCAGCGCGGTGGACTTCATCGGAATCACCGTGGGGCTGGCCAGGGTGTCCTCCATGTGCTCTCAAGGCTCTGGGGCTGTGAACCAGGTGACCAGGGGCTGGGGGCTCAGGGCTGACAAGGGGCTCAGGACTGTCTAGGAGCTTGGGGGCTCAGGGCTGACCAGGAGCTTGGGGGCTCAGGACTATCCAGGGGCTCAGGGACGCAGGGCTGCAGGGACGCAGAGCTGTCCAGGAGCTCAGGGGCTCAGGGCTGCAGGGGCTCAGGGCATCTGCAGATGTCTCAGTGTGGCCTGTCCTGCAGGACCATGACTGGCAAAACCCTGTAGGCGTGGCATCCACTATGGCCCATGAGATGGGCCACAACCTGGGCTTGAACCACGATGAGAACGTGCAGGGCTGCTACTGCCCAGTGCCGCGGGCCAGCGGCGGCTGTATCATGACTGCCAGAATCAGGTGTGGCCCAGGGCTGGGGCGAGCGGGGTGGCTGTCCTGCCCTCCCCTGTGACACACAGCCCCTCCAGTTCCAAGTTCCCCAGGGTGTTCAGCCACTGCAGTCGGGTAGACCTGGAGACCTTCGTGGAGGGCTCCCAAGCGGCCTGCCTGAAGAACCCCCCGGACCCCGACCGGCTGGTGGGCGGCCCCGTGTGCGGGAACGGATTCCTGGAGCGCGGGGAGCAGTGTGACTGTGGGGATCCCCAGGTACAGCCAGTGCCCACCAGCCGGGCACCTGGCCCTCAGGTTGAGGTGATCCCCTGCCCCCCGGGCCCAGAGCGCACGCCCGCCGGGGCCCCTCTCTTCTCGGCCCTGGGCTTGGTCCGGAGGAGCCTGATGCCTCCTGGGAAGGTCTGGGGCGGGGGCAGGGAGCCAGTGCCCCATTGGCTTGAAGACCCCAGCAGGACTTGTCTCCCAGGACTGCCGCAACCACTGCTGCAACGCCACCACCTGCCAGCTGGCCGAGGGGGCCCAGTGCGCACAGGGCAGCTGCTGCAAGGACTGCAAGGTGAGGGTGGCCTCCAGGGGCATCCGCATCCGCCCCGGCCTGCTCCCCTCCCCCATGCCTGGGCCCTGCTGCTCCCCTACTGCGACCAGTTAGCAGGAAGCACCCAGCACTGGGTGCAGGCCTGTTTTGAGGGTGGTAGTGGTTGCCCTCAGCCTCGCTCCTGTGGCTAGGTGATGCCGGCTGGTCAGGTGTGCCGCCCCCAGCGGGATGGCTGTGACCTAGAAGAGCACTGTGACGGCCAGCAGCCCGGCTGCCCCGAGGACACCTTCCAGGAGAACGGCACCCCCTGCCCTGGAGGTTACTGCTACGACGGGACCTGCCCCACGCTGGCCGGGAGATGCCGGGACCTGTGGGGACCAGGTGAGACGGGCGGAGCCTCGGGCGGCCCTGGCAGGCCCCGTCCAGGTCAAGGCGCAGCTGATGCTCTGCCCACAGGTGCTCGGGTCGCCGTGGACGCGTGCTTTCTTTACAGCCTCTCAACAAGCTGCAGAGGAGGGCTGCCCCAGTGGCCAGGCCGGTGCGTGTCCGGGCTTCTCCAAGGGTTTCAGCACAGTGGAGCCTAGTCTGCATTGCTGGACCCCAGGCAGAGCCTGCTGGGTGGAAGGCCCCGTCAGCAGACCCCCAGCCTGTCCACAGCTTCTCTGGTCTGGTGCACACTTGGCCAAGCTGGCCCCATGGCTTGTCCCCACCCACAGTGCTGAGAAGTGTGGTGTCCTGTTCTGTGAAGGTGGCCAGAAGCCCCTGGAACGCACATCTTGCACCCTCACTATCCACATGGGCCTCTGCCAGGCTCTCGGCCTCGACGATGGGACTGCATTTGAGCCGGTGCCTGAGGGCACCAAGTGTGGCCACGAACAGGTGGGTGCTGCCACTGCGGGCGCTGGACCAGCCTGAACCGTGACTTGAGCCCACATGTGCCCTGTGCGGGCTGCCCCTCACCCAGCTGCTGCCCCTCGGCCATGACAGGGATGGGGGGCTGAGCTGTCTCAGCAGAGGGCGTGGAGGAACCCCGTAGGGCCGGCAGGCCCCACATCTCCCCTGGGGGCAGGCCCCACATCTCCCCTGATGGCAGTGCTGGCACCTGCATGTGGGCCACCCTGTCCTGAGGACTGCCCTCAGGCTCAGCCGGTCTCTGCTGGAGGCAGAGCAGGTTGGGGAGGGGTGGGGGCTGAGGTCTGAGGGCCTTGCTTGCTAGGTCTGCTGGAAAGGACGGTGCCAGGACTTCCACGTCTACAGGTCAAGAAACTGTTCTGCCAAGTGCAACGGCCGTGGGGTAGGTGACCCAGGGCAGGGAGGGCTGGCAGAGTACCCAGGCCCCCCAGGACGACTCAGGCACTGCCCGTGCCCCACTCAGACTCCAGCGCCAGCTGTGAGGGCAGGGAAAGGGAGGACTGCGGGCACCTCCTGCACCCTGTGGGTACCAGAGCAGGCCTGCTGCGGATAGGGAGCTGGCCAGCAGGGTGCTCGCTGACTGAGAAGCCTGTGGTGTGGTCAAAGCGACCATGTCCAGGGCCCGAGGGGGCGCCGGTGGCTTCTGTGCCATGTGACAAGACAGTGGATGTGAGCCGGGGGTGACGTGTGACCCTGGGGAGTGGGGGGTCATGGGTAACCCTGCGGGGGCCTGACACCTGCCAGTCTCCAGGTGTGTGACCACAAGCAGGAATGCCACTGCCTGCCTGGGTGGGTGCCCCCCTACTGCACACAGCGGCTGGCACACATACATGCAGGTAAGGCCCCACCCCACCGGGCAGCCTGGACCTGTGGCCCCACCTCCAGGCCACTGTTACTGTGGTCTCCATGCCCTTGTGCCCATGGCCCCAGGTGGCCCCTTTGGGGGCAGGGAAGGGAACTGTTCCTCCCGGACCGCTTGGCATCCGATTCCTCAGCTGCACCTTCACCTGGGGGGCACAGGGGCCACCTTTCCCGCGGGCCCAGAGGGAGGGTCCTTGGGGGGCCCCGGCCTGTGGGGGAACCCCTCTGAACGCACCTCCATCGAGGCCCAGGCCTACAGCTGCCCTGACCCAGCACTGTGCTCACAGCACCCAGGAGCTTCCTAGTGGGTGCCCTGCTGGTGGCGGCCATGCTGTTGCTGCTGCTGGCGGTGGGTGCGGTCCTCTACCGCAGGGCCCGAGGCCCCGGCCAGAAGAGGTGAGGCCTGCTTGCACAACCTGCTGTGAGCACAGGGTGGGTGGTGGGGGCTCAGTTCATGCAAGGCCACGAGTGCTCGCTCTGCACCCTGCCTCGGGCACACGCCCACTTGAGTCGCTCTTCTCAGGGCTCAGACACCGGGGCTGAGGGATGCAGCAGCCAGCATGTTGGGAGGAGGTGACCCGGGGGCCATGGGCCCTGGAGTCCAGATGTGCTGACCTTCTGACTCCTCCAGGGGCCTGCTAGGGCTGTCCAACCCCCTGTTCCACCAACACAGCCCACCTGCTGCGCCCACCCTGGGCTCCCAGCCCCTGCCGCCGTCCAGGCCCCCGCTGCCCGCAGTCACCCCCAAGCGGCCACCCCCTGTGGTAAGCCTCACCCGTGTGCTCCCTCCCACCGCCCGCTTACAGGAGGCAGCAGAGGCCTGGCGGGGGCTGGGGTGGGGGCTCTACTACAGGCTGTGGGCTCAGACGCCCACGGGTGACACATCCGCAGCTGAGAGAAGGGACGGGGCCCCACACTATAGATCCCGGCCATGGTGGGTGCTGGGACAGGCGGGTCCACGCTCAGACATGTGGACACCACACACGTGACAGCACTCCCACCCTGTGCATGTGGGGAAGGGGATCTGAAGCCGGGCTTCCTGGAGGAGCTGCCCCCGCAGGCTCACGGCCCTGCTCCTGCAGCCTCCAGCCGCCCTGTCCAGCCCACCCTTCCCGCTCCCCGTGTACACCCCGCAGACTCCACAGCAGGTGAGTGAGGCTCAGGCTGGGGTGCCAGGAGCCAGACCCAACACGGGAGGCCAGGAGGGACATGGGGAGGTGGGGGTGAGGGGGCTGGGGGGACCAGGGTGACTAGGGGAGGCCAGGAGGGACATGGGAGGCCAAGGGCGGCCACCTGGTGTATGGCGTCAGGGGCGGGTCCAGAGCCTTAACACAAGGCTGGCACTCTCCTGGCTCCTAGCTGGACTGTCCAGGGTGTGCAAGTCCCCTGGCCTGGGCCGGAGTGCTGATTGGTCAGGACGGCACTGTGGGCCACAGGCCAGCTCCCCCAGGCCAGAGGCCAGCTCCCCCCTGCAAACTGACTTGCTCCCTCCCCCTCCAGCAGGCACCTGTGCCACCCAGCAAGCCCTTCCCCCAGCTGAAGCCCAGGAAGGTAAGAGGAACCACATTCCAGAGACCCCCTGGCCACAGGGCCCCTCCTGGGCTGGAACCAGCCCGGTCACCCCTCAGCCTGGCCCCAGAGAAACCGGGCTCTCCTCTGTAGGCTCTGGGTTCAAGCAGCATCTCACTGGCTCCCTTGTCTCAGCTCAGCTCCCCACCCATATGCCCACCCGAGCTGGGAGTGTGCCCAGGTGCCCTCTGGAGAGCTCAGAGCTGAGCGCTGTGGCAGCGGCCCCCATAGGTTGCGGCAAGGCCCGTGTCTGTCTGTGCCTGTGTCTGTATCTGTCTGTGCCTGTGTCTGTGTCTGTCTGTGCCTGTGTCTGTCTGTGTCTTTATCTGTCTGTGTCTGTCTGTGCCTGTGTCTGTGTCTGTCTGTGCCTGTGTCTGTCTGTGTCTGTCTGTGCCTGTGTCTGTCTGTCTGTGCCTGTGTCTGTCTGTGTCTTTATCTGTCTGTGTCTGTCTGTGCCTGTGTCTGTCTGTGCCTGTGTCTGTCTGTGCCTGTCTGTATGTCTGTGTCTGTATCTGTCTGTCTGTCTGTCTGTGCCTGTCTGTATCTGTCTGTCTGTGCCTGTGTCTGTATCTGTCTGTCTGTCTGGCCTGTCGGGTGCCTCCTTCCCGCGGGCAGTTCCGGAGCCCTACAGGGCTGCACCCGCACCTCTTGCTTTGTGAGAAAGCTGCCTGCTGGGACCCGGCCTAACTGGATGCCGCGGAAATGTTTTGAGGAAGCGCCGGGAGCAGGGGGAGGGCGGGCTGCCAGGAGACCGCGCTGCTGGGCTTCCGCGATGACCCGCGGCCGGCCCAGGGGCCCTCGCAGCGCATCTGCGGGCATCTGCGGGCATCTGCGGGCATGGGCGGGCGGGCATCTGCGGGCGGGCGGGCATGGGCGGGCGGGCATCTGCGGGCGGGCGGGCATGGGCGGGCGGGCGGGCGGGCATGGGCGGGCGGGCGGGCATCTGCGGGCGGGAGGGCGGGCGGGACAGACAGCTGCGCGCGTCCCCGCGGGGCAGCAAGCCGGCGTGCGCGCCCCCGCCCCCGCCCGGAGCCTCGCAGGTGAGCACTCGGCCCCGCTGCCCCGGGCCGGCCGGTCCCCCCGCGGGCTCCGCATGGCCGTGCCTCCGTGCTGTCCTTCCAGGGAGCCGCGGGCCTGAAGGCCGCCCCGAAGCCCCCGGCGCCCAGGCGCTGAGGCCCCACCCCGGGGTGCGCCCGGCCGGACACGACGCCCCGGCTGCACAGGGGCCGCCGCCGCGCTCGCTGCTCGCTGCCCGCAGGGCCCCGGCCCCGGCCCCGGGGGGCGTCCAGGGCGGGCGCTTTGTGTTCCACGATTAAATTATGCACCGAGTTCTGCGTGACGGTGCTGGTGGCGGCGACGCGGGGGGTGGAGGCAAAGGCCGCGAGCACGGGCGGCGGGGAGGGGGTGGGGCGGGTCTCAAGGCCCTTCCGGCGCGGCTCCCGGAAACGCCCCGCCCCTCCGGCGCGGCACCTGGCAACGCCCCGCCCCTCCGGCGCGGCACCTGGCAACGCCCCGCCCCTCCGGCGCGGCTCCCGGAAACGCCCCGCCCCTCCGGCGCGGCTCCCGGAAACGCGCGCCGCCACGCGGGTTGCCGCCGTGCTGGGTGCCGGCCGCCGTCCCGGGCCCGCTGCCCCTCGCGCCGGAGGGCGGGCGGAGGCGGGGCGCGCCCCGGGGTGAGCGCGGGGCTTCGGGGAGACCCCGTCCCGTCCGTCCCAAAGCCGGGGGCGCCCGCGGGGCTGCAGGTTCCGCGAGCGGCGCCGCCGGGTCTCCTGCCTGCGGGAAGAGGCGCAGGACGCGCCGCCTGGACCCACCGGCCGCCCGGCCTCCGTCTGCCGGACCCGCCCCGCCGCACCGGGGTCCCGCACGGGGTCGCGGAGGCCGGGGGGCGACGCGCACGCTCACGCCCCGGGCCCCCCCGCGCTCCCCGCGCCCACCGACCCGGGAAGGGCCCCGGGCCCCGGCGACTCCTGGAGGGTGAAGCTCGTCGTCAGGGGGCTGCCCGCGCCAGAGCCCACCGGTGTGTGCTCAGACCAGCGGGGCACACTGCCACCCCGGCCCGAGTCAGCTGGGCTGCCCCGAACTGCCAGGTCCCGGTGCAGCTGGGTGCGTGCTGGGTGCAGCCGGGTGCTGGGTGCGTGCTGGGTGCAGCCGTGTGCTGGGTGCAGGCTGGGTGCTGGGTGCAGGCTGGGTGCTGGGTGCAGGCCGGGTGCTGGGTGCAGGCTGGGTGCTGGGGTGCAGCCTGGTCCTGGGGTGCGTGCTGGGTGCGTGCTGGGTGCAGCCGGGTGCTGGGTGCTGGGCTGCGTGCTGGGTGCAGCCGTGTGCTGGGTGCTGGGTGCGTGCTGGGTGCTGGGCGCGTGCTGGGTGCAGCCGTGTGCTGGGTGCGGGCTGGGTGTGGGCTGGGTGCTGGGGTGCAGCCTGGTCCTGGGGTGCGTGCTGGGTGCAGCTGGGTGCGTGCTGGGTGCTGGGTGCAGCCGGGTGCTGGGGTGCAGCCTGGTCCTGGGGTGCGTGCTGGGTGCTGGGTGCAGCCTGCCCTTTGCTGTCTCATGAGAACCCCCTGCCCCACGGCAGAAAGTGCTGCTCCCCTGGGTGGGGGCAGGGCAGGCAGGGCCTTGGGGCAAGGTCACAGGTGCTGAGGCTCCAGTCTGATGAGTCACTTCTGGGGAAGTGGGAAGAGACGTCACCGGGTGGCTGGTTGTGTCACTGCAGAGGAAGTGGGTTCTGACAGGGGAAGTGAAACTGCCTGAAGCTCTGAGCCACAGTGACAGATCCCAAGACCTGCCTCTGGCGGGGGCAGGGCGGGAACCCCGCCATCAAGGCCGCGTGACCCCCAGAGCAAGGGTCTGGGGAGGAGCCAACCCCTGCCAGGCCCACAGACACCGGGGCACGGCCTGGGGTGCCCCCTGCCCAGCAGCTTCTGTGCCCACACGCCCCTGCCCCCATCAAGTCCCAGGCTGCTGGTGGGGCTGCCCTTGGCCAGGTGGCGAGGTACATGCGGCCAGCTGAGCGGATGACCAAAGCTTCCTGCAGGTGCTGCAGCTGAAGGTGGCTGGGCTGGAACCTGGTGGAGCTGGAGGACCAGGGCCGGACCCACCCTCCCAACACTGACACCAGGGCCAGACCCACCCCACCTCAGATACTAGGTCCGGGCCCCACCCTCCCGACACAGACACAAGGGCCAGGCCTACCCCAACACTGACACCAGGTGCAGGGCCGGGCCGGGCCCACACCAACACAGACACCAGGCACAGGCCCACCACCCTGCCTCAGACACCAGAGATGGGTCCACCCCAACACAGACACCAGGGCCGGACCCACCCAACACTGACACCAGGACCAGACCCACCCCAACACAGACACCAGGGCCGGACCCACCCAACACTGACACCAGGACCAGACCCACCCCAACACAGACACCAGGGCCGGACCCACCCCAACACTGACACCAGGGCCGGACCCACCCCAACACTGACACCAGGGCCAGACCCACCTCAACACTGACACCAGGACCAGACCCACCCCAACACTGACACGAGGACCAGACCCACCCCAACACAGACACCAGGACCAGACCCACCCCAACACTGACACCAGGGCCAGACCCACCCCAACACTGACACCAGGGCCAGACCCACCTCAACACTGACACCAGGACCAGACCCACCCCAACACTGACACCAGGGCCAGACCCACCCCAACACTGACACCAGGGCCAGACCCACCCCAACACTGACACCAGGGCCAGACCCACCCCAACACTGACACGAGGACCAGACCCACCCCAACACTGACACTAGGGGCCGGACCCACCCAACACTGACACGAGGACCAGACCCACCCCAACACTGACACTAGGGGCCGGACCCACCCAACACTGACACCAGGGCCAGACCCACCCCAACACTGACACCAGGGCCAGACCCACCCCAACACTGACACCAGGGCCAGACCCACCCCAACACTGACACGAGGACCAGACCCACCCCAACACTGACACTAGGGGCCGGACCCACCCAACACTGACACGAGGACCAGACCCACCCCAACACTGACACGAGGGCCAGACCCACCCAACACTGACACCAGGGCCGGGGGCCGGGCCCACCCCACCTCAGACACCTGAGATCTGACAGGAGCCTCCGCCAGCAACCCTCCCCTCGCAGACACATGTGCCAGGCAGCCGGCCGCTTTGCCAGGGGCTGGGCCCTGTTGGGGATGTGAAGACACAGCCCGGCTGAGCCCCGAGTCTGTCCTGCCTGTGTGCGTTCTCGGGCACTATGATGGGCGTCCTGGCGGGCTCTGTCCTGGGCCACCACAAAGCTCCCTGGGAGGCTTAGTCCACTGTGTGAGGAGCAGGAGTCCCAGGCTTCTCGTGGCCTCTGAGGCGGACTGGTCACCTCACTGTCCAGAGGGGTCGCTGAGGCCTGGGCAGGGCCCCCAGTTGAGAGGACTGGTTTCCAGTGGGCAGGCCCACAGCCCCGGACAGTAGCCCAGCCTCAAGTCAGACCAGCCCTGACCTCCCGCTCCTGCCCCCACCCCCACAGTGCAGGTCAGGACTGGGGGTCGCCAGGGTGTACCGGGCTCTTGCTGGATCGGGTCAGTTGGGGACGGCGCGGGGGCTCAGTGACCCCTGAGTCCAGGACGAGTCATGGCCACAGGAGCACCAGGCCTGGGAGGTCCTGAGCTTAGCTGGCTGGCTGCAGGTGTGGACACCGGCTGGTCTGCCAGGTCAGCTGGACGTGGCCCCAGAGCTCCGGAGAGGACCGCGGCCACCCCAGACGGGACTGGGAGAGGAAGTGGCCGCCACAGTTCAGCAGCCCGGCCAGACGCCACAGGCCCCCCGTGAAGCGTGTCTGGGGTGCCGAGGGTGTGAGGCTGGGAGCACTGTACCTCTTCCTGGTCCTGCAGGGACTCGGGGGCTGCCACCTGGAGCCAGGCCAGGGCCTTGCGGCCTGAGGTGTGGCCATACCCAGCACTGACATGGTCCGACGAGACCCCATCTCCTGTCAGCTGTGGGGCTCAGCCCCCGGGGCCGAGGGAGAAGAGCTCCCCTGTCTGGACGCGGCCATTGGCAGAGCTGACTCAGCCCCGGCCCCCGTATGGGGTCCTTGCTCCTCTCTGCTCCCAGCCAGGAAGCAGGCCTCACCGTCCCCACAAGGGCAGCCCCAGCCTGGCCCCGGTGTCTGTGGCAAGCTCTCGGCCAGGCTGGCACTGGCCAGCACAGAGATGGTGAGGGGCACCGTGGGCAAGGCCTCATGCAGCTCCCAGGCCCCTGGAGCCAGCACAGCACCCTGGGCCCCCCGCAGTGGTTCATCCTGTTCCGACTCTCCCCACCCAGACTGTCCCCGGACCAGCAGTGCAGTAGGTGGCACTCGGGGCTCCCCGGCTCCCCCAGTACCGAGGCCACTGCCTCCACAGGCCCAGGAAGCCCTTTGAGGCGGCCTCACTCCACAGACAGGAGTCCTGTCGCCCCCCCCCCCCACGGGAGCAGACCCCATGGAACCCAGTTCTGTCCACGCCCCCCAGGTCCAGCAGGTGCAGCCTCTGCCCGATGGCCCCCAGGCGCTCCTGCAGAGCGGTGCACAAGGAACCATGGCCCCAGAAGCTGAGGCCACACCGTGAACTCTCACGGCCGGCCGCCTGCTCTTGGGCCGAAGGCTGGGCCGGGCCTTCAGGTGTGAGGACTGCTCCACACGGGGCCTGGCAGCCTCACTATGGACACGTGTCGGCCGCAGCCCGGTGTCAGACAGACCGGGTTCCCCAGCGCCGGGGGATCCTGGGCGGCACAGACTCCCTCCTCGGTGAGCTCTCTCTGGGCCCGAGAAGCACTCTACAGAGCGACCTGGGCAGGGAGACGGCACTGTGGTTCTGCAAACAGACTCTCCCGCCTGAGGCTCTGAGGTCCTGGGTTCAGTCCCCAGCATCACCATTACTGAGCTCAGCAGGGCTCTCTACTCTCTGTCATATTAAAAGATTTCCAAAGTAAAACATCACTGATTTTTATTCATGTGAAATGGTGGAGGGCCAGGTGGTGGTGCACCTGGTTAAGCACACACACTACGGAGCATCAGGACCTGGGTTCGAGCCCCTGGTCCCCAGCTGCAGGGGGGAAGCTTCACAGGTATTGGAGCAGGGCTGCTGGTGTGTGTGTCTCTCCCTCTCAATTTCCCTGTCTTGTAGTAAATAAAAATTTTAAAAAGAGGGTGGGGAAGAAGCAGAGAGCCGTGTTCTGAGGGTTCGGACTTGGGAGCCAGGCGCTTCACCCCTCTCGCGGCGTCTCCTGGAGACTCATTAGTGCCAGCGCTCGCTCAGTCCTGATTTCTGCCCACTGCCACCTGCAGGGTCACAGTCCACGCTAAAGCTGTGATGAGGCCTGGCGGCTCAGTGGTGGGGGCCGTGCTGCGGGGGTCTCTTGTCTGTCTCTGTCCCTTTCCCTGGACTCCAACCTTCTATCAAAAACAGAAGGGAATGTGATAAGGGCTTAAGGAGAGTGGGCCTGCTGCACCCATCTAGGGTGTGGCTGGAGTCTCGCCCCAGAGAAAGCCCCCGGTCAGAACCCGTGTGGGGTGAGAGGTGGGTGAGAGGTGGCCTTCCTTGTTGGGGGCGGCGGTGCCAGTGCCCTGCAGGCCTGACCCAGGCTGTCCCTGTGGCCAGTGCAGACAGCCAGCCTTCCTGATCCTTGGGGAGCACCCACTGCAGGAGCCCTGGGCCTGAGTGGATGGTGGGGAGGCCCCCCTGCCCTGAGGCCCAGCTGTAGGGAGCCGCAGACCCTCCACACTGAGGTCCGGCTCTGGGAAAATCTGGCTATTTAGAGCCCCCCCCCCCACACACACACACAGAGGCCGGGCTGCAGGGAGCCCTGACCCCCTGCCCTGAGGCCCAGCTGTGGTCACCCCCTCCCACAGATGGCTGAGTGAGCCTCAGGATGGCCAGCGGAGCCTGCTGACCTGTGGGGGCCTGTGGGACGCCCCTTGGCGGCCAGCACCAGGCAGGCAGGTGGTCTAGGCGGGAGTCAGTGGCCCCTCTCCAGCCTTAGGGGCTCCTGCTTCCAGGCCAGTGTCTGTGGCTGGGGGGGGGGGCGCCTGCAGGCATGGGGGCAGCCTGCCCCTCCCACTGGTGGCCAGGCATGAGGGGCCAGCAGTGCCCAGGGGTGCAGACACCCCGAGGTGGGGGCCCCACCAGCATGTGGCTTCTGGGGCCCAGATGTGGGCCTGGGGCTGAGCCTGCAGGGCCCTGGAGGCATCCTAGGGCCCTGAGGGACCCGTCCCCTGTGGTCCTAGCCGCCCTCCCCCATGTGTGCACACCCAGCCCGTGGAGCTGCCTTTCAAGTCCTGGCCCCTTGTGGGCCCTGGGTCCCTCCTCCTGGGGACTTGGGCTGGGGACCGAGGTGGCCTGAGCGGCACTGAGGGGTGACTGGTGTAGGGGGGGTGTCGCTAAAGAAACCAGGTCTCTGCAGAGCTGGGGTCCGAGTCCCAGGACAGCTGGGCCAGTGGCAGGAGGCCTGTGGGCCCATGGGCATGAGGTCGTGGCCCCCACAGGCACTGGGGCTGCCCGCTGAGCAGTGAGATGCCCCAGGCTGGGGGCTGGGCAGGGCCGTGCATATGGTGTCCTTGGAGGCAGCTGGGTTCCCAGGTCCTGGAGCTCCTGACACGGAGGAGAGCCAGGCCTTATCTGCTGTGGCCTTGAGGGGCTGACACACACTCGGCCGAGCTTAACCCTGGCTCCCCCAGCTTGGATGGCCCAACCTCCCACGTCCCCAGACTGCCCAGGACAGAGGGGATCCAGCGTCAGCTCCTGTGTGGGGACACGCAGGGCTGTTGACAGGACAAGCCCATAGTCGTGGTCCTCATACGAACTCCCGGTCCATTGGCAGGGGGCCTGAGGCCCATGCCTGGTGCCCTGTGTCCCATGCCCTGTGCCCCGTGTCTTGTGTCCTGGTCTCACCTCAGAGGGCCTGGGGGTGTCCAGGGTGCAGCCCCTCTCCCTCCTGGCCCCAGGCTCTGAGTACACCTCCTGGTACCCCTGTGCCCACCTGGGCGCTGCTGGGACTCCAGTGTAGGACACCCTTGTCCCAGTTGTCCAGGGACCCTGCTGGACACAGCCTGGTGGTTGTCCCAGGAATAGCTATAGACATCCAGCATCTGCTAGCTGGGGTCTACAGCCGGGAGTGAGGGTGGAATGGGGGTGCGGGGCAGAGACCCACACCCACTGCCTCTGTCCTGCTTCATCAGTGCCTGGCCTCTGGCCTCTGTCTTCCATTCCTCCCTCTCCATCCCTGTCTCTGTCCCTCTGCCTCCATCCACCCTCTGCCTCTCTCTCCTAGTCCTCTGTTTCTGTCTCCGTTCCATTCTCTCTGCCTCCTTCTCTGTCTCCCTATCTCTGTCCTACTCCCCCGTCTGTTCCTCTGTCTCTGTCTCGTCATCTCTGTCTCTGCTCGTCTCTGTCTCTGCCTCCAACCCACCTGTCTTATGGTCTCTGTCTCTCTGTCTCTACCCCACTTTGGGGAACTCAGGCCCAGGCCTCAAGGCCTTGCAGAGCTGGCCCTGCAGGGGTGCAGAGACGGCGGCGCCTCTCAGAGCTGGGGAGAGAGAGGAGGGAGAGCCCTGAAGGTCACCCTTATCATGGACACGGGGCCAGCTTGTCCCTGGCCAGAAGATACTTTGTGTCCTGTCAGCAAGGGGCTGCCTGCCTGGGGAGGATGTCACCAGTCCCAGGACCCCAGAAGGGCAGTAGGCTTCCAGGGGCTGCCTGGAGGGACACCCACGGACGCTCGATGGTCGAGCCCTGCCCTCTCTGCTCAGTCTTGGGGGTCCCCCGTCTTGGGAGATGCCCCTCAGGAAAGGCCTGTGAGCCCCACGGCCATGCCGGCAGGCTGTCAACCCCCTGTGCTGGGGCCCAGTGGCCACCTCCAGAAGCCGGCTCCTTTATGTAGACCACAAGGCAAGTGTGAGGGGTCCATTCCCTGAGGACCGGCCTGTCCAGGGCCCCAGCCCCTCAGTCTGGCCCCCACTCTGCAGCTCCTACCCCTTGACCCCCCGGCTCCAGAGGGTCCCAGGCTGTGTCTGAGTGGGACCCACCACAGGGACTCCCTGCTTCAGTTGTCTGTCCCTTTCCGGAAGCTTCCATGCACCTAGCAAGCAGGCCTGGGGCCATGACCGGAGAGTCCAGAAGCAAAGTAGGGCCCCTGTGCAATTGTCCTTTGTACCTCTGTCCCTATCTGTCCCCAGCTCTCTGTCTCTCCATCTCTCCTTCCATCTCTGTCTCTCTATCTCTCTGTCCCCATATCTCTGTCCCCATCTCACTGTCCCCATCTCTCTGTCCCCATCTCTCTGTCCCCACCTCTCTGTCCCCATCTCTCTGTCCCCACCTCTCTGTCCCCATCTCTCTGTCCCCATCTCTCTGTCCCCATCTCTCTGTCTCCATCTCTCTGTCCCCATCTGTCTCCATCTCTCTGTCCCCATCTCTCTGTCCCCATCTCTCTGTCTCTCCGTCTCTCTGTCTCTCCGTCTCTCCTTCCATCCATCTCCGTCCCCGTCTCTCTGTCCGCTGTGCCATGCCTCGCTCTGTCTCTCTCCTCAGGTCTCTGCTCTATCCGCCTGCCCACGTCCTTCTGCCTTTCTGCCTCTCTCTTTCCCTCCAGCAGACCCACAGTGGGGGCCCCTGAGATGGTTGTGGGAGGCAGGGGGTGTTGTGGGCCCCAAGTCAGCCTGACTCCTTTCACCCAGGGACCTCATAGGGGTGTCCAGTCCGGGGGAGTCAGGCCCTGACCGCTGAGCCGCCCTCACCTTCTGCTGCTGTGTGTGCAGGATTGAGAGTGAGGGTATGGAGGGGGGTGGGTCACCCTGACAGGCCTCATTGACTGCTGCCCCCATGGGGCTCCGAGCCCCTGCAGTGACTGGGCAGTACCCCCAGTGGACTCTCCAGGGGCGCCTGTGTCCCCACTAGGCCTTTCCCCCCGGACGGGGCAGCATCCAGGTCCCTGCCAGCGGACAGGCCGCAGACACCGAGATGACCCCTCAGACAAAAGCCTCAGCATGAGATGTGGGGTCCCCTGGAGTCCTGAGGTGGGGACAGTGAGGCTGGCACCGAGCTGATGGCACCCCTGCTGTCCCCTCACCCAGGAGTCCCTGCAGGGGACTGGCCCCATTCAGTGCAGCTCCTATGTTCACCCAGGACCTCAGCCCGGGGCACCTGTGGGGGCACCTCCTGAGCCTGATGGCCCCCAGGTGCCCGAGGGCACTGGGTGGTGGTGCAGTTTGGTGTGGGAGGGTGGGACGTGCCACCAGTTCTGGACTGGGCAGCCTTGAGGCCAGGGGGCTTAGGGGCCAGTGGGGGGCGCTAGGGGGCTGTGGAGAGTAGTAGGGGGAGCACAAGGCAGTGGGGGTAATGGGGCAGGGGATATGGGGGGCAGAGGGGCAGCAGGGCAGTGGAGTAACAGGGCAGAGGGGCAGCAGGGCAGTGGGGGTATGGGGGGCAGAGGGGCAGCAGGGCAGTGGGGTAACGGGGCAGAGGGGCAGCAGGGCAGTGGGGTAACGGGGCAGAGGGCAGCAGGGGCAGTGGGGTAACGGGTCAGGGGCAGCAGGGGCAGTGGGGGTATGGGGGGCAGAGGGCAGCAGGGCAGTGGGGTAACAGGGCAGGGGCAGCAGGGGCAGGGGGCTATGGGGGGCAGAGGGGCAGCAGGGCAGTGGGGTAACGGCACAGAGAGGCAGCAGGGCAGTGGGGTAACGGGGCAGGGGCAGCAGGGCAGCGGGGTAATGGAGCAGGGGCAGCAGGGCAGTGGGGTAACGGGGCAGAGGGGCAGCAGGGCAGTGGGGTAACGGGGCAGAGGGGCAGCAGGGCAGTGGGGTAACGGGGCAGGGGGCAGCAGGGCAGTGGGGTAACGGGGCAGGGGGCAGCAGGGCAGTGGGGTTACGGGGCAGGGGCAGCAGGGCAGTAGGGTAACGGGGCAGGGGCAGCACGCTGTGAGGCAGCAGCGGGGGTGGCAGGAGCAGAGTGGCCGCAGGCAGCCCTGGGAGCAGGCAGTGGGGGCGCAGGGGCCGTGCTGGCAGAAAGGCCCCCTCCCCAGAGGCTCTGACGCAGACAGGAGATAAGGGGTGGGGGAGCCCCTCGAGGCCACCGCTCTGAGCGGCTCTTTGTGCCCATCTGCAGAAGCGGGGGCGGGGCGGGGGCCTTGGTGAGGCTGTGACCACGGGACCGTCCACACCAAGGTCTCTGCCTCCCATAAAAGGTGCCACAGCCAGAGCCCAGTCAGCAGGCGGCTCCAGCTCTGCTCACGCTGCTCTGCTCGCGTCCATGGGGCCCGGACTGCAGGACCCCCAGGAAGCCCCGGACCCGGACCCAGGCCGCAGGACCCCCAGGAAGCCCCGGACCCGGACCCAGGCCGCAGGACCCCCAGGAAGCCCCGGACCCGGACTCAGGCCGCAGGACCCCCAGGAAGCCCTAGACCTGGACCTCAGGACCCCCAGGAAGCCCCGGACCCGGACCCACAGGACCTGCAGCACCCACCAGACCTGTAAAGGCCCCTGCCCTGCTTTCTTTCCAGGTCCCTGCTCTGCCCGCCAGCCCCAGACGCCGGCCTGCCCGCTGCCCGCCAGCCCCAGACGCAGGCCTGCCCGCCCACCGTTCCCTTTTCCTATGCATATACTTCTTTGAGGGTCCGACCTGAAGAGGTGTGGGCATAGGAGCAGGGCGCGGTGGGGTCCCAGCACAGCCATCCTGGAGGATGACCCTGTCTGGGCTGGGGGGGGGGGCCAGCTCCACAGACTATGTGCCCGTGGTGGAGGGTTCTGCAGAGACCCCTCCTCTGATGGGCCCCACTGCCCTCCTCTTGCTGTGTAATAAAGCCAGACCCTGAAGTCCAGCGTGTAGTCCTTGGCCCTGGGAGAGGGGTTACACTGGTGGGTAGACGGGGTGGTCATGAGGGACTAGCAGGAGGGTTGTCCCAGGACTGGAGTGAGGTGCTCAGGGTTGGAGGGGTGTCCCAGGACTGGAGTGAGGGGCTCAGGGTTGGAGGAGGGGGACCCAGGACTGGAGTGAGGGGCTCAGGGTTGGAGGGGGACCCAGACTGGAGTGAGGGGCTCAGGGTTGGAGGGGGGTGTCCCAGGACTGGAGTGAGGGGCTCAGGGTTGGAGGGGGTGTCCCAGGACTAGAGTGAGGGTCTCAGGGTTGGAGGGGGGGTGTCCCAGGACTGGAGTGAGGGGCTCAGGGTTGGAGGGGGGGTGTCCCAGGACTGGAGTGAGGGTCTCAGGGTTGGAGGGGGGGTGTCCCAGGACTGGAGTGAGGGGCTCAGGGTTGTTGGGGGGGTGTCCCAGGACTGGAGTGAGGGGCTCAGGGTTGTTGGGGGGGTGTCCCAGGACTGGAGTGAGGGGCTCAGGGTTGGAGGGGGGGTGTCCCAGGACTGGAGTGAGGGGCTCAGGGTTGGAGGGGGGGGACCCAGGACTGGAGTGAGGGGCTCAGGGTTGGAGGGGGCGTGTCCCAGGACTGGAGTGAGGGGCTCAGGGTTGGAGGGGGGTGTCCCAGGACTGGAGTGAGGGGCTCAGGGTTGGAGGGGGGGTGTCCCAGGACTGGAGTGAGGGGCTCAGGGTTGTGGGGGGGTGTCCCAGGATGGAGTGAGGGGCTCAGGGTTGTGGGGGGGTGTCCCAGGACTAGAGTGAGGGGCTCAAGGTTGGAGGGGGGGTGTCCCAGGACTGGAGTGAGGGGCTCAGGGTTGGAGGGGGGGTGTCCCAGGACTGGAGTGAGGTGCTCAGGGTTGGAGGGGGGGTGTCCCAGGACTGGAGTGAGGGGCTCAGGGTTGGAGGGGGGGTGTCCCAGGACTGGAGTGAGGGGCTCAGGGTTGGAGGGGGGGTGTCCCAGGACTGGAGTGAGGGGCTCAGGGTTGGAGGAGGGGGACCCAGGACTGGAGTGAGGGGCTCAGGGTTGGAGGGGGACCCAGGACTGGAGTGAGGGGCTCAGGGTTGTTGGGGGGGTGTCCCAGGACTGGAGAAAGGGGCTCAGGGTTGGAGGGGGGGTTGTCCCAGGACTGGAGTGAGGGGCTCAGGGTTGGAGGGGTGTCCCAGGACTGGAGTGAGGGGCTCAGGGTTGGAGGGGGGTGTCCCAGGACTGGAGTGAGGGGCTCAGGGTTGGAGGGGGGGTGTCCCAGGATGGAATGAGGGGCTCAGGGTTGGAGGAGGGGGACCCAGACTGGAGTGAGGGGCTCAGGGTTGTGGGGGGGGTGTCCCAGGACTGGAGTGAGGGGCTCAGGGTTGGAGGGGTGTCCCAGGACTGGAGTGAGGGGCTCAGGGTTGGAGGGGGGGTGTCCCAGGACTGGAGTGAATGACTCAGGGTTGGAGGGGGGTGTCCCAGGACTGGAGTGATGGGCTCAGGGTTGGAGGGGGGGTGTCCCAGGACTGGAGTGAGGTGCTCAGGGTTGGAGGGGGGGTGTCCCAGGACTGGAGAAAGGGGCTCAGGGTTGGAGGGGGGTGTCCCAGGACTGGAGTGAGGGGCTCAGGGTTGGAGGGGGGTGTCCCAGGACTGGAGTGAGGGGCTCAGGGTTGTGTGTGGGGGGTGTCCCAGGACTGGAGTGAGGGGCTCAGGGTTGGAGGAGGGGGACCCAGGACTGGAGTGAGGGGCTCAGGGTTGTGGGGGGGGTGTCCCAGGACTGGAGTGAGGGGCTCAGGGTTGGAGGGGGGTCCAGGACTGGAGTGTAGACAAGTGCTCACAGTTCGCGAGCTGGGGGAGGCAGGAGGGATTATGGCTCCTCTGCTTCCATTCATTAGCTGCTGCTCTGGTAACTGTGTTGCAGGCTGGACTCTGGCCTTGTACCCACATGTGTGGGTGCCACAGGGCACAGTGTGTAGGGAACTGCACCCCAGTCCTGGCTGCCCCTTGTCATCCTGGCCAGAGGATGGTTGACGGGGGAGCTGATGGCTTCCTTAGACCACCTCCTATGGGATGGTTCCTGGGATACTAGGGAGTAGGTGTGGGGTCCTGAGACCTGTTGGGGACAGGTAGGCTGCAGGCAAGGGTGGCTCAGGGTACCTCAAGTCGCCATGGCCCGGGCATGAGGGTCTGGGCTCTCATGGTGCCCTGTCTGTGGAAATATGGGCTTCACAGACTTCAGGCCTTGACCTAGAGCTTGGGGCAGAGGGCCGGGAAGACAGCTGGGGGGACCCCGAACCTGGGAGGGCACACAGGGCCAGGGTGACAGCTGGGGGACCCGAGCCTGGGAGGGCGCACAGGGCCAGGGTGACAGCTGGGGGACCCCGAGCCTGGGAGGGCGCACAGGGCCAGGGTGACAGCTGGGGGACCCCGAGCCTGGGAGGGCGCACAGGGCCAGGGTGACCCCGAGCCTGGGAGGGCGCACAGGGCCAGGGTGACAGCTGGGGCGGCCCGCGGGCTCCCCCTACTGGAGGCTCCGGCGTGCGGCCGGTGGGGCGGGGCCAGGCCAAAGTGGGGCGGGGCCTGTCGACTGTGGGCGTGGCCGAGGTCCGCACTTGCGGGCTGGGGCGTGGTGGCCAGTGCGGTGTCACCCGGAGGCTCTGGGCTGTGACCCGTGGGCTCCCCAGCACCTTTCCTCCGACCAGGGCTGTGACAGGCTCGGGGCTCGCCCGACGCCCCACCCCTACGTGCTTCCACGTGGTGGCCTGGGGCTCCACCGGCCATGGGCCAGCCTCTACCTTGAGGGTGCGCGCCCTCCAGGGCCGGGACCCCCGTGGGACCCGAGCCCCGCGGCCACTGCTGGTCTGAGGACGGAAGGGTCCCGGGAGCCCGGCGGCCCCTGGCCTGCCCATGTCCTCCTGCCGGCTCGGCCTGCACCCAGCCCAGGATCCCGCCTGTGCCCCCAGGCACTGCCCCTCGGGGTCTGCACCCAGCACCTCCTGGCTGTCCCTGCTTGTTGCAACGGGGTCCAGCAGGAAAGACCCCCCATTCCTGGCGCTCCAGCTCTGGGTCTCTGGCTGAAATCCAAGCTCACCTGTAAGAAACGCAAACGCCGTCCTGCCCCAGAACTCAGGGCGCACCCCCAAGCCCGCACCCTCTGTCCCCAAGCCTGCCCTTCCGCGGGCTCCTTCCCCAAACGCGTGCGTGCAGCTTGCCCGGAAGAGGCTCCTCAGAGTCCTGCTCAGCCCCGGGGTGGTGACGGGGGCCTGAACCTGGGTCCTGCGCTCAGGCGGGGAGGCAGCACGCAGCACGCAGCACTTGCTCCTGTGCGGCCTCTGGGAAGTAGCTGAGTATGTTCTGGCCAAAAAACGAACCGAACCTCCCAGGCCCAGCTCAGCCCGCAGCAGTCCGGCAGCACCTGGAGCAGCTCTGCGTGGGCACCCGGCACAAGGCAGGCGAGCGCTCCCAGATTTGCCAGCACTGTGAGGTCCTTGGGTTCAAGGCCTCCATGGACGGCAAGCCCACGACTTCCCTGCTCTGCCCGCCAGCACGTGGGGAGCCTGTGGCCACCACGCCCCAAGGGTCGCCCTCAGGCCTCTGTGGGCAGCCCAGGGCCTGGCTCCGCTGGTGGGACCCCAGGAGGGGGACGGGGCAGGTGACCTCCGGGGGCTCTTGGGGGGACAGGCACAAGTGGCGTGGTTCCCTCCTGTGGCTCTGGGACCAGGTTTATGAGAACCGGTGTCACTCTGGCACATGTGATGTCAGAGGGTTGAACTCCAGACTCACGATTGGTCATTTTTTTGTTTTTTATTCTCTTTTGTTGCCCTTGTTATTTTAGTTATTATTGTTGTTGGATAGGGCAGAGAGAAATGGAGAGAGGAGGGGAAGACAGAGAGGAGGAGAGAAAGACAGACACCTGCAGCCCTGCTTCACCGCCTGTGAAGCGACTCCCCTGCAGGTGGGGAGCCGGGGGCTCAAACCGGGACCCTCACGCCGGTCCCTGTGCCTAACCCGCTGTGCTACCGCCCGACTCCCCACGTTTGATCATCTTTTAGACACAGAGGGTGGGACCACTGCACTGAGCTTCCTCCAGTGCTGTGGGGGCTGGGCATGAGCCTGTCCTCACACTTCCCAGTTCCGTGCTTGTTCCACTGACTGAGCTACCCTCCTGGATCCAGGATTTTATGGGGGAGGGGCAGCCAGCCCTCCTCAGACTCCTCTGCTCCCCGCCGGCTTTCATAGTGAGGGGCAGTTGCTGTGTGACCCCAGGAGACCGCAGGGGCTTCGAACCTGGACAGTTCCTGAACTGAGGCTTCTGGAAACAGGTGCAGATGGGGAGTTGGGACCCTGTGGCAGCGCTGCCCACGTCCTGGCTGCCGTGTTGTTCAGGCTGGGCGTCACTGTAGGGCAAACCCAGAGCAGCAGCCTCAGAGGCTTCCTTCAAGCTACAGGTGGAGACGGACAGCACGCGGCCGTGACCTCCACCCAGGGCAGTGCCCCTGGACCGACACCCCCCATCTTCCCGACGCCCGGGCCAGCCTGCCCTCCCTCCCCGGACTCAGCCATCTGCCAGACCCTCGCCCAGTGCGTCACGCTTCCTGCCTTCCCCGTGGCCCTTCCCTGCTGCTAGGAGCCAGCAGCTCACTGGAGCTTTGCTCCCCAGCCTGCGTGGGACAGCAAGGGGCAGAGGCAGGTACTCTTACTTGGCAGTTGGCCACGTTGTTGCCCTCCCCCCCCCAACGTTGGACCAAGACTTCCTCCCAGGACCTGGTTCTGCCTTAGGCTTGGAGTGTGGGAGCCCAGCTGCCAGAGCCGCTTGTGTGGGCTTTGCTGCAAAGAAGGGCCAAGCTCTGGAGGCCGGGCCTCAGCCGGCAGTGGCCTGCGCTGCAGATACTTGGAACCAGTGGCTTAGTCCTGATACTCAGTTGCTTTGCTGACGTAATACCTGGTACGAGGCGGCCAAGGCTGGAAACAGTGTTATGGCCATGGACTTATGTTTTTATTTTTTTGCCTTCAGGGTAACTATTGGGGCTTGGTTTCTGTACTAACGAGTCCACTGCTCCTGGAGGCCATTTTTTTTGCCCTTGTCGTTGCTGGATAGGACAGAGAAATGGAGAGGGGAAGAGAAAGATAGACACCTACAGACCTGCTTCACCGCCTGCGAAGGGACCGTCCTGCAGGTGGGTCCTTACACTGGTCCCTGTACTTCGCACCATGTGTGCTTAACCCACTGTGCTACCACCTAGCCCCCTGCATATTCTAGTTTTAAAAGGGTAACCAGAGGACTACCCACTGGATCTGTTGTTATAAAGAACAAAACAGGTGGGGTAGGTAGCATAATGGTTATGCAGACTCAGCCCACCTCCAAACCACCATAAGCCAGAGCTGAGCAGTGCTCTAGTTAAGTCTTTAAAAGGTCATGTATATATATACTTTTGCTTCCAGGGTTATTGCTGGGGCTCCGTGTCTGCACAATAAACCCAATGCTCCTGGAGGCCATTTTTACCACTTTGTTGCTCTTGTTATTGTTGCCATTGCTGTTGTTGAACAGGGCAGAGAGAAATCAGGAGGGGAAGACAGATACCTGCAGACCTGCTTCAACACTTCTGAAGTGAGCCCCCTGCAGGTGGGGAGCTGGGGCTCGAACTGGGATCCTTGTGCCTGGCACCATGTACACTTAACCTGATGTGCCACTGCCTGGCCCCTTCTGTTATGTTCTAAATCTTACTTTCCGTCTAGGTCTCTGGATAAAAATCCATGCTTGGGCAGACAGCCCCCCCCCCCCCATGGTGGCCAGGGATGTGAAGTGGCCCCAAGTGGGTCCTCTGGCAGGGCCAGTTCCTGCAGTCCAGGCCGGATGGAGCCGGATGGCTGCAGGAGGGGAATGCTAGCTGGGGCCTGGAGGTGGGTCTTAGGGAGAGGCAGCAGGTGGGCAGGAGCCCCAGGGAAGCTGCACCCGACGGCACGGGGAAGGGCACAGTGACCCCCAGCCTGACAGGTTTAGACGACCTGAGGGCTCAGATCCGCCCCCACCCCACTCACGAAAAACCACCTGGCGCCTCACGGGTGCCCACCGCTCAGGCATAGCCAGGGCACCAGCTGGGCTGGCGGGAGGGTCTGAGAAGCCCCAGCTCACTGGCGAGTCTGCAGGGGGACGGGAGCAGGACAAGAGGATCCCGAAGGCCGGAGGGGCCGCCGCGGGCAGGACTCCCCAGCACGAGGCCCCGTCCTTCCATCACACACAGCGCAACAGGCTTCCAGGGGGCACCAGGACGGCCAGCAGCGGGCTGGCAGCAGGCCACCCCGAGCCTGGGGACAGCGCGACAGCCCAGCAGGTGAGGCTGGAGGAGCAGGGCGCCCCCCGCCCACATCCCCCGGGGCCACGCAGACACAGCGTCGGCCCAGGGGTGCCGCCAGGTCCCAGGTGTCCAAGGCCAGGGCGGGGCGGGCCGGAAGCGGCCGCAGTGTCATGCAGATTCCCGGGCGGAGGCGACCTCTCCCGCAGGGAGGAGAGTGGGGCCCTCGCAGCAGGCGGGAAGACCCTCCGGGCGGCCCCCTTCCACCCCCCAGACCGAGGACCGAGAGGGGGCAGCCGGCAGGGGCCAGAGGGCGGAGACCTCTCCACGGGGTCGTCCCTCCGGAGACGACAGGGTTCAAGGCCGGCCCGGCCGGCGGGCCTGGGGGAGGGGCGGGCCGGGGGCTTTGTTATGCCGGCGGCCCGGCCACTTCCTCTGCCGGGCGGGGGGGTCTCGGCGGCGCACCCGGGGCGGGTCAAGGGCGGCTGCGGCCGGTCGGGTCGGGTCGGGTGCAAAGCCTTTATTGTGGGCTCAGGGGCGGGGCTCGGCCAGCACCCCGCGCTCGGCCGCCGCGCTGCCCAGGATGAAGCCCACGGCCAGCGACACGGTCTGGTCGAAGGAGCCGCGCAGCTGCTCCACGTGCTGGTTGAGCGCCTGCAGCTGGTCGCGCAGCGGCCCGAGCACCGCCACGATGTCGCCCAGGTGGCTCAGCGTCTGCAGCAGCGCGGCGCTCAGCGACGGCGGCCGGGGCGCGGGGGGCGGCGAGCGGGGCGGGGGCGGCGGCGGCGAGCCGGGGGCCGGGGCGGCGAGGCGCGGGGGCGACGGGCTGAAGCTCCGCGTCCAGGAGGCGTCGGCGTCGGCGTCCGCGTCCACGTCCACGTCGGGCGGCAGGAAGGCGCCTGGGGCGGAGCAGGGGTGGCGGTGGGCCGGGGCGCCTTCTCTCCCCTCCCCGGCCGGAGCTCCGCCTAGGACCCCCTCCCGGCGCTCCGTCCTTTCTGCCACCCCCAGCGGCTGCGCCCAGGGTCCCCCGGACCTCGCCCTCGGTGCCCAGCCCCCCGCACTCCCCGTCGGTGCCCAGCCGCCCCCCGCACCTCCGTCGGTGCCCAGCCCCCGCACTCCCCGTCGGTGCCCAGCCCCCGCACTCCCCGTCGGTGCCCAGCCCCCGCACTCCCCGTCGGTGCCCAGCCCCCGCACTCCCCGTCGGTGCCCAGCCCCCGCACTCCCCGTCGGTGCCCAGTCCCCGCACTCCCCGTCGGTGCCCAGCCCCCGCACCTTCCCGTCGGTGCCCAGCCCCCGCACTCCCCGTCGGTGCCCAGCCCCCGCACTCCCCGTCGGTGCCCAGCCCCCGCACTCCCCGTCGGTGCCCAGCCCCCGCACTCCCCGTCGGTGCCCAGTCCCCGCACTCCCCGTCGGTGCCCAGCCCCCGCACCTTCCCGTCGGTGCCCAGCCCCCGCACTCCCCGTCGGTGCCCAGTCCCCGCACTCCCCGTCGGTGCCCAGCCCCCCGCACCTTCCCGTCGGTGCCCAGCCCCTGCACCTTCCCGTCGGTGCCCAGCCCCCGCACTCCCCGTCCGTGCCCAGCCCCCGCACTCCCGTCGGTGCCCAGCCCCCACCTACCCGAGTCGGGCAGCGCGCCGGGGGCGGAGCGGCGGCCGCGCTGGGGGCGGCCCGGGGAGCGGCGGCGGGCGCGGGGGGTCCCCTGGTCGCCCAGCAGCGCCATGAGCTCGCGGATCTGCGCGTCGAAGGGCCCGGGCGGCTGGTCGTGCGCGTCGCGCAGCTTGTCCTTGAGGAACTTGTAGCGGCGGCGGCACTGCGCGGGGGTGCGGCGCACCTGCTGGCGGGCGAGCGCGGCCGACACGCGGCGGTAGGTGGGCAGCGCCCGGCGCCGGTCCAGCAGCAGCGCGCGCCACACCGGGGGCTGCAGCAGCTCGGCCAGCAGCAGCCGCGTCTCCCGCTCGCTCCAGGGCGCGCGCTGCGCGGAGCCGGGAGACACGGGCCGCGCCGGGGACGCGGGGGGGGCTGCGGGGGTCGCCAGCGCCGCGGGGGAGGCGGGCGGGGAGCCGGGCGCCTCGAGGTCCGCGCTGGCGGGGGACGGCGGGCCGGGCGGGAGCGGTCGCCGCGGCCGGAGCAGCATGCCGGGCGGGGGGCGGCGAGCTGCGGTCTGAGGCCCCGCGCTGTCGACGGGTCTGCGGGCTCCGGCCCCGCCCCGTCCCGCCGAGGACCCCAGCCCCACCCCTGCCCGACGAGGACCCCGAGCCCCACCCCTCCCCTCCCAGACTAGGACCCCGAGCCCCACCCCTCCCCGCCGAGGACCCCAAGCCCCACCCCTCCCCTCCCAGACTAGGACCCCAGCCCCACCCCTCCCCGACGAGGACCCCGAGCGCCACTCCTCCCCGACGAGGACCACCCCAGCCCCACCCCTCCCCGACGAGGACCCCCGAGCCCCACCCCTGCCGGACGAGGACCCCGAGCCCCACCCCGCCCCTCCCAGACTAGGACCCCAGCCCCACCACTCCCCGACGAGGACCCCCGAGCCCCACCCCTGCCCGACGAGGACCCCGAGCCCCACCCCTCCCGGACTAGGACCCCGAGGCCCACCCCTCCCCGCCGAGGACCCCAAGCCCCACCCCTCCCCTCCCAGACTAGGACCCCGAGCCCCACCCCTCCCCTCCCAGACTAGGACCCCAGCCCCACCCCTCCCCGACGAGGACCCCGAGGCCCACCACTGCCCGACGAGGACCCCAAGCCCCACCCCTGCCCGACGAGGACCCCAAGCCCCACCCCTCCCCTCCCAGACTAGGACCCCAGCCCCACCCCTCCCCGACGAGGACCCCCGAGCCCCACCCCTGCCCGACGAGGACCCCGAGCCCCACCCCTCCCGGACTAGGACCCCGAGGCCCACCCCTCCCCGCCGAGGACCCCAAGCCCCACCCCTCCCCTCCCAGACTAGGACCCCAGCCCCACCCCTCCCCGACGAGGACCCCCGAGCCCCACCCCTGCCCGACGAGGACCCCAAGCCCCACCCCTCCCCTCCCAGACTAGGACCCCAGCCCCACCACTCCCCGACGAGGACCCCCGAGCCCCACCCCTGCCCGACGAGGACCCCGAGCCCCACCCCTCCCGTCCCAGACTAGGACCCCAGCCCCACGCCTCCCCGACGAGGACCCCCGAGCCCCACCCCTCCCGGACTAGGACCCCGAGGCCCACCCCTCCCCGCCGAGGACCCCAAGCCCCACCCCTCCCCTCCCAGACTAGGACCCCAGCCCCACCACTCCCCGACGAGGACCCCCGAGCCCCACCCCTGCCCGACGAGGACCCCGAGCCCCACCCCTCCCGGACTAGGACCCCGAGGCCCACCCCTCCCCGCCGAGGACCCCAAGCCCCACCCCTCCCCTCCCAGACTAGGACCCCAGCCCCACCACTCCCCGACGAGGACCCCGAGCGCCACCCCTCCCCGACGAGGACCACGAGCCCCACCCCTCCCCTCCCAGACTAGGACCCCAGCCCCACCACTCCTCGACAAGGACCCCCGAGCCCCACCCCTGCCCGACGAGGATCCCCGAGCCCCACCCCTGCCGGACGAGGACCCCGAGGCCCACCCCTCCCCTCCCAGACTAGGACCCCAGCCCCACCACTCCCCGACGAGGACCCCGAGCGCCACTCCTCCCCGACGAGGACCACCCCAGCCCCACCCCTCCCCGACGAGGACCCCCGAGCCCCACCCCTGCCGGACGAGGACCCCGAGCCCCACCCCGCCCCTCCCAGACTAGGACCCCAGCCCCACCACTCCCCGACGAGGACCCCCGAGCCCCACCCCTGCCCGACGAGGACCCCGAGCCCCACCCCTCCCGGACTAGGACCCCGAGGCCCACCCCTCCCCGCCGAGGACCCCAAGCCCCACCCCTCCCCTCCCAGACTAGGACCCCGAGCCCCACCCCTCCCCTCCCAGACTAGGACCCCAGCCCCACCACTCCCCGACGAGGACCCCGAGCGCCACCCCTCCCCGACGAGGACCACCCCAGCCCCACCCCTCCCCGACGAGGACCCCGAGGCCCACCCCTGCCCGACGAGGACCCCGAGCCCCACCCCTGCCCGACGAGGACCCCAAGCCCCACCCCTCCCCTCCCAGACTAGGACCCCAGCCCCACCCCTCCCCGACGAGGACCCCCGAGCCCCACCCCTGCCCGACGAGGACCCCGAGCCCCACCCCTCCCGGACTAGGACCCCGAGGCCCACCCCTCCCCGCCGAGGACCCCAAGCCCCACCCCTCCCCTCCCAGACTAGGACCCCAGCCCCACCCCTCCCCGACGAGGACCCCCGAGCCCCACCCCTGCCCGACGAGGACCCCAAGCCCCACCCCTCCCCTCCCAGACTAGGACCCCAGCCCCACCACTCCCCGACGAGGACCCCCGAGCCCCACCCCTGCCCGACGAGGACCCCGAGCCCCACCCCTCCCGTCCCAGACTAGGACCCCAGCCCCACCCCTGCCCGACGAGGACCCCGAGCCCCACCCCTCCCGGACTAGGACCCCGAGGCCCACCCCTCCCCGCCGAGGACCCCAAGCCCCACCCCTCCCCTCCCAGACTAGGACCCCAGCCCCACCACTCCCCGACGAGGACCCCGAGCGCCACCCCTCCCCGACGAGGACCACCCCAGCCCCACCCCTGCCCGACGAGGACCCCGAGCCCCACCCCTGCCCGACGAGGACCCCAAGCCCCACCCCTCCCCTCCCAGACTAGGACCCCAGCCCCACCCCTCCCCGACGAGGACCCCCGAGCCCCACCCCTGCCCGACGAGGACCCCGAGCCCCACCCCTCCCGGACTAGGACCCCGAGGCCCACCCCTCCCCGCTGAGGACCCCAAGCCCCACCCCTCCCCTCCCAGACTAGGACCCCAGCCCCACCCCTCCCCGACGAGGACCCCGAGCCCCACCCCTCCCCTCCCAGACTAGGACCCCAGCCCCACCACTCCCCGACGAGGACCCCGAGCGCCACTCCTCCCCGACGAGGACCACCCCAGCCCCACCCCTCCCCGACGAGGACCCCCGAGCCCCACCCCTGCCCGACTAGGACCCCCGAGCCCCACCCCTCCCCGACGAGGACCACCCCACCCCTCCCCGACGAGGACCCCCGAGCCCCACCCCTGCCCGACGAGGACCCCGAGCCCCACCCCTCCCCGACGAGGATCACCCCAGCCCCACCCCTCCCCTCCCAGACTAGGACCCCAGCCCCACCACTCCCCGACGAGGACCCCGAGCGCCACCCCTCCCCGACGAGGACCACCCCAGCCCCACCCCTCCCCGACGAGGACCACCCCAGCCCCACCCCTCCCCGACGAGGACCCCGAGGCCCACCCCTGCCCGACGAGGACCACGAGCCCCACCCCTCCCCTCCCAGACTAGGACCCCAGCCCCACCACTCCTCGACGAGGACCCCCGAGCCCCACCCCTGCCCGACGAGGATCCCCGAGCCCCACCCCTCCCCGACGAGGACCCCCGAGCCCCACCCCTGCCGGACGAGGACCCCGAGGCCCACCCCTCCCCTCCCAGACTAGGACCCCAGCCCCACCACTCCCCGACGAGGACCCCGAGCGCCACTCCTCCCCGACGAGGACCACCCCAGCCCCACCCCTCCCCGACGAGGACCCCCGAGCCCCACCCCTGCCCGACTAGGAGCCCCGAGCCCCACCCCTCCCCGACGAGGACCCCCGAGCCCCACCCCTGCCCGACGAGGACCCCCGAGCCCCACCCCTCCCCGACGAGGACCACCCCAGCCCCACTCCTCCCCGACGAGGATCACCCCAGCCCCTCCCCGACGAGGACCCCCCCCCTGAGCTCCACCCCTCCCCGACGAGGACCCCTCCAGCCCCACCCCTCCCTGCTCCGGACCCCAAGCTCCACTCCTCCCCTCGGACACCCCTCCCCACCTCCTTGCCCCGCCTTGCCCCGCCCCGTCCTGCCCCTCCCCGCCGACGGCCTCCGCCTCCAGCCGCCCGGCCGGGTTGCGCTGGGCCCTGCCGCCTCCACGCCCCGGACGCCCCGCTCCTCCTGTGCCCGCGCCCCTGCGCTTCGCCCCGTGTGAGCTCCCTCCCCCGGCACCCCTGCTCCCCCCGCGCCCCGGCTCTCGGCTCCGGCGGCCGCCCTCAGCCTCCTTCGGGGCCTCATCCTGCGCGGCCTCGGGGTCCCGCCCTGGGAGAGGGGCGGCTGCCCTTAGGGAGCCGCTCACCGTCTCCGGCGCGGCCTGCTGGCGCCCTGTGCCAGGTGCCCCTTACTGGGTGACCGGGGCCATCACCCCTTCTGCTTGGGCTGCCTTGGGCCTGCATTCGCCAGCATGGGGGCCTCGGTAGAGCTGGGGTGTCCACCCGTCGTGAAGGAGCCCCTCCCACCCGAGGGAAGAGAGACTGGCCGCTAGGGCTGAAAGGTGGCCAGACCCAGGCCTCCCTCCTTGACCGTGGTCCCTGTGTCACCATGGACTTCTCCGTCAGCCCATCTCACAGACCCCTCCCCAGCTTCAGACTCCCCAAACTCTGGCCTCCCAGCCCTCCCTCCATCGTCCATCGGAAGCCGGACACCAGAGCCCTTCCCCAGAGTGACCACGACCTCCGGGCCGCCAGCTCTGTCACCCTGACCCTCGACCCCCCTCCCCCCCTCAGCTCTGAGGCCCTTGGGAGACGGCTGGGTGGACGCGATTTATTTAGAGCTGCCAGACGGTGGGCATGCACAGCAGGTACCCGAGTGAGACCCCCGCCCAAGCGGACAGCGGGATGGCGGCAGGGCCCCGGAGCCCAGGAGAGCCAGGCTGGCACGCGGGGAGGGCAGGTCCCGTGGCGGGGAATGGACCTGGGCGCTGTGCTGGGGGGCAAGGGCTGGCGGGGGCTACGGTGCCAGCCTCGGTGGCTGGGTGCCCTCGCAGGCCGACTCCACAGCCACACAGCGGTCTGGGCCTTGCAGTTTGTCAAACCTGAGAAACTGGGTGCTGAGTGACAGCGCAGGTGGGACCCCCAAGCTCCTGACGATATCCTCTGCCGCCTCAGAGCTCGTGAGGTGAGGGGGTGTGGGTGGGCGGGCTGCATGCTTAGTGGGCACATCCTGGGCTGTGCTGGGCCCACCTGGCAGAGAGGCTTAGCACAGGGCATGGGCGATGCCAGGGAGACCCCCAACAGGACCTCACACTGGGGAGGGGGGCTGCCTGGGGATCCGGGTTTGAGGCAGCATGTGCCACTGGATGGAGCCCAGGCCCCCTTGGGGTGTGGGGGTCCTGACTGAGGGGTGGGGAAGCCAAGGGGCCTGGCAGGACTGTGACCGGGATGGCTCCAGTGGAGGCGAGGCTGGGCCCCTGGAGGTGGCTGGCGACTCAGCTCTGGTCCCGCTGGTCGCACGTGGGGACCGGCTGCGGAAGGGGTCAGGGTCGCAGGCCGTGGCCGAGTGGGTGGACGCTGGGGCCTGCCCTCCGGAAGCCCCCACTCCCGTGTCACTGGAAGGTGGCCCGCATCCTGCGTAGCTTGTCCTGCAGGCGGCTGGTGTGCTTCCCGGCGGCAGTGGGGGTGGGGGCCAGGCCTGGGTGGGGGTCGGCCGCCAGGCTGCACACGTCGGCCCCACTGAACCGAGCCATGCGCTGGCGCAGGTGGGCCTGCAGCTTGGGGTCGGGGGCCAGCGCGTAGGGGCTCTCCTGGAAGGCCTGCACCTGGCTGGCCACCCTGGCGATGTTCCTGTGGGCGAGAGAGTCCACTCATCACCCACTGCTGGGGTCTCCTGGGAGCAGGGAGATCCACCGTCCCCACCTGTCCACCTGCAGGATGCTCCGGAGGCCTGGTGCCCAGGGGCTGAGGTCCCCATGCGTGTAGACCCCCGGGCTGGTGGTTGGGGGCTGCCCATGTGTGTGTAGAGCCCCGGGCCGGTGGTGAGGGGCTGCCCATGTGTGTGTAGACCCCTGGCGGGTGGTGAGGGGCTGCCCGTGCATGTAGACCCCCGGGCCGGTGGGGTGGGGGTTGCCCAAGCTGCCTCAGTGTGCCCGCCAGACACTGAGTGCAACCCACTCAAGGGGAGGAGGGTGTGCCTGCCACACATAAGAAGCAGGGCCACATGGACAGTGGAAGGACTCTGCCTGTGGCCCCCTTTCATTGCCACTTTTGTCCCATGGGTCGAGGTGACCTGAGGGCCTTCATGGAGCAATTTGGGGCCCTGGGCCCAGTGACCGGAATGGCTCTGGCCTTGACCCTCAGGACCCTGTGGCAGGTGCAGGTGGGGCCGACCAGGTCTCCATGCCTGTGTGGATGGTGGAGAGTATATGGGGGAGCAAGTGGGGCCACTCCTCCTTGGCCCTCACCTGGCCTGCTTCTCCTTGGCCCTCACCTGGCCAACCACACCTTGGCCCTCATCTGGCCTACCTCTCCTTGGCCCTCACCTGGCCTACCTCACCTTGGCCCTCATCTGGCCTGCTCCTCCTTGGCCCTCACCTGGCCTACCTCACCTTGGCCCTCATCTGGCCTGCTCCTCCTTGGCCCTCACCTGGCCTGCCCCACCTTGGCCCTCACCTGGCCTGCTACACCTTGGCCCTCACCTGGGCTGCTCCTCCTTGGCCCTCACCTGACCTACCCCACCTTGGCCCTCACCTGGCCTGCTACACCTTGGCCCTCACCTGGGCTGCTACACCTTGGCACTTACCTGGTTTGCACCACTTTGGCCCTCACCTGGACTGCGCCACCTTGTCCCTCACCTGGCCTGCTCCACCTAGGCACTCACCTGGTCTGCTCACCTGTGGCCCTCACCTGATCTGCTTCTCCTTAGCCCTCACCTGGTCTGCTCACCTGTGGACCTCACCTGATCTGCTTCTCCTTAGCCCTCACCTGGTCTGCCCCTCCTGTGGACCTCACCTGATCTGCTTCTCCTTGGCCCTCACCTGGTCTGCCTCTCCTGTGGTCCTCTCCTGGTCTGATCCTCCTTGGCCCTCACCTGGTCTGCCCCTCCTGTGGCTCTCACCTGAGCTTGCTCCACCTGTGGGCTCCGTTGGTCATGGTGAAGCCCCCGGTTTCCAGCTGTTGGATGTGCATGGCCAGCAGGTGAGCTGACGGCAGGGTGGGTTGTGCCCGGAAGCGGCGGCCCTCCATCAGACACAGGCTGTCGCTCTTGAGGAAGACCTGAGCACGAGCACAGTGAAGGCAGCCCCAGCTGCGTCCCCGACACGGCACCCTGGGTGCTCGAGACAGGTGCCAGCCCCAGCTGCGTGCCCGACACGGCACCCTGGGTGCTCGAGACAGGCGCCAGGTGCCAGCCCCAGCCGCGTGCCCGACACGGCACCCTGGGTGCTCGAGACAGGTGCCAGGTGCCAGCCCCACACCCTTCACAGGCCCAATCTTGTTGTCTGAGAAAGTGACCCCACCTGTGCACTCCACCTTCCCACTTTGAGCTCCCAGCCCACCTCCCCACCTTGTAACCCTCCCACCTTCCCACCCTGTGACCCCCCCACCTTCCCACCCTGTGACCCTCCACCTCCCCACCCTGTGACCTTCCCACCCTGTGACGCTCCCCACCTCTCCACCCTGAGCCCCCAGACCCCACTCCCCACCCTGAGTCCCACAGTGCCTCCCAGCCCCCAGCCCCGGGCTCCAGAGGAGTCAGGATGCAGCTGTCTGTGGGGCTGAGCAGAGCTGCCTAACTCAGGGTTCCTGCCTGGTGCCAGCCGTCTGCTCTCAGACATACACGAGGCTGGTGGTGGTGCCATCTGTTCCTGCACCCCTGGGTGTCATGCTCACACACCCTCTGTGCCCCCCATGCTGCCTGTCCCAGACTTGTCTCTCCCCTCGTGCGCACAGCCTGTGCCGCCCAGTGGGCTCTTCTGGGGCCTCATGGCTGGACTCTGAGGGGCCGTGTGGCCCGAGACCCCCACCCTGTGCAAGCCCCAGGTGTGAGCTCCCAGATCTGAGCCCCAGGTGAGGGCAACCCCTGGGTGTGAGCCCCGAGCTGCACTCCCCCAGGTGTGAGCCCCAGCCAGGTGTGAGGTCCCAGGTCTGAGCCCCAGGTGAAGGCTGCCAGGTGTGAGCTCCCAGGTCTGAGCCCCAGGTGAGGGCAAGCCCTGGGTGTGAGCCCTGAGCTGCAGTCCCCCAGGTGTGAGCCCCAGCCCAGGTGTGAGCTCCCAGATCTGAGCCCCAGGTGAGGGCAACTCCTGGGTGTGAGCCCCCGCTGCAAGCCCCAGGTGAGAACCCCAGGGCCAACCCCCCCGGGTGTGAGCTCCAGGTCTGAGCCCCAGGTGAGGGCTGCCAGGTGTGAGCTCCGAGGTCTGAGCCCCAGGTGAGGGCAACCCCTGGGTGTGAGCCCTGAGCTGCAGTCCCCCAGGTGTGAGCTCCCAGGTCTGAGCCCCAGGTGAGGGCAAGCCCTGGGTGTGAGCCCTGAGCTGCAGTCCCCCAGGTGTGAGCTCCAGCCAGGTGTGAGCCCTCAGGTGCAAGGCGCCCCAGATACAGCCCCCAGGTGTGAGCCCCAGCCAGGTGTGAGCCCCCAGGTACAAGGCGCCCCAGATACAGCCCCCAGGTGTGAGCCCTGGTGGTGAGGGGGAGGCGGGGACAGTACCTCCACTGCTTTCAGCTCTTCCAGCACTTCCGCAACCTTGGCAGGTAAGAGTCTCCAGGCCTGAAAGGAGCACAGGTGAGATGCTCTGGCCGAGCGGGCCTGGCGGGTGGGACGGGCAAAGGGCACTCACGGGGGACCGCCTCACAGCGGGGTGCTCCAGGCCCCCCAGGATCTGCATGGCCGTGGCGAAGTTCCTCTGCTCGTAGCAGCACTTGGCTGTCAGCAGGAACTTGGACAGGAGGCTCACCTGCAGCTGAAGGAGGCGGCCTCAGCCCACGGCCCTCAGCTGGGGCCTGGCAGTGCCCGGCATGTCCCGCTCCCTGTGTGTGGGTGGGTGTGGGTGCAGGGGTGGGCGTAGTCTGAGGGCTGTGACAGGCCATGCAGCAGCATGCTTGCTGTGCCCGTGTGGGCAAGGCCTGTGTGCGTGAGGCCTCTGCGTGCCCATGTGACACTGCCCAGAGCCTCCTGGAGGAAGGAGGCCACCGGGAGCTCATGCTTATCTCCCGAGCAAGTAGCCGGGGTGTGTGGGGTGCGGCCAGGGGGTGCCAGGCAGGTGTACAGGGTGCCTGTCAGGAGCTGTGCCAGCAGGTGTGCGGGGCATGCGGCAAGTGTAGGCCGTGTGGGGGCGGGGGTGTCGGGCGTGTGGGGTGCTGGGTGAGTGCAGGGGCGTGTGTGGGGGTGTTGGAACGAGTGTGGGGGCTGTGTGGGCATCCTTGCCAACCGGGTGCTGAGTTGAGCGTGGTCCTATGGCTGTGCCGCCCCCCGGCCTGGGCCTTGCTGTGTTTGGTGCCACGGACACGGGGCCCCGCCGTGAGGCTGACCTTGGAGCCGTGGCAGGTGACGATCTCGGCGGCCACCCAGGTGGTGACGTCCTCGGCGTGCCGCAGCAGCTGCAGCAGGAACGGGTCCTGGGTGCAGCCGGGCAGGAACAGGCTGCAGGCCCCTGCTGGGCGCTCGGCCATACTGGCTCTGCAAGGACACGGTTCTGGACCCGGCTGTGCCCAGCCGCACACCCTCAGACCCCCACGCAGCCCGGCGGGCACCGTGGGGCTCACCTGGGCGCGGCTGCGCTCTGGTCCAGGACACCCAGCGCCCGTGAGTTGAGGAAGTGGACAGGGTGGCACTTCTGGAACAGCTCCTGCGGACAAGGCCAACTCAGCCCTACCCAGCCGCCAGCCCGCACCAAGCACCCGGGTGCCTGAGACACCCCGGGGTCGACGAGACCAGCCCCGGCCCCGTCACCTGCCTTGTCAGGGCACAGGGGACACGGTTGGGGAAAGGGCGGGGGTCCGCTGGGTGGGCAAGTGAGGCCCAGGGGTGCACCCCAGGAGCGGACTTTGATGAGCTGCCTGCTGGGACCTTTGGGAGGCAGGGACCCTGGTCTTCAGCGGGACATGGTCACCACCTGGCCCTGTCCCACATACTCCCCACCCTGGATGCCCCGGCCCCCAGGCGCCCCCAGCACCTGCTGCAGTAGTGTCAGCTGGCTGGAGAGCTGCTGGGTGCTGAGCTGGCTGAGGAAGTAGGGCCCCTTCTCGCCAGCCTTGGTATGAGGGCTGCACGCCTCTTCCAGAAGGCGCGGCCTGGGCAGTGCCGCTGCGATGGTATAGGGCCGCTCCTTGGGGGGCAGGGACAGCCCGTGGCCCCAGGTCAGCCTCCAGGGGAAGCTCTGCAGAGGACGGCGCCTTGAGGCCCCGGCCTGGCCCTGCTCCCAGCCCTGAGGGGGTGTCCTCCCTCCCTGCTGCCCCCGAGTCGAGCCTGTGGGTGGGGAGGGCGAGGTGCTCTGGGTGGGGGGGCGTCTGAGCACGGGCACACGTGCACGGACTGCAGCGACGTGTCTGTGGGGCTCGGTATGTGTGTGGAAGTGCACAGGGTAATGTGCAGGGCTCAGCATGTGTACATGTGTGCCTCACACGTGTGCAGGCCTGCCTGCCATGTCCCTCCCGTGGAGCGGCCCCCACCTTCCGGGAGAGGCCGTCCTCCGTGAGCCTCTTACAAAGGGAGTTGAGGGGCCTGGCGTTCTCCGCCTCCGTGGGGGCCTCCAGGTCTGCGCCGTGGGGGCTGCCCTCGGCCCCCCGCTCGGTGCCTAACGCCAGCAGTGCCAGCAGCGGCTCTGCAGAGCTGTCCAGGGGCAGGACCTGGCAGGAGCGCAGAGGTCAGTGCACGGCTGCCTCCATCCCACCCCTCGCCACCCGTACCTGGGAGGAGAGGAAGTCCCGCAGTGTGGCCAGAAGTCCGGGGCTGTGGGCGAAGTCCAGAGCACCGCAGTCCTCCACCCAGGCCTGCAGGACGCATAGGCTGCGCTTGTAGATCCTTGTGAAGGTGGACGCGGGGTCCTGCTGGGCCCTGGGGACAGATGGAGCCTGAGCTGTGTAGTCCCAGCTGCCTCAGGCTCTGCTCAGCGTCCAGCCGAGGGCTACCTGGGGCTGCAGCCTGGGTGGGGGCAGCGGGGTGCCCCGGGCGGCTCCCCCCGGGCTGAGCTCCTGGGGTGGGCAGTGAGGCAGCGGCTCAGGGTCCAGACCTGAGTGCCTACCATTGCCTCAACCCTGTCCTGTGCCTGGCCTGGCAATACCCTCCCCTCTAACCCTCCAGTCCATGTCCTGCTTCAGCTTCTCCCGCACACAGATTCTGACAGAAGGTCATGAGCCACGGCCATTGAGGCCACCTGGGCAGGGCCCACCTGGGCAGGGTCCCACCAGGGCAGGGTCCCACCTGGGCAGGGTCCCACCTGGGCAGGGCCCCCACCTGGGCAGGGCCCATCTGGGCAGGGTCCACCTGGGCAGGGTCCCACCTGGGCAGGGTCCACCTAGGCAGGGCCCCCATGTAAGCAGGGAGGGTCCCCACCTTGGTAATGTCTCTGTTTGGGCAATGTCCCCACCTGGGCAGGGTCCCCATGTAAGCAGAGAGGGTCCCCACCTTGGTAATGTCCCCACTTGGGCAATGTCCCAACCTGGGCAGGGTCCCACCTGGGCAGGGTCCACCTGGGCAGGGTCCCACCTGGGCAGGGCCCCACCTGGGCAGGGCCCCACCTGGGCAGGGTCCCACCTGGGCAGGGTCCACCTGGGCAGGGTCCCACCTGGGCAGGGCCCACCTGGGTAGGGTCCACCTGGGCAGGGCCCCCATGTAAGCAGGGAGGGTCCCCACCTTGGTAATGTCTCTGGGCAATGTCCCCACCTGGGCAGGGTCCCCATGTAAGCAGGGAGGGTCCCCACCTTGGTAATGTCCCCACTTGGGCAATGTCCCCACCTGGGCAGGGTCCACCTGGGCAGGGACCCACCTGGGCAGTGACCACCTGGGCAGGGCCCCCATGTAAGCAGGGAGGGTCCCCACCTTGGTAATGTCCCCGTTTGGGGGCAATGTCCCCACCTGGGCAGGGTCCCCACTTGAGCAGGGTCCCCACCTGGGCAATGTCCCCACCTGAGCAGTGTCCCCACCTGGGCAGTGTCCCCACCTGAGTAGGGTCCCCACCTGGGCAATGTCCCCACCTGAGCAGTGTCCCCACCTGGGCAGTGTCCCCACCTGGGCAGGGTCCCCACCTGGGCAGGGTCCCCACCAGGGCAGTGTCCCCACCTGGGCAATGTCCCCACCTGGGCAGTGTCCCCACCTGAGCAGTGTCCCCACCTGGGCAGTGTCCCCACCTGGGCAGTGTCCCCACCTGGGCAATGTCCCCACCTGAGCAGTGTCCCCACCTGAGCAGTGTCCCCACCTGGGCAGGGTCCCCACCAGGGCAGTGTCCCCACCTGGGCAATGTCCCCACCTGGGCAGTGTCCCCACCTGAGCAGTGTCCCCACCTGGGCAGTGTCCTCACCTGAGCAGGGTCCCCACCTGGGCAATGTCCCCACCTGAGCAGGGTCCCCGCCTGAGCAGTGTCCCCACCTGAGCAGGGTCCCCACCTGGGCAGGGTCCCCACCTGGGCAGGGTCCCCACGTGGGCAATGTCCCCACCTGAGCAGGGTCCCCACCTGAGCAGGGTCCCCACCTGGGCAATGTCCCCACCTGAGCAGGGTCCCCACCTGGGCAGGGTCCCCACCTGGGCAGGGCACTGCGGATCCGGTCCAGCAGGAAGTGCAGGAAATCCTGGGGTGTGCAGAAGTACCGAAAGGTGTACAGGAATTGCTGCACGTAACCCTCTAGGAAGGCGTCGCTGGGGACAGGCAGCCAGATCAGGTGTGCACCCACCTGCCGACCCCACGTCAGCCTCCACTGCCCTGGCCATCAGGGGTGTCTGGAGAGGGGCAGTCTGAGTGAGTGGGGCCCATGGTCTGACCACAGTGTGGATCCAGCATGGCCGCCCCATTTCCAGCTCTGACCAGGCCTGCGGCGTGGGTGGGAGCACTGGGGGGACGCCTGCTGACCGGAGTCAGCAAGAGTCATGTCCTGCAGGACTCCCTAGCTGCTGGGGGTGTGCCCGCCAGGGTTCCTGTCCGGTGTGAGGGCGGGTAAGCCACAGCTTAGTTTAGGAGGAGCCCAGGGCTCATGGTCCCTCTGTCTGTCCACGTGGCCTGCAGGCCGGGAGCTGGCAGAGGACGCCGGCAGCAGCACAGCTGACGGGAGGCCTCTCTCTGCACCACACGCTGCCGGGGAGCAGGAGACGCCCCGCTCACCCTGTCCTGACTCTCGCTGGGCGCACCCCTCTGACTACCCAGAGCAGGGTGCAGGCCTTGGTACCTGGAGCACAGGCAGACTGTGGCCCTCACCTGGAGTACAGGTAGGCCATGAGCCCCAGCGGTGTGCCTGCCTGCAGGACTCGGGCTCTGGACTGCTGGCCACCACACACCTGCTTGCTGACGTTGTAGAAGATGAGCGAGGAGGACTCGTCCAGGGGGCTGAGGGCCAGAGAGTCACAGGGCGCCCCGGCCAGGTGCACGATCACGGGCAGCATGCTGGGCTCCAGACCCCACTGCTCAGCGTACACCACCTGGGGAGCCACACTGCTGGCACCTGCCACCAGCAGGCCAGGACAGGTGGGCTGAGGATGGCTAGGGGCGGCAGCAGGGAGCCCGAGCTTGGTGCAGTGGCCTGTTGGAGGGGTCAGCGGCCCGTCTGCTGACAGGGAGGGGGAGGGAACCACTTCCTGCAGGTACTGTGGAGTGTTAGGCCCATCTTTGTGCAGGTCTGGGGCAGGGACACCTGTGTGCAGGTCTGGGGCAGGGAAACCTGTGCAGGGCTGGGGCAGGGCACCTGTGTGCAGGTCTGGGGCAGGGCACCTGTGCAGGTCTGGGGCAGGGAAACCTGTGCAGGGCTGGGGCAGGGACACCTGTGCAGGTCTGGGGCAAGGAAACCTGTGCAGGGCTGGGGCAGGGCACCTATGTGCAGGTCTGGGGCAGGGACACCTGTGTGCAGGTCTGGGGCAGGGACACCTGTGCAGGGCTGGGGCAGGGACACCTGTGCAGGGCTGGGGCAGGGACACCTGTGTGCAGGTCTGGGGCAGGGACACCTGTGTGCAGGTCTGGGGCAGGGACACCTGTGCAGGGCTGGGGCAGGGACACCTGTGCAGGTCTGGGGCAGGGACACCTGTGCAGGGCTGGGGCAGGGCACCTGTGTAGGGCTGGAGCAGGGACACCTGTGTGCAGGTCTGGGGCAGGACACCTGTGTGCAGGTGGGGCAGGGACACCTGTGTGCAGGTCTGGGGCAGGGACACCTGTGCAGGGCTGGGGCAGGGCACCTGTGTGCAGGTCTGGGGCAGGGACACCTGTGCAGGGCTGGGGCAGGGACACCTGTGCAGGTCTGGGGCAGGGAAACCTGTGCAGGGCTGGGGCAGGGCACCTATGTGCAGGTCTGGGGCAGGGACACCTGTGTGCAGGTTTGGGGCAGGGACACCTGTGCAGGGCTGGGGCAGGGACACCTGTGCAGGGCTGGGGCAGGGACACCTGTGTGCAGGTCTGGGGCAGGGACTCCTGTGCAGGGCTGGGGCAGGGACACCTGTGCAGGGCTGGGGCAGGGACACCTGTGTGCAGGTCTGGGGCAGGGCACCTGTGCAGGGCTGGGGCAGGGACACCTGTGTGCAGGTCTGGGGCAGGGACACCTGTGTGCAGGTCTGGGGCAGGGACACCTGTGTGCAGGTCTGGGGCAGGGCACCTGTGTCCAGGGCTGGGGCAGGGCACCTGTGCAGGGCTGGGGCAGGGACACCTGTGTGCAGGTATGGGGCAGGACACCTGTGTGCAGGTCTGGGGCAGGGACACCTGTGTGCAGGTCTGGGGCAGGGACACCTGTGCAGGGCTGGGGCAGGGCACCTGTGTGCAGGGCTGGGGCAGGGACACCTGTGCAGGGCTGGGGCAGGGACTCCTGTGTGCAGGGCTGGGGCAGGACACCTGTGTGCAGGTCTGGGCAGGGACACCTGTGTGCAGGTCTGGGCAGGGACACCTGTGTGCAGGTCTGGGGCAGGGACACCTGTGCAGGGCTCGGGCAGGACACCTGTGTGCAGGTCTGGGGCAGGGACACCTGTGCAGGGCTGGGGCAGGTCACCTGTGCAGGGCTGGGGCAGGACACCTGTGCAGGGCTTGGGCAGGGACACCTGTGCAGGGCTGGGGCAGGGACACCTGTGCAGGTCTGGGGCAGGGACACCTGTGCAGGGCTGGGGCAGGGACACCTGTGTGCAGGTCTGGGGCAGGGCACCTGTGCAGGGCTGGGGCATGGCACCTGTGCAGGGCTGGGGCAGGGCACCTGTGCAGGGCTGCGGCAGGGACTCCTGTGTGCAGGGCTGGGGCAGGACACCTGTGTGCAGGTCTGGGCAGGGACACCTGTGTGCAGGTCTGGGCAGGGACACCTGTGTGCAGGTCTGGGGCAGGGACACCTGTGCAGGGCTCGGGCAGGACACCTGTGTGCAGGTCTGGGGCAGGGCACCTGTGCAGGGCTGGGGCAGGGACACCTGTGTGCAGGTCTGGGGCAGGACACCTGTGTGCAGGTCTGGGGCAGGGACACCTGTGTGCAGGTCTGGGGCAGGGCACCTGTGTCCAGGGCTGGGGCAGGGCACCTGTGCAGGGCTGGGGCAGGGACACCTGTGTGCAGGTATGGGGCAGGACACCTGTGTGCAGGTCTGGGGCAGGGACACCTGTGTGCAGGTCTGGGGCAGGGACACCTGTGCAGGGCTGGGGCAGGGCACCTGTGTGCAGGGCTGGGGCAGGGACACCTGTGCAGGGCTGGGGCAGGGCACCTGTGCAGGGCTGGGGCAGGACACCTGTGTGCAGGGCTGGGGCAGGGACACCTGTGCAGGGCTGGGGCAGGGACTCCTGTGTGCAGGGCTGGGGCAGGACACCTGTGTGCAGGTCTGGGCAGGGACACCTGTGTGCAGGTCTGGGCAGGGACACCTGTGTGCAGGTCTGGGGCAGGGACACCTGTGCAGGGCTCGGGCAGGACACCTGTGTGCAGGTCTGGGGCAGGGACACCTGTGCAGGGCTCGGGCAGGACACCTGTGTGCAGGTCTGGGGCAGGGACACCTGTGCAGGGCTGGGGCAGGTCACCTGTGCAGGGCTGGGGCAGGACACCTGTGCAGGGCTTGGGCAGGGACACCTGTGCAGGGCTGGGGCAGGGACACCTGTGCAGGTCTGGGGCAGGGACACCTGTGCAGGGCTGGGGCAGGGACACCTGTGTGCAGGTCTGGGGCAGGGCACCTGTGCAGGGCTGGGGCATGGCACCTGTGCAGGGCTGGGGCAGGGCACCTGTGCAGGGCTGCGGCAGGGCACCTATGCAGGGCTGGGGCAGGACACCTGTGCAGGGCTGGGGCAGGACACCTGTGCAGGCCTGGGGCAGGACACCTGTGCAGGGCTGGGCCCACTTGCCTGCAGGTACCTCCTGACCAGCCCGAGGAAGCGCACCCTGGACCTCATCTCCTCCAGCTGCCCCTTCAGCCTGGTCACCATGCTCTTCACCTCTGAGCCTGGGGGTGGGAGTCAGTGTCCATGTGTCCCCACACCTTCCACGGAGCCACGTCCCCACACCCCCTCCCACCACCTTTATTCCGCTTCTCCTTCTGTAGGAGCTTCTGGTAGAACTTTAGGGTCTTCCGGAAGTTTCTCTTCTCCATCAGAAGCTGCTGCTCCAGCCCCTGTGGGGACATGGCCACAAGCTGCAGTCGGGAGCCACTCGCAGCCCAGAGGCCTTGGCACGAGACACGGCCACACAGGCACCACTCACTCCCGTGGCCCCGTCACCCAGCACCCAGCACCCTCACGCTGGTGCGTGCTGAGGCTGCAGGAGGCCCAGACCTCACTCACCATGCTGTGGGCACTGGTGGGGGCCCCCTGGGTGGCCCCATGCACCCCCAGGTCCTGCAGGTACTTCTGCACGTCAGGGCCGAAGCAGTCGGCCTCGTAGAAGGCACTGCCCCAGCCTGGACCGCAGCTCCACGCTGCAGCTGGACGTGCCTCCCCGGGCGGCGCTGGCTGAGCCCCTGCGTCTGCGGACCCTTCCGGGTGGGCCTCCCCATGTAGCGCTGGCCTGGTGTCCTGCACGCTGACAGGCCTTTGTGACCGGAAGCCCACCTCAAAGTTGCCCCTCGAGAGCCCATCCACAGGAGCCGGGGCGGAGGGTGGGCAAGGGGCCTGGTCCCTGCAGGCTGCAGGCAGCTGCTCTGTCCCTGTGGGGCACAGCCACACCTCAGTTCCTGCCTGATGCCTGTCACATCTGGGCCCTGGGAGGGGCACTGAGAGCTGGGGGAGGGCAGGGGAGCGGAGTCACTACCGGCCAGTGTGGGCCTGTCCACTGCCTCCAGGGGGCCCACCCACTGCTCTGGGGTCCTCAAATGGGGTCCCAGCCGGTCCCATTGCCCCACGTGGCCCTGGGAGCTGGGTGTCCACAGGAGCCTGGTCTTCAGGGAGGACTGGGAGACCCCATTAGTCCCCACAAGAGTCCACACCTGGGGGGGTCCTCTCCTGGGGACCCTGGGGCAGAGGGTGGACTGGATGACCTGCCTGATGCCCACACACAAACCCCCAGGATCCCCAGTCCCACCATCCTTTCCCTCACACAACCCCCACCCCTCTCTTAGCTCCCACTCTCCCACAGCCCCTCTCCCAGCCCCAACCCTGCCCCGGGGACCCCACCTTCTCCAAGCTGTGGGGTTCGCGTGCTGGACAGGGTGCAGCCTGGCCCGGGCTGGGATGGGGGCTCCTCAAAGGTCCTAGTCAGAAGGCGGCTTCAGCCACTCCGCCCGCCTCCTCCCCCTCCCCTGTAGCTACAGCTCCTAGCGTCCAGGCGACCCAGGGAGCCTTGGCCTCGGGCCTACCCTCCTGCTCACAGCCCTGCAGTGACCAGCGCTCCCTGAGGAGGCCTGGCCTGGGGGGCTCCTGGGGGGAATAGGGACCCATGTGTCTGAGCACATGGATGCAGAGCTCACGGCCGGGACGCACAGGCCAGCCGCAGGGGACGGCCCCCACCCACCGGTGGCGTTGGGGAGCTCTGGGCAGGGAGCCCCGTGCAGGGGCAGGGCGGCCTTGGTCTGTGCTGAGGTGGCCCTTGGGGCCAGGGGTTGCGGTCACCTGTGCCCATTAACCACGGAGAACAGGCTGAGCAGCAGCTTCTCGCCCCAGAACAGGTCACAGAACTTCTCGGACACGGCACCACAGAAGGTGGAGAAGGTGAGATCTCTCAGCCCAAAGATGTACTCGCCTGGGGGCAGGGGCGCAGTTAGCGGGGGTCTGGGTGCGGGGCCTTGGGGGACAGGGTCCTGGGGGCGCTTGAGACCCTCGTGGAGACGGGTGCTCCCCCCACGTGCTGGCCTAGTGAGGGCCTCCTGTCCCTATGAAGACCTCCCCTGCACCCCAGGCTCTGCACCCCGGCACCAGTTCTCACTACCCCTTAGCCCGTCCTACGCCATGCACCCAGCTCACCCAGCCCCACTCCTGGGCTCCCCCTCACTAGAGTCTCCCACCCAGTCCCCAGCCCCACCCCTGGGCCCCCATAAACTAGAGTCTCCCACCCAGGCCGCTGCCCCACCCCTGGGTGCCCATAAACTAGAGTCTCCCACCCAGGCCGCTGCCCCACCCCTGGGCCCCCATAAACTAGAGTCTCCCACCCAGGCCGCTGCCCCACCCCTGGGCCCCCATAAACTAGAGTCTCCCACCCAGGCACCAGCCCCACCCCTGGGCCCCCACTCACTAGAGTCTCCCACCTAGTCCCCAGCCCCACCCCTGGGCTCCCACTCACTAGAGTCTCCCACCCAGGCCCCTGCCCCACCCCTGGGCCCCCATAAACTAGAGTCTCCCACCTAGTCCCCAGCCCCACCCCTGGGCTCCCACTCACTAGAGTCTCCCACCCAGGCCCCAGCCCCACCCTGGGGCGCCCATAAACTAGAGTCTCCCACCCAGGCCCCAGCCCCAGCCCTGGGCCCCCACCCATGATGAGGGTCTCCAACCCGTTGTCCGGGTATCCATCAGAGGCGAAGTGCTCTTGGATGAGGCTCATGGCCTCCTGCAGCGAGGGGCCAGCTGGGCCACGGGGGGCTGGGGTGTCCACTCCAGACGGCTCCCTGGCTGGCCTGGGCTGCTGAGGGGGGCCACTGGGGGCCTGGCCGTCCTGCTCCCCGTGTGGTGGGTCCCCGAGGCTCTCTGCATTTGCACTAGCCGGGTGGGGCCCCCTGGGCTCCTGACCTGGGCTTGGGGGGTCTGTGACCCGGGGTGGTCCAGCTGGGGGTGGCCTGTGGGCATGGGTGCTGGCTGTGGGCTCCGGGTATTGGGGCCCCAGGGTGTGGTGGGGAGCTGCTATGGGGGGCTGTGCCTCCTGCTGATGCTCTAGGGGTGTGTGCGCCATCGAGGGTGGGCTAGACGAGGTGGGCAGCCCCGGGGCCAATGCTCTCAGCTCCAGCTCCTGGCCAGGGCTTGCTGCTTCCAGCTGGGGCGACTCCAGGTCGGGGGCTGCTCCCCGGACCCACTGACCCTTGCTCTGCTCATCCTGCCAGTCACCGTGCTCCTCAGGACTGTCGGCCAGGTCCTCCCTGTGGACAGAGAAGTTGGGGGCTCAGGGTCCTCCCTTGGCCATACCAGTCAGCGGGCTGGGACCCCCACACTAAAGGGACTCACCTGGTTCACCTGTCAGGCTGGGACCCCCACACTAAAGGGACTCACCTGGCCACGCCGATGTCTCTCGAGAGCAGGATGGGCCTGAAGTCGGTGGCAGCCGAGTTGAGAGCCAGGGGCAGCTCCGTGGCCCCCTGACCGGGCATGGGTTCCTGGCAGGGGACCAGTCTGGTGTCCCCTCTGATTGGCATGAAACCTAGGGACAAAGGTGGCACTCAGGTCACAGCTACCCTAGCTGTCTTCCACTGGGGACAACAGACGCAAGGTGCCTGTGGAGGAGGAGGGGCTGGGGGCAGGTCGGGAAACCCCAGGAGAGGATGGAGGCCCCTCTTGCAAGCCGGGGCTGAGAGCTGATGTCCCTGGGGACAGGTCCAGGTGGCACAAAGGACTTGGATTGGGCACCTGGGGACCCAGAGGGGCCTGGCCTGGAGGTGGAGTGTTAGCGTGGGGACGAGGCCTGAGGGGCCTGGGGGAGGGGACGGTGGGTGGGCACCTGAGCTGGGTAGGTGGGCAGGAGCCACCCGAGGGTCCTCTGGAGACAGAGAGGTCTGCAGGCTGATGGTTTCTTCCTGGTGGTCCACCTGGAGGGAAGGGGCCGTGGGCGATGGGGGAGTGGGCGACCTGAGAGGTCTGGGTGTCACTGCCCCTCCAGAGGCCATGGGTGCAAGGAATCCCATGGCTGCCCTACCCCTACTGCTGGGCCCCCAGGACCCCTGCCCCTCATAGCTGGACCCCCCAGGACAGAGGGGACCTCACCCTCCATAGCTGGGCCCCCAGTACCCTGCCCCCGGGGGCTGACCTTGCAGGTGGCTGTGAGCAGGTGGGCCAGGACCTTCCTGCTGTCCATGCCTCTCTGCAGGAGGTAGGCGCCACAGACCTGAGGCAGGACGGGCAGGTCCACAGGGGGGGAGCTCCCCCCAGGGCTGAGGCAGGACGGGCAGGTCCACAGGCGGCACCCCCACCCAGGGCTGAGGCAGGACGGGCAGGGTCACAGGGGGGGACCCCCACCCAGGGCTGAGGCAGGACGGGCAGGGTCACAGGGGGGAGCTCCCACGCAGGGCTGAGGCAGGACGGGCAGGACCACAGGGGGGGAGCTCCCCCCAGGGCTGTGGCAGGACGGGCAGGTCCACAGGGGGCACCCCCACCCAGGGCTGAGGCAGGATGGGCAGGGTCACAGGCGGCACCCCCACCCAGGGCTGAGGCAGGACGGGCAGGTCCACAGGGGGCACCCCCACGCAGGGCTGAGGCAGGACGGGCAGGTCCACAGCGGGGGAGCTTCCCCCAGGGCAGGCCCACAGGCGGGACATGAGTGAACCCCCGCGGTGGGGACCTGTGTCCAGCAGCCATCCCTGGGAGGGGAGGAAGCCCCCACATGGCTGCTCCCCAACTGGGCTCCCTACACACCAGAAAGGGGTCCACCAGGCAGTGGCAGACTGACCCCCACTATCCCTGGGACCCCCCTCTTCCCAGGACCCTGCCCACCTGGGATGCCCCCCTCTCCCCCCGAAACTCTCCTCTCCCCCAGGACCCTCTTCTTCCTTGAGACCTGAGCTCCCCCTCAGGATCCTCCTTCCTGTGCCCGTCTCTGCAGCCCTCACCCCAGGGTCAGCCTCAGGGGAGCAGCTGCCTCTGTGGCTGAGTCCAGCTTGTCTGTCCCTCCACACTGGCCGGGCAGAGGCCACATGGATGCCACCCCGTGCCCACCCACCCTCTTCTCCAGGAGACTCAGCCTGCCCCCGTGATTTTGACCTCGTGGGTGGGCGGCAAGGCCCAGCCCTCAAGGTCAGCACCCCCCATGGCCTGAGCACTGGGGAGAGCCACGGGGGCACCGACTGGGCCCTGGACGCGCATGGTACCTTGACGGCCTCCGCAGGGGCCGGCCGCTCTCGAGGGCTGCGTCTGGCCATGTCTAACAGCAGAGCCTTGAGCCGGTGGGGTAGTGCCAACTTCTGGCCTTGGGGGACACAGAACCTGGCTGCTGTCCACAGCACCGCGGCCATGCAGTACACGGAGGCCTGGGGACAGAGGTAGTGCTCAGCACAATCTAGCTGCCCACACCTTGCTCTCAGGACAGTCCTGCTGCTCAGCTCTGGCTTCAGGCTGTGCTAGGACTGAACCTGGGGCCTTAGTCTCAGGCAGTCTGTTGCATATATCACTGCTACCTCCTTGGCCCTTACTGTTTTCACGTTTAAATTCCAATTACTGGGGGTCGGGCGGTAGCGCAGCGGGTTAAACACATGTGGCACAAAGCGCAGGGACCGGCTTGAGGATCCCGGTTCGAGCCCCCGGCTCCCCACCTGCAGGGGAGTCGCTTCACAGGCTGTGAAGCAGGTCTGCAGGTGTCTGTCTTTCTCTCCCCGTCTCTGACTTCCCCTCCTCTCTCCATTTCTTTCTGTCCTATCCAACAACAATGACATTAATAGCAATGATAATAATAATCACAACAACGATAAAAACAACCAGGGTAACAAAAGGGGAAAAAATGGCCTCCAGGAGCAGTGGATTCATGGTGCAGGCACCGAGCCCCAGCAACAACCCTGGAGGCAAAAAAAAAAAAGTTCCAATTGCTCTTGGCAAAGAAGAGGTCGATGGAGTTTGTACACTCAGCAAGGCTGCTCACTGCCCCAGAGATGTGGGGGCACCTGTGGCTGGGGCTCTGGGTGGCCTGGTGTCTGAGGGTCTCCAGGCAGCGCCTGCAGGGAGCAGGAAGGCGGCCCACAGGACCCATTGTTCTTGGGGCTCCCCATGCCCCTGAGCGGTCCCTGGTCTCCAGTCTCTCCTGTCCTGCATGTGGGTGGGGGCTGCTTCTGGCCCTGGGCAAGCTGGGTGTTCAGCCCAAGGGCCAGCTCCCGGGCACCCACAGACTACCCAGCTCCTGGGTGTGCACCCTTGTCGCAGACGCCGTGCAAGGTCGGTGTCCTTCACGGAGGTGCCACTGTAGCTTCAGCCGTCCGTCAGCATGAAGCGGAGTAAATCCCAGATGGCCAGCAATGGGTCTTGATGGCATTCAGTGAACCAGTTTCTGTGTGTATAGTTTATGAGACACGATGCTGGGGGTTGACTCCACCTGTCTCTGCTCACGGTGCTCATCTTTATTCATTTATGGGATAGAGACATCCAGAAATTGAGAGAGGAGGGGGAGGCAGAGAGGGAGAGAGACAGAGACACCTGCGGCCCTGCTTCACCACTCGTGAAGCTCTCCCCCTGCATGTGGGGGCTGGGGGCTTGAACCCAGGTCCTTGCACATTCTAACATATGCATCCAACCAGGTGTACCACCGCCCAGTTCCCCGGCCCCTATTTTTCTTTCTTTTTTAAATTTTTTGTGGGAAAGCTTGTGGGGTGGGGAACTGGGTCATCAGCTAGAGTGCAGGTTTCACCAAGAGTGAGGACCTGGGTCCAAGTTCCTGGCTACCACATGGGAGCGCCATGCGGGGTGGGGGTGGGGGCTTCATCAGTGGTGTCGCCGTGTGGGTGGTGTCTCTCCCGCTGTCCCTGCCTGTCTAGGGAGTGGTGGGACAGCTGAAAGGAAAGAGAGTGGCAGCTCTCTGGGGTCAAGTCTCCGTGTCCTCTGCCCTCTGTGCCAGTCCCTTCCCTCGATTTTGACAGTCCTTTCAGCTCACACGTCATGTTCATACTCTGCTAGATTCACACCTACTTCATCTCATGACAGTGACAGGAATTGTCAGTGCCCACATGGTTCTTGAAACACAAGTGACTTTTGAATGTTAATGTTCTTCTCTCTCCTCTGGGTATGCGGAGAGAGGGGTGGGGGGAGAGTCACACAGAGAGGGGAGAGACCTTGGACCCGTTGCCCGTTTGCTTCCCCTGCAGGCGCTGAGCCAGGGCCCTCCCTCAGCACAGTCCTCTCTAGCAGGTAAGGTACCAGTTCATCCCCTTGAATTTATTTTTATTTATTTTTACTGCCCCCAGGGTTCTTGGGGGCTGGGTGCTGGCCCTAAATCCACTCCCAGTGGCCACGTTTTTTTTTTTTTTTCTTTTCCCTCCAGGGTTATCGCTGGGGCTCAGCGCCTGCACTATAAATCCACTGCTCCTGGAGGCCATTTTTCTCCTTTTGTTGCCCTTGTAGTTTGTTATTATTGGATAGAACAGAGAGAAATGGAGCGAGGAGGGGAAGACAGAGAGGAGGAGAGAAAGACAGACACCTGCAGACCTGCTTCGCCGCCTGTGAAGCGACTCCCTGCAGGTGGGGAGCCGGGGGCTCGAACCGGGATCCTTATGCCGGTCCCTGCGCTTTGCACCACGTGCGCTTAACCCGCTGCATTAACGCCCGACCCCATGGTCCTTCTTTTTCATTTTTCCCCCTTCTATTTTACTGGATTCGACAGAGAGAAATAGAGAGGGGAGGGAGAGATGGAGACAGAGAGAGACAGAGAGACCGTTGTAGCCCTGCTTCCCCGTGGGCTTGAACCTGGGTTCTTGCACATTGTAGTGCGTTTGCTGAAGCAGGTGTGCTCCAACCTGGCTCCTGTCCTTGAATATTAATCTGGCCACGTGGAACCAGATGCTTCTCTGCTCCTTGTCACCAAGCCACCGTGGATGTGGCCGGGAGGCAGCCCACGTACCCTAGCCTGTCACCTCACTGCATGTCACAGCGGTGCTTTCAAAGGCTGGTGGGCTAGTGTCCTCCAGACCCAGGGACACTGGTGCACCTAGGGGTGCCGGCCTGCCACCTGGAGGGATGCGTGCTGAGATGGGATGGCGACACTCACCTTTTCTGTCACCAGCTTCTGCTCTGCAACCTCGGGGGCCAGGAAGAAGGCGTTGTGAGCACCTAGGAGAGAAATGGCAGGGCCGTTGGGCTTCCCTCTCTGCTTCAGTGTCCATGCTTCAGACCCCAGGTGAGCTGAGCCCCCAGGTGAGCTGAGTCCCAGGTGAAATGAGCCCCCAGGTGAGATGAGCCCCCAGGTGAGCTGAGCCCCCAGGTGAGATGAGCCCCTCAGGTGAGCTGAGCCCCCAGGTGAGATGAGCCCCTCAGGTGAGCTGAGTCCCAGGTGAGCTGAGCCCCCAGGTGAACGGAGTCCCAGGTGAGATGAGCCCCCAGGTGAGCTGAGCCCCCAGGTGAGCTGAGCCCCCAGGTGAATGCAGTCCCAGGTGAGCTGAGCCCCCAGGTGAGCTGAGCCCCAGGTGAACTGAGCCCCCAGGTGAGCTGAGCCCACACATACCATTGGCCGGTGGTGGCCTGAAAAACACTGCCCCATCCTTGGCCACCAGCACGGAGTCTGGACACAGGTAGGCTGTAGGAGGATAGGCCATGGCTGGTTGGCTGGGGGTCACTGTCCTGGGGGTCACAGTCCTGAGGGTCACTGTCCTGGGGCCACTGCCCTGGGGGAGGCCGCTATTCTAGGGGTCGATGTCCTGGGTGCCCAGAGTCTGAGGGGGGCTGCTTTCTGGGGGGGCTGCTGTGTTGGGCCTAGTGTCCCAGGGGCATGTATAGTTCCCCTTGGGCCCAGAGGCCAAGGCCAGGGCTGTTCCAGCATGTGCTCAGGGCCCTGAGGAAGGTGGGAGGGGCTGCCGGTCACCTGGGTGCTGGCGCTGTGTCCACAGGGCGCTGAGGCAGGCATGGGACAGAGCCCACAGCTCATACTCCTTCAGAGGCCGGCCCAGCGTGGACAGGAGGGTCTGCAGGGAGACGGCCTAGGAGCAGGGGTCGGAGAGGGCAGGGGTCAGTGGGGGTGGAGGTCAGTGGGGGTCAGTAAGGGGCCAGTGAAGGGAGCTGGGCCTGGGGTTATGAGGATTGGGCCTTGGGGTGGGGGGGCTGAGCCTGGGGGTAGGGGGCGCTGAGTCTGGGGGTGTGGGACTGAGCCTAGGGGTGGGGGGTGCTGAGCCTAGGGGTGGGGTGTGCTGAGTCTGGGGGTGTGGGACTGAGCCTAGGGGTGGGGGGTGCTGAGCCTAGGGGTGGGGTGTGCTGAGTCTGGGGGTGGGGGACTGAGCCTAGGGGTGGGGGGTGCTGAGCCTAGGGGTGGGGTGTGCTGAGTCTGGGGGTGGGGGACTGAGCCTAGGGGTGGGGGGGGTGCTGAGCCTAGGGGTGGGGTGTGCTGAGTCTAGGGGTGGGGGACTGAGCCTAGGGGTGGGGGATACTGGGTCTGGGGGTGGGGGGCTGAGCCTGGGGGTGAGGGAGCTGAGTCTGTGGTTATGAGGATTGCACTTGGGGTGGGGGTCGCTGAGTCTGGGCGTGGGGATTGCTGGGCCTGGGTGTTGGGGGGCTGAGCCTGGGGTTGAGGGAGCTGAGTTTGGGGTTATGAGGATTGGGACTTGAGGTGGAGGGTCTGAGTCTGGGGTTGGGGGGTGCTGGGCCTGGGGTGGGGGGATGACCCTGGGAGTGGGGGTGCTGGGGGTGTGGGCATTGACTCTGGGTGTTCAGACCCTGTGCCTGGGCAGTCAGGGGCCCTCTCTTACAGCACCCACCTGCTCAGTGAGTGATCCTGGGTCCTCGGCACTGTCCAGGGCCCCCTCAGGAGCTCCGGCTGACTGGGCAGCTGAGCGGGCCTTTGGGGGGTGCTGGGCTGCGGGCGTGACTTTCTCCTCCAGGGCCGCCTGGACAGAGGCCCCGCTCTTGCCCTGCCAGGGCTCAGGCTGAGGCCGGGTGCTGCTGTGGCCATGTCTGCCCTCTGGAGAGGCCTCTGTGGGGCCGGCCTCGGGTGCTTCAGGCAGGAGCCAGGACAATGTGCGCACTTTCCTCAGGCTGCTCCGGCCTGGGCAGCCGGGCTGTGGGCCCAGGACCAGGCTGCCCAGCCTCTGCAGGCTCAGGCTCTGGCCGTTTCTCAGAGGTGCTGAGAACAGAGGCTTGAGGGCTCTGGGCTGGCCTGGGTCTTCACGGCTGGGAGTCTGGGGGTCCCCGGCGTCAGCGGGGTCTGGGGGCCGTCTCCTCGTCCCCACAGTCCTCGGGGCCAGCCTCCCTGTCCAGGTGTTCTCGCTGATGTCTGCAGAGTCATGTGGTCAGCACCCTGGGGTGCAGCTGGGACCCCAGCTCAGTACGGCACCCCTTCTCACTGACCATGAGCAGACTGCCCTCCCTCACCCTCAAGTCTAAGACCCCCTCCCCCCATTAACTGCACAGTTGGATAGTTTCAGGGGTTTCCAGGGCCTGGCCTCTGATGGCCTCTCCTGGCACACAGCCACAGGTGGCGGACACACTCACACGTATACACAGTGGGTCTCCAGGGTGACACCCTGGGTGTCGGGCTGTCCCTGAGTTCTGCTCTTAGTCTGGCTGTGAGGGTTTGGGACGGTGAGTCGGCAGGGACCCTGTGCCTGGCGTGTGCTGAGCGTGGGGTGTGTGAGTGCAGGGAGGCATGTGCGCAAGTGTTCAGGGTGTGTGAGTGCTACGGTAATAGTGTGCCCAGGAGCGCACATCTGTGTACACACGTGACTATCAACAGGTGCACGGGAACATGTGTGTGCTTGAGAGGCACCTGGGATTCTTGAATATATGTAACCACATGTGTGCATGCTTGAGCTTATGTGTGCTGCTGTGCATGTGAATACATGTATGAATACAGCATGGCTGCACACATGTGTGAACTTGCACACTGCATGTATACTGTGCACACATGTGCATGTCTGAAAGTGCCCAGGCATCTGTGTGCTGTGATCACGTGTGCATGCAAGACTGTGTGTGTGCTATGATCACCTGTGCATGCAGGACTCTGTGTGCTGTGATCACGTGTGCATGCAGGACTCCGTGTGCTGTGATCACATGTGCATGCAGGACTCTGTGTGCTGTGATCACGTGTGCATGCAGGACTCTGTGTGTGCTGTGATCACATGTGCATGCAGGACTCTGTGTGTGCTGTGATCACGTGTGCATGCATCTGTGCACATGACGGTGCACACGTGCTTATGAACACATGTGAGGCTTCATGTGTGTGTGGGGCCCTGTGCAGTGTGCCTGCCAGTGTGAGCTCACCTGGAAAGGCCCCAAAGGACTCGATGGACAGTACTCGTCTCCCCACGGCTGAGAGGCTGCGACACAGGCGGCAGGAGGACACTGGCCACAGCTTCTGCTCACACAGCACGATAACGCTCTGGGGGTCACACAGTGAGGTGATGCTCTGGGGGTCACACAGCACGATAACGCTCTGGGGGGTCACACAGTGAGGTGATAACGCTCTGGGGGGCCACACAGTTCAGTGAAAGTCTGGGAGGGTCACACAGTGAGGTGACGCTTTGGGGGCAGTGTGAAGGCCCCTCCATGTGGCAGTGCAGGAGACGGGGCGGTGGTTCCGCAGAAGCCGTGGACGACCCCCCTTGTGTGTGGTCACTGTGGTCACACAGCCAGCTGAGGGAGGAGTGGGGGTACCTGCAGGTCTGGCCGCTCTCTGGGGTCCAGTGCCTGCATCCGGTCCAGCAGGGCCTCCAGCTCGTGGCTCAGCCTGGGCTCCGGCTCTGGCTCCGGCTCCCCCATGAAGTCCAGGGCGGCCTTGAGTGTGGCACCCAGTGAGTAGACGTGAGCCTGAGGTGCAGAGTGGCCAGCGGTCAGCAGGAGGGCTGTGCTATGGTGCCCCCGTCAGGCCAGCCCCATCTCTGCAAAGCTGAGCCAGACCGTCCACAGACCTGGGACCTGGGCCACACCTGTGACCCCCACACCTGTGAACACCTCACCTGTCACCCCTATACCTCTGACCCCACACCTGGGGAGATGTGGGATCTTATATTTATTTATTTATTTTCTGTTTCTTGCCACCAGGGTTATTGCCAGGGCTTGGTGTCCATCCATATCACCTCCATCCCTTCCAGAAGTCAATTGTTTTCTTTCCTTCCTTTCTTCTCTCCCCCTCCCCTTCTTTCTATAAAAACAGAAACTGAAAGGGGAGTGGGTGGGTCGGGCAGTAGCACAGCGGGTTGAGCGCACGTGGCAGGAAGTGCAAACAGCGGCATAAGGATCCCGGTTCGAGCCCCCGGCTCCCCACCTGCAGGGGAGTCACTTTACAGGCGGTGAAGCAGGTCTGCAGGTGTCTGTCTTTCTCTCTCCTCTCTGTTTTCCCTCCTCTCTCCATTTCTCTCTGTCCTATCCAACAACGATGACAGCAATAACAACAATAATAATAACCACAACGATGATAAAACAAGGGCAAAAAAAGGAAAAAGGCAGCCTCCAGGAGCAGTGGATTCGTGATACAGGCACCAAGTCCCAGCAATAACTCTGGGGGCAAAAACAAATCAATAAATAAAAACTAGTTGACCTTAGTTACATTAAAAAAATAAACTGACAGAGGAGAGGACAAAGCTCTGCTCACGTAACACCCCTGCGGGTGGGGACTGGGGCTTGACCCTGGGTTCTTGCGTGTGACGATGTGTGTTCTCTATCGAGTGTGCCACCACCTGGCCCTTGAGGTTTGGAGCCTTAAGTGCTTGAAGCTCCTAGTCCCAGACCACTTCTCTAAGGTCCATCGAAGTTCAAAAGGGCGTCTGGGAGGCGGCAAGGAAGCTCGGACCAGCCTGAGCCCAGGCCTGCAGCTGCCTCTCCCAGTGCCCAAAGGAAAACACTCACCACACCCACAAAAGGGACAGTGACCCCAAGGCCAAGCCCCAAACAGGAAGCGCAGCTTAGTGGTTAGTTCCCTCAGGCACCCGGTTTACTGGGAAGGACCGGGGGGATGTGAGCCCAGTCCCGAGTCTGGCAGAGGAGGGTCCACAGGGCAGACAGGTTTGATTGTGCTCAGACCCGCTGGGCCGGGAGACACTGCCAGAAGGTAGCGGGGGAAACAGCCTTCCAAGCCCACAAGGGACACTGCCCAGGACAGACCTCGGGCACCACGGACAGGCGGTGGGACTCAGAGGCTGGGCTCACACCCTCCATCTGCTCCGCACCCAATGTTTCTAAGGTGGGAATCAAAGTGAAACTCACATTGTGAGGCTCAAACACACGGGCTCTGAGCAGCCAGCTGAAGGAGGACTTAAAAGGGCGCTCACAGAGGACTTGGGGCAAGCCAACTGGAAAGTGGGGACCCAACCAATTTCAGGGTGCAGCCTGAGCAGTTCTGAGGGTGTCCCCAGAAAGAAAGAGGTGACTCAACCACCCCCAGGGGCCAGCAGGACAGGCGGGGGCCCAGAGCTGGGGTGGAGGGCCAGGCAGAGAGAAGCTGAAACAGCCACAGGAAAAGAGAAATGGTTCATTCAACAGATAAAACAGCAGACCTTTCACCACACTGAGAAACAGGAAATGTCATGGAATAGAACCCGCAACGCCAGGACACTCCCTGCCTGACACCTCATCGTGAGAGGCCCCCGCAGCAGTCACACCACGGAGCTGGACAACCGGGGAACGCGCATCAGTGTCTGGAACATGCAGCCCAGCAGAACCGGGTCAGGAGCCAGAACCTCTGAGCAGAAGTGCTGACTCAGTCTCCGAAACCTCCCAGCTAAGCAAGCCCAGACTACAGGCTTCTTCCCCAGAGAATCCTGCCAAGTATTTACTTCTTCCAAAACACTAAAATAGAGAGACATCATTGATGAATTATTTTATGAGACCAGCAGCACATGAGTGCGTGATGACATGTCAGATCCAACTCAGAACTCACACACGCGACAGACACAGAAGTCCCAACACGGAGGGAGTGCTGGGGGATGGGCAGGGGGTGGGCTGGGAGGTGAGCTAGGTAGGGGTGGGCGGGGGGTGGGGTGTGGGCTGGTCTGGGAATGGGCTGAGTGTGTTGTGGTGGTCTAGGGGTGGGGGCTCATGCTGGGCACAGTGGCGTGGCTTATGCTGACCCTGGTGTCTACACCACATCTGAGTCTGCAGGCCAGAAAGAAGTGGATCTTGGCCCAGCCAGAGCTTAATGGTCTGGGGGGCGTGGGGGTCAGCCACTCTTGGACGGGCCTTTGCAGCCACGAGGACCAGCAAGGCACTAGAAAGGGGTGAGGCCCGAGGCCACTGAGCATGGGACAGATGGCGGGAAGTGGACTCAGACACAGAGCAGAGACGCTTCTGCGGCCTGGAGCCATGACCACACAGCAGAGCCATTCCACAGCAGAGCTGCCCACGGGACCCCACGGTCAGGAGCTGCCACCTTGCCGCTGTGGCCCACAGTGCCTGGCTCGGGACCATAGACCAAGTCTGTCCCCATGCCCCCTGCCTGTGATGATCAGACGCCAGACAGCTGTCCCTTCTGGAAGGACAGGTGGACAAGCCACTTCCTGCGGGCCTCACACAGGCAGGGACCTCAGCGCTCCCAACCATGGCAGCTACAGTGATTTGAGGTGGATGAACTCGAGGCAGGGCATGCAGGGGTCCTGCACCCACACCCCAGACTCAGGTGGGTGTTGGGGCAGCTCCTCTGTGCCCTCACCCCCTCCTGCTCTGTGGGTGTGGGAGGCTATGCCGGCACCGGCTGCACAAGGTGCCCTCGGCCAGTGGGGACCCCACAGTGGGTGTGGCTGTGTGCCACCATGCAGAGACCACATGGGGCTCCTGGGGTGAGGTGCTAGGGTGACTTGAGATGCCAGCCTCAGAGACTCATCACAGACAGAACTGCAAACACCCCAGAAACATCTAAACCCAAACACAGCACCTCATGCCCACTGGGGACATGCTGACCACTGCACAAAGGGCTCCCTGGGGACTTGGGCCCAGTGCCCAGACAGAGACCCCCAGACATAGAGACCCCCAGACACAGAGACCCTCCAAACAGAAACCCCACAGACACAGAGACACCCTAGACACAGAGACCCCCAGACACAGAGACCCCCCAGACACAGAGACCCCCAAGACACAGAGACCCCCAGACACAGAGATGCCCAGACACAGAGACCCCCCAGACACAGAGACCCCACAGACACAGAGACTCTCCACACACAGAGACCCCCCACACAGAGACCCCACAGACACAGAGACCCCCAGACAGAGACCCCCCAGACACAGAGACCCCCCACACAGAGACCCCCAGACACAGAGACCCCCAGACACAGAGACCCCCAGACACAGAGACCCCACAGACACAGAGACCCCCCAGATACAGAGACCCCCCACACAGAGACCCCCCAGACACAGAGACCCCCAGACACAGAGACCCCACAGACACAGAGACCCCACAGACACAGAGACCCCCAGACACAGAGACCCCCAGACACAGAGACCCCACAGACACAGAGACCCTTCAGACACAGAGACCCCCCTACAGAGACCCCACAGACACAGAGACCCCACAGACACAGAGACCCCACAGACACAGAGACCCCCAGACACAGAGACCCCACAGACACAGAGACCCCCCTACAGAGACCCCACAGACACAGAGACCCCAGACACAGAGACCCCCAGACACAGAGACCCCCAGACACAGAGACCCCCGACACAGAGACCCTTCAGAAACAGAGACCCCCAGACACAGAGACCCCCAGACACAGAGACCCCCAGACATAGAGACCCCACAGACACAGAGACCCCCCCCAGACAATGAGTCACCCACAGATACAAGGTCCCTGAGCCCCAGGCCCTGGGCAGAGGCACCACAGCTGTGAGGCCTCAGACCCCCAGTCCGCCCAGCCTACCCCTCTACTTGTGGTCAGAAGGAGTCCAGGTCCATCACCAACACTCACCTCAAAGGTGTTCCCAGTGTCGTCGAACTCTGGGGGGACAAAGGCGCCCTCAGGGTCATCTGGAGGGGGACAGCAGGTCTGACAATAGGCCTCCGGCAGACACCCCCTAAGAGCAGACACCCCTTCCCAGCAGCCCCCTAAGCAGACGGCATACCCCCCCCCCCCCGGCAGCCCCTGCGCACCGCTGAGCTGTTCCATGAAGCTGACATGGCCGCTGGTGTCAAAGGCCAGGGTGTCGGGCGTGATGCAGAGAGTCTGGAAGAGGCCGGCATGGGCCACCTTGTGCAGGGACAGGCCACACTCCAGGCCCACAGCCCAGGCCTCCTGCTCGCTCAACCCGCGGGCCCTCAGGGACAGAATGTCGGCCAGGGACACATTCTCCTGCGGACGGACAGACAGGAGGCTGAGCTGGGGCTGACTGTGGAGGCCCGAGCTGGGACCCCAGCTCAGACCCCCACCCATGACCCCCTAACCAAACCTTCCTACCTAGTTTCTCAGCTCAGAGCCCCCCCCCCCACTCAGCCCCCAGGTCAGAATCTCCCAGCCGGCTCTTCCACAAGCTTTCTCCCCAGCCCCCTACCCTAGATGGCCCCTACAGCCCATCAGTTCAGAGCCCCCACTCCAGATGGCCCATCTGGGCCCCTCTCCAGCTGACACTCTCCCAGGCCTCCAGCCAGCACACACCAGCCACCTCAAAGTCCCCTGGGCTCCCCAGTGATGGATGGCATTCAGCAGGGGTGCCCAGAGGAGCACCGGGACCCTGCACCCCCTGCCCCTGCACCCCCTGCCCCTGCACACACAGCCTCCAAGGGCCCCTGTGGTGGGAAAGGCCACAGGTGCCCCCAGCTAGGGGCTGTAGACCCCAGGGCCACATCCATATGGGGGGAATGAGAATGGCTGACTTCGGGGTGAGCTCCAGGGCCCTGGTCCTTGCCTCCAGTGTGGCGAGGTCCTTCCTCCACAGGAAGGAAAGGAGCTCCCACCCTGAGCCTGGGCTGGCCCTGGAGATGGGAGGGAGGGTGTTCTCAGATCCCAGCTGGGCAGGGACCCTTGTGGCCAGGCACAGGGTCCTGGTGGTCTCTGACCAGAGGCGGGTGCTCCCTCCAGGTGTGGGGGCTCCTTCAGGCTGGCAAGCTCTCCACCAGCAAGGCAAGGGGTGTGGGGTGTCTGGGAGGACAGTTGGTCCAACAGCTGCCCATGTCATGCTCCCTGCAGGGCAGTGAAAGCAGAGGTGTCTGTCAGTGAGGTGGGGGAGCAGGTGGGTGACACCCCTCCAGGAGGGCTGCCCCTGCTGGTCCTGGGTCTCATGTCCTGGGTCCTGGGTCCTGGGGCTAAGGCCACCTCTCCATTCCTGGAGAGGCCCTTGGACACTGAACTGGCCTCCTGAGACCCTCCAGATAGTGCGTGTGCGTGTGTGAGTGTGTACAATATATGATGTGTGTCCGTGTATATATGCAGGCACGTGAGCCATGTGTGCGGGCTGTGTGTGAGCATATGGTGTGGCCTGTGCAGCCAGTGTTCCCTCGGCAGCCGGCCTAATGGCCCTCCCTGTTGGGTGGACCCTGTCAGGGGCTGCTAGGCCCAGTTCTGAGCTGTGTCCATGATCACTGGCCCTGCTTCCCGCAGCTCTGGGCTGGGGCTCAGATTCATCAGGGACTGGGACTGGGTGCTGCCAGAAATTCAGGCCCTGTGGGGTTTCCCCCAGCCTGGAGGCCACAGTGTAGGGGGTCCTGGACCTCGGAGCCCTGTTGGGCCCAGGATCCTCTCACAAATGCCCAGTGCTCTCCCAAAGGTCAGGGCTCACCCACCCTGGATGATGACTGAGGCCAGACGGTCCCCAGCCCTGTCCTTGGCTTTGGTGCCCGGGCAGCCGTGCTCAGTGCCGCTGAGGTGTCCCCACGTGGTCTGCTGGCCCTGGCCAGAGGGCCACATCTAGGTGGGCGGGGCCGGACACGGTGCTGACCCCTCCCCCACCCCTCCCCCACAAAGCAGCGGGGCTCCACAGGGTGTGTCCACCCCAGCGTGTGTGGGGGTGGCACCAGCCCCCAGCCTCCAGCCATTGTCCTTGATTCTGTGCCACTCTGTGCTCCCTGACTGTCACCAGGCTAAGTGTGGGGGTGGGAGGTGTCCTGTGGTACCCCACCTACCTGCCCTGTAGATGCTTATAGCTGATGCTCGGAGTCTCCATATCAACAGTCAGTCCCCCTGCCGCCCTACAGCCTGGGTGCAGCTGGGCTCTGGGGCTGTGGGGGCCATCCATCCCCACCAGGCCTGAGGCCCTGCCACCAGCCACACACCTGGGGGTGTGACATCCTCAACCCCAGCTGTGGAGTCCCCAGCCCCCTCCCCAGATCCCCACCATGGGGCCCACAGTAATGGGGTTTCTGGCCCCCTGTACCAATATTGAGGTGCCATCCTCTTGCCCCATAATGGGGTGTCCAGTCCCTCTTCCAATGATGGGCCCCGGGCCCCTTGTCCCCATAATGGGGTGTCCAGTCCCTGTTCCAAGGATGGGTCCCAGGCCCCTTGTCCCCATAATGGGGTGTCCAGTCCCTGTTCCAATGATGGGCCCCGGGCCCCTTGTCCCCATAATGGGGTGCCCAGTCCCTGTTCCAATGATGGGCCCCGGGCCCCTTGTCCCCATAATGGGGTGCCCAGTCCCTGTTCCAATGATGGGCCCCGGGCCCCTTGTCCCCATAATGGGGTGCCCAGTCCCTGTTCCAATGATGGGCCCCGGGCCCCTTGTCCCCATAATGGGGTGCCCAGTCCCTGTTCCAATGATGGGCCCCGGGCCCCTTGTCCCCATAATGGGGTGCCCAGTCCCTGTTCCAATGATGGGCCCCGGGCCCCTTGTCCCCATAATGGGGTGCCCAGTCCCTGTTCCAATGATGGGCCCCGGGCCCCTTGTCCCCATAATGGGGTGCCCAGTCCCTGTTCCAATGATGGGCCCCGGGCCCCTTGTCCCCATAATGGGGTGCCCAGTCCCTGTTCCAATGATGGGCCCCGGGCCCCTTGTCCCCATAATGGGGTGCCCAGTCCCTGTTCCAATGATGGGCCCCGGGCCCCTTGTCCCCATAATGGGGTGCCCAGTCCCTGTTCCAATGATGGACCCCGGGCCCCTTGTCCCCATAATGGGGTGCCCAGTCCCTGTTCCAATGATGGGTCCCGGGCCCTTTGTCCCCATAATGGGGTGCCCAGTCCCTGTTCCAATGATGGGCCCCGGGCCCTTTGTCCCCATAATGGGGTGCCCAGTCCCTGTTCCAATGATGGGTCCCAGGCCCTTTGTCCCACATTGGGTTGCCCAGTCCCTTGCCCCATAATGTGTGCCTGCCCCTCTTCCAGCTGCAGACTCACTCCTGAGGGACCTTCTGCCCTGTGAGCAGGAAACAACCTTTGTTCTGGGGGGCCACCACTCCTGCCTGGTCTTGCTGCTCCCCTCTCTGCTGCCCTGCCCCTCCCCAGTTGCTGACTTCCGCAATGCATCCCCCCCAGTCCCTCCCAGAGAAAACTGGGCTTAAGGTCTTGGGGGACTCCCAAGGATTGGGATGGGTGCTCTGAGCACTGGGGAGGGGGCTCCAAACACTAGGGGTGGGGTGGGGGTCTCCAAGGCCTGAGGGGCTCCGAGCATGGAGTAGGGGTCCTGGGAGGGGGCCGGGTGGCCAGCACTCACCTCATCCTCGGCCAGGGGGGGCAGAGGCTGGAAGTAGAAGTCCAGGTCCTCCCCGTCCTCCCTGAAGCGGGGGGACTCCATGGTGGGTAGGCAGTGCCGCAGCCGGTCCTGCCCTCCGTTTGGGCTCCTGGGCCTGGCGGCAGGTGGGTCCGCCCTCTGGGGGGTGGGGGGCGTCCTGTGCTGCAGACTTAGCTCTGGGGGTCCCCGGTCGGGGTCCCTGCTCGGCCTGTCTGCATCTGGCCCTGCTATTTGCGCCCTGCAGCCATGGCAACATGCACCCGCCTGCTCTGCAGCAGAGTCACCGCAGCGGGCGGGCGGGCAGGCGGGGACAGAAAGGGGGAGTGGCGGCGGGGGGGGGGGGAGACAGAGGAGGACATTGGGAGAGAAGGAGGGGGATGAGGGAGAGAAGGTGGAGGGGGCAGGGGAGAGGTGGCGAGGGAAGAGGGGAAGGAGGAGAGATGGAGGGAAGGAGGCAGGAAGGGGGATTAGGAAGAGGAGGGGCACAGAGGCGGGATGGGGCAGAAGAGGGAAGTGGGGAAGGAGACGGAGGGGAGAGGGAAGAGGACAGGGTAGGGGACAGGAGGGTCCCTTGCCATCTAGAGGATGTGACTCTTGAGGACAACTTTGGGGGGCAACGTGGTGGGGGTCACCTGAGCACAGTTCTCTCAGTCACCAGGGTGGTGACCCCTGGAAGGCACAGCCAGTGGTGGCCAAAAGTCCCTTCATCCAAGTCCTAGCCCACCTGCGGGGTGGGGGTGGGGGTGTTCTGAAGGCCAAACCGGCTTGAGTTAAATCCCCTCATGGGGAAAATGATAACTCCAGCCCCCTCCCTGTCTGACAACCCCCCTCCCCTTTTTCTGGCTTTAACCCCTTCTCTGCCCCTTCAGAGTCCACTCCTGGACTCCCTACTGGCTTGGCACTTGACCCCTACCGGGGCTCCCCCAGAGCCCACCCCACTCAAGAACCATGAACCCCCCAGCCTTCCCAGATACCCTCCCCCTGGGACATCCAGCAGAGCAGGGGCACCTGCAGAGCCCCCAAAGGTCTCCAGCCCCAGGTGGGGGCCGGGCAGGGCAGGGTTGTCGTCACCTGGTGGCCCTGGGCCCACCTGGGGGGGTGATCCTGGCCAGGAAGGCACCAGAAGGACATGTGTGCTCACACCGGCCACCCAGGCGCCAGGACAGGGGACAGACCAGGAGAGTGCCAGGGCGGTAGCCCACAGGAAGGCATGTGGGTGTGGGTACTGGCCTCCACAGGGATGGTGATGAAGGGGCTTCTTCTTGTGGTGGGTTGCTGGGACCAAGGGGGGGTGAACCTGGGCATGTGGGAGGCCGGCCTGAGGACCTCGCCCAGCAGGCGACAGACATACAGACAGCAGGGGCAGACTTGGGCTGTCTCAGTCTGAAACAGACTCAGGGCACCCTCTGTGGGTGCAGGCGTGGGCTTAGGGCACCCCCACTGTGGGTATAGGCGTGTGGCTCTGGGGCAAGGGGTCTGTGAGGTCAGCCGGGGGCTCCCTGCTGGAGGTCCCTTTTGGCATAGGACCCAGCTCAGCTCTGGGACCCTGGGGTGCTGGTGCTGTAGTGGGGAGACCAGCCGGCCCTGGGGTCCATGCCCGGCTCCTAAGGGGCACTGACCTCTCCACACTTCCACTCACTTCTCCACACTCAGGTGCCCTGGGGGCTAGGAGCGGAAGCCAAAGCCAGGGTGCTGGCACCTCTCCCCCCTCCCTGAAGACCTGCTTCAGTGCCCCCCTGCCTCCTGGGCTTCTGCCCTCAGCCACTCCCTCCCCATCTCTTCCTGGGTCACTCTGTGGGCATGCTGTGGGGTTCAGCTTTCTTGGGTGCAGTGGAACCCAGCCTGACTTCCTGAATGCTGAGGCAAATGAAACAATGTCTTCAAAGTTTTTTTTTTTCCCTAAAAGAATTTCGAAAAGCTGTGAAAGAACTTGCACATTTGAAGCAACATTAAATTTCTAAAAAAGAAAGAAAAAAAAAAAGAAAGAAAATAAAAAGAAAAACCCAAATGTATATAATTGGAAGGAGTGTGATTTGTGGTGTGGTGTAAACATTGACATTTTGGAATAAAGCTGTGAGTCACTTTTGTCACTTACCGGAGAAAATCAGCAGCGGTGGTTTCTGCCCATGGTGTAGGGAACCTGTCAGCCTGGGGGCGGGCAGCCTGGCCCCTGTGTCTGCTTCTTCCCTGCCAGACTGCTCCCTTGCTGAGACCCAGTTTATTCCCCGGCGGCTGACCCCACACTTGGCGAGAAGTGGCACCGAGTTCTAACAAGTAGAATGCATACAATGAGCATGTGTCTGCCCCCGGTAAGTAAAGTAAAAGCAGCAGTGCAGGCGGGAGCAGTTCAGCTGCAGGGGCTTAGAGGCAGAGGCTCTGGCTTCTCTCAGGGAAACAAGTGCAATTCATCTTAAAAGGAAACAACCCTAACCCTCCTCTCTCCACTTCTCTCTGTTCTATCCAACAACGAGAGACATCAACAACAACAATAATGACCACAACAAGGCTACAACAACAAGGGCAACAAAAGGGGGAAAAATGGCCTCCAGGAGCGGTGCATTCATGGTGCAGGCACTTCTTCTAGCGTTTGCCCTTCTTCCGTAGCCAGTCAACAGCGTCAGGTTGAGCCTGATGTCAAGTTTCGAGACCTCCTTTGAATCTGGAGAGGTGGCAGTCGTTGACTCTGTGGGTCATAGTCTGTCTGGAGCCGCAGGGGCAGTTCGGGTCGTCTCTGGCTCCCCAGCGATGGAACATAGCGGCGCACCGGCCATGGCCTGTTCGATAGCGATGGAGGAGGGCCCGATCATAACGTGCCAGGTCAAAGCCGGGTTGATGCTCGCAGGGGTCTGTGATGAGGTGTTTGTTCTTGACCTCAGCTGACTGCCAACTCTGTTTCCAAGAGACTGGAACAGAGAACTGAGCCCCAGCAATAACCTTGGAGGCAAAAAAAAAAAAAAAAGCAAACAAAACGGGGAGGGGCGGGGAGACAGCATCATGATTATGCAAGAGACTCTCATGCCTGAGGCTCCAAAGTCCCAGGTTCAAACCCCCGCACCAGCATCAGCCAGAGCTGAGCAGGGCTGGGGGGGGGGGGCGGGAAACAAACCGACTAGCCGAGCACGTGGGGGCTGGGGGATCCGGGCTCCCAGGTGACTGGCGGGCCACTGCCCGGATGAAACCACGCCCACGAGCCCCAGACCTCCCAGGATTGATCACCGCTGGGAACGCCTCGCCAATCAGAAGCTCGTATTGAAACTCATCTGCATGAATGGCCCTGGCCCCGCCCCTTGCATATATAGGCGGGCTCCTCCCGGGCCAGGTGGGACCTGGAGGGAGAGAGAAGGCCGCTGGTCATCAGTGCGGCTCGGTTTTTGTTTAAGGAACCAGGCTTGGGCTGGGGAGACAGCACAGGGGCCTGCAACTGACTCCTGCCGGAGGCTCTGAGGCCCCAGGTTCGACCCCCAGTACCAGCCTCCTCGCACCCTGTCACCTGCACCTGCAGCCTCTCCCACCCGTCACCTGCACCTGCAGCCTCCCCTCACCCCTGTCACCTGCACCTGCAGCCTCCCCCAGCCCTGTCACCTCAACCTCCCCCACCCCTGTAACCTGCACCTGCAGCCTCTCACACCCGTCACCTGCACCTGCAGCCTCCCCCACCCCTGTCACCTCAGCCTCCCCCATCCACTGCCTTCTCAATATGGTCCCTCAGATGTTAGAGGGTGACAGTGGTGGGAGAGGATGCACGTGCAAGTGACTGGGGTGGGGGAGGCTGCAGGTGCAGGTGACAGGGGTGGGGGAGGCTGCAGGTGCAGGTGACAGGGGTGGGGGAGGCTGCAGGTGTAGGTGACAGGGGTGGGGGAGGCTGAGATGACAGGGGTATGGGGAGGGTGAAGGTGCAGGTGATGGGTGTGAGAGGCTGCAGGTGCAGGTGACAGAGGTGGAGAGGCTGCAGGTGCAGGTGACGGGTGGGTGAGGCTGCAGGTGCAGGTGACAAGGGTGGGTGAGGCTGAGGTGACAGGGGTGAGGGGAGGCTACAGGTGCAGGTGACAGGGTTGGGGAGGCTGCATGTGCAGGTGACAGTGGTGGGGAGAGGCTGCAGGTCCAGGTGACAGGGGTGGGGAGGCTGTCCCGCCGGCTCAGCCCTGCACCCTGCAGCACCTGACCCTGCTCCCCAGTGGCCTGGTCCCCTGTGTCTGCTCCTTGCTCCACAGCCCGTGCCCCCAGATCTCAGGCCCCAGCCCCCACGACCCCAGCCCCCTGTATCTCAGCCTCCTGTACCCTGGCTCCCCTGTCTCCCAGCCCTAGCCCCCCGTACCTGGGCACTCCGCCCCCAGCCCCCCGGTGCTCTCCAGAGCCCTGCCAGTCACATATGCACACAGCTGGCGCTCCTTGTCTCTGTGTCTATTACAGGAAGTGCTTTTCAGAAGGGGATTTTTTTTTGGGGGGGCAGCGACTTCTGGTCTCTCAAGGGAGGCTGGGAGCAACATTCCAGAGTCACCAACCAGCTGGCCCAGACAGGTGTGGGGCGCAGGCACTGTGTCCTCAGAGCTGCCCCTGCTGAGACCCGCTTCTGGGACGTACCCCACTTCCTGGAGCCACGTGGGTGTGGGGTGCTGGGAGGGGACTCTGAACTGGAGCCTCAACTGGGACCCTCCATATGCTGGCATGTGTGTGGCTGAGGCTGCGGCTGCAGGGAGGGAGTGGACGAGGGAGTGGACGGCGCTCCGTGTGTACATAGGCTGGCAGCAGGCCTTGTGCTGGGGGCACTGTCACTGGAGCTGCCCCTGCTGGGACCCTCCAGGTTCTCATTCACCCCCCAGGCCTCACACCAAGAGGGTCAGGGAAGTGTGTGTGTGTGTGTGTGTGTGTGGTGACGGGAGCAGCCCTGCAGGTGGCGGCCAGCAGGGGCAGCGTGGGCCCTGCGTCTACTCTGTCCAGGGCACTCATTCTGCTCAGGACGTGGAGGGTCAGCCTGGGGGCTGGCCACTTGTGGGACCTGCTAGACCCCCACCCACCCAGCCTGTTTCTGTCAGAGGTGATTCTGGCTCACCCAGGGCTTCAGGGGACTGCAGGGGCTGTAGGGGTGTGGGCAGGGTGCTGACACCCTTGGAGACATGGCACATCTGTGGGCCGGAATGGGGGTGGGGGCCTGCTGGCGTCTAGGGTGCCCTCAGCCCTGCATGTCCCCAGGCAGCTCAGAAGCTTCGTGTCCCCCTGCCCAGCGTCACTGGGTGGGCAGAGCCTGTAGAATGCATCCCCGAGTGGTGAAGCCAGAGCTGGTGTTAGAGCTGTGGCCACGGCAACCTGGTCCGTCTGACCATAAGAGCAGTGTGGAGGGATACCTGCTGTCCCCCAGCCCCCAGGCCACCTGTCCCCTGGGTCACCTGTCCCCCAAGCCCTCTGTCCTTTACACTCATACACAGCATACCTGCACACACAGGCATGCACTGCTCACACACACTGCACATGCAGACACACACTGCTCACACACACTGTACACACAGGCATCCACTGATCACACACACTGCACACACAGGCATTCACTGCTCACACACACTGCACATACAGGCATGCAGTGATCACACACACTGCACACACAGGCACTCACTGCTCACACACTGCACACGCAGGCACGCACTGCTCACACACACTGCACACACAGGCATGCACTGCTCACACACACTGCACACAAAGGCATGCACTGCACACACACATACACACTGTACATACAGGCACATACTGCTCACATACACACACTGCACACACAGGCATGCACTACTTACACACACTGCACACACAGGCACGCACTACTCACACACACTGCACACACAGGCACGCACTACTCACACACACTGCATATACAGGCACGCACTACTCGCACACACTGGACACACAGGCACTCACTGCTCACACACACACTACACACACAGGCATGCACTGATCACATACACTGTACATGCAGGCACACACTGCTCACACACACTGCACATGCAGGCACACACTGCTCACACACACCTGCACACACAGGCACTCACTGCTCACACACACACTGCACACACAGGCACTCACTGCTCACACACACCTGCACACACAGGCACTAACTGCTCACACACACTGCACACGCAGGCACTAACTGCTCACACACACTGTACACGCAGGCACTCACTGCTCACACACTGCACACGCAGGCATGCACTGCACACACACACTGCACACACAGGCATGCACTGATCACACATACTGCACACACAGGCACTCACTGCACACACAGGCACGCACTGCTCACACACACACACCTGCACACACAGGCATGCACTGCTCACACACACACCTGTACACACAGGCACGCACTGATCACACACACTGCACATGCAGGCATGCACTGCACACACACACATACACTGCACACACAGGCACACACTGCTCACACACACACTGCACATGCAGGTACGCACTGCTCACACACATGTGCACACACATGTGCACACACAGGCACACACTTATCACACACACCTGCACACACAGGCATGTACTGCTCACACACACACTGCACACACAGGCACGCACTGCTCACACACATGTGCACTGCTCACACACACCTGCGCACACACTGTTCTCATGCACACACACCTGCAAACACAGAAGAAAGCATCGGCTTCCTTGGAGGTCTCAGCTCCCACCTCTCGCTCCCTCCTCTGAGATGGGCTGTGGGCCTGCTCCTGCTGGTGCTCAGGCAGTGCCCGCCCCTGAACAGGCACCGTGGTCAGGAGGCAGGCTCACCCCTGGACGGGCACGGTGCCTCTGTGGGGCCCACGCCTAGACCAGCAGCAGGCAGATGTGGGTGATCCTGAGAGCCAGGGTGGAGCATATCTGTGGCCTGGACCCCCACCCACGTGGCCCTCCCTGGGCTGAGACGCCGGTGAGCAGCCTCACGGGGACGACACTGCGAGAGGTTTATTGCCCCGGTGACCCTGCTGCTACAGCACAGCGCTGGCCTTGGGTTTGAGTGGGCTATGGAAATGGGTGGACTGGCTGGGCAGCGTGGGCAGACTCACTGTGGGTATGGGGCCCAGTTGGCCACCTTGAGCACACAGGGCGGGGCGTGGGGTGATGACGCTGAGGGTCCCGAGTCCTGAGAGTGAGCCCCCGTGTGGACCCCAAGGCCTGCCTGCCTTTGCAGGGTGAGGACGGTGAGCGTGGCTCTGGGGGCCTCAGGGACCCATGTCGGTGGGCTGCTTGGGGTCATCCACAAGGCCCCCCGGCGTGGTGCAGGGTCGGGCTGATTTACGTCCACTGTCCGGGGCCCGTGGGTGCTGGACTCTCCTGTCCCCAGCAGGCCTGTCTCAGTGGCGGGGACACGGGGGGCCTGTGGGCTCTGCAGGCAGTGCTTCCCAGGTGACCCAGGGCTCGTGAGCATGCCGGGTTGGGGGCTCAGGCCAGTGGAGCCCCGCTGTGTCCAGGCCCAGCTGAAGCTGAAATTCATCAGGCAGAGGCGCTTGTCTTATGTCCCGGCCAGGGATGAGGAGGGACAGGAGGGGACACTGAGTGCGAGAGCCAGGAGCCCAGCGTTTCTCACCATCCGTGGACCAGAGCTCCTGATGACTGGGACCTGGCTCCATGTGGCTCTCAGGGACACTCCTGTGTCAGTGACCCTGCCCGGGCCAGGTCCACGGCCCCCCCTCGGCAGGTCAGTACCAGTAGCCGTGGTGGTCTCCTCCCAGTCTCCACCAGGTCTGTGGTGTTCAGGCCGGACCTGGGCCTACACTGTGGTCTCGTTCCTCCAGGGCCCGGTGCGGATGTTGCGCTCAGCTCCCAGCACCTCGCCCTTGAGCCCCCCATTCTGCCCGAGGCCCCTGAAAGCCAGCGGCTGTGTGCTGTGGAGCATCTCCAAGGGGGGCGGCCCCACAGCATAGCCACAGGGCGGGGGGCTGGCCCGGGAGGCCCTGGCGTCCAGTGGAAAGGGCTCGGCCAATGCACAGCAGGCCAGCGAGCTGGGGTCACTGTCTGAGCAGGAGCTGGGGGTGCTGCCGTCTGGGCCGGGCTGGACGTGGAAGCCGTAGTCCCGCTCAGCCATCCGTGGCCGGGAGAAGAAGCCCAGGGGTGGCGTCCGGGGCGGCAGGCAGCCGTTCAGGGGCAGGCCGTGGTCACACAGGCCATGGTCACAGGTGTCCCCGGGCAGGTGCAGGTCATGGTCACACAGGCCGTGGTCACACAGGCCCTCGGGCAGGTGCAGGTCATGGTCACACAGGCCGTGGTCACAGGTGTCTCCTGGCAGGTGCAGGCTGTGATCACAGGTGTCCTCGGGCAGGTGCAGGCCGTGGTCACACAGACCGTGGTCACAGGTTTCCCCGGGCAGGTGCAGGCTGTGGTCACGCAGGCCATGGTCACAGGTGTCCCCGGGCAGGCGCAGGTGAGTGCCGTCCTCCAGTAGGGTCTCCCGGGCTAGCTGGCCGCAGCAGGGCGTGACGGGAGACAGGCAGCGGGCCTGGCCCTGGGTGGCCCGCACGTCGCGCCCTTTGCAGCGGCCTCGAGCGGGGCCGGGGGCGTCCGGCGGGGCCTCCCCCGGGGCGTCTGGCACAGGGGGGCGGCGGGGGCAGCAGGCCCACCAGCAGTGCCACACGTCCTCGCGCTTGGCGCAGTGGTGGATGAGCACGAAGAGGCCCAGAGAGACGCAGAAGGCGCCGTACAGGCAGCTGAAGACCATGTCCAGGACGGGCTCCTGCGACACGGCCAGCGCCCCGAAGGCCCAGGTGGCGGCCGACAGGAAGAGCGTGCACGCGGCCGCACGCAGCTGGGCGGCCAGCGAGTGCTCGTTCTGCAGCAGCGAGGCCGCCAGCGGGCAGGGCGGGGCCCCGGGGGACACCCGCAGGCAGGGCCCTGTGCCCCCCGCCCTCCGAGGCTCCGTGGGCGCCCGCAGCTCATACCTGCGCTCTGGGTGGCGCCGCAGCTGCACCAGGCCGCCTAGGAGCAGCCCGCAGGTGAGCAGTGCCGTGAAGGCCGCCGGCCCGTAGAAGGCGCCCAGGCTGGGCTCCCATGACATCCAGCAGCTGCAGGAGGTAGGGGGCAGGGGGCTGGGGACCGGGACAGGGGTGTGGGGGACCCAGGGCAGGGCTGGGGCGGGGTGTGGAGGGCAGAGGAGGTGGCTGGAGTAGAGGTGTGGAGGGCAGGGATGTGTGGGCAGGGATGTGTGGGCAGGGTGCTGGGGCAGGGATGTGTGGGTATGGCACTAGGGCAGGGTGCTGGGGCAGGGATGTATGGGCAGGGTGCTAGGGCAGGGGTGTGGAGGGCAGGGATGTGTGGGCAGGGTGCTGGGGCAGGGGTGTGGAGGGCAGGGATGTGTGGGCAGGGTGCTGGGGCAGGGGTGTGGGTGGCAGGGATGTGTGGGCAGGGATGTGGAGGGCAGGGATGTGGGCAAGGGTGTGGAGAGCTGGGGTGTGGAGAGCCGGAGTGTGGGGGACAGGGGAGGTGGCTAGAGCAGGGGTGTGTGGGCAGGGAACCGGGGGCAGGGGTGTGGAGAGCCGGGGTGTGGGGGGCAGGGGAGGTGGCTGGAGAAGGGGTGTGTGGGGCCTGAATTCTGACCAGGTGGACGAGGGGGTGCTCAGGCAGGGTCCCCCTGGGCTGGAGCAGGGGTGTGGAGAGCCACAGAGCCGGCCCGGTGGGCAGGGGCTAAGGGTTGTGGGAGGGTCCCCGGGGTCCGACGGGCGTGGGGCGCCGGGTCTCAGGTGCGCTGAGCTGAGCTGGCCAGCTGTGCGGTGCCCCCTCTCCTGTCCTCTCTCACGCCACACCCATGCAGCAGTGACCCCGTCCCAGTATGGGGACACCTTGGCTCAGGCTGTAGCCCTGAGTGGGGGTCGTGGCTGGGGGACTGGAGGTGGGCGCTGTGCCAGCCCCGGCCCTGGGGCTGGGGGTCACCCGAGGTGGCCTAGTGGTGCCACGCTTGTTGTGGTGTCCAGAGGCAGGCGGTCAGGGAGGAGGGTCCCGAGGGTGCGGTCTGCGGCCGGGCCCTGGGAGACCCTGGTGACCCCGGGCTCTGCTGTGGGGCCTGTCACCTGCTGTCCCAGGGGGTGACCGGCGAAGGTGGGGCCCCCATCCCCCTCCCCCAGCCCTGACTCACTAGGCTGTGCCCTCGTCCTCCTTCCCGTAATTCTGGATGTTGGTGGCGGCTGTGACTCCACAGATGATGAAGGGAACCCCTCCACCGATGAGATAGAGCCTGTGACGGCAGAGCACCCAATCTGGGGCAGGGGCAGGGGGTAGGGGGCAGGGGGCAGGCGTCAGGGGTCAGGGTCAGGGGTCAGGATCAGGGGTCAGGGGTCAGGGTCAGGGGGCAGGAGCAGGGGGCAGGGGCAGGTGTCAGGGGTCAGGATCAGGGGTCAGGGGTCAGGATCAGGGGGCAGGAGCAGGGGGCAGGGGCAGGGGCAGGGGGCAGGGGGCAGGGGCAGAGGGCAGGAGAGGATGAGGGGCAGGGGCAGGGGGCAGGGGCAGGGGGTAGGGGGCAGGGGGAGGGGGCAGGGGGCAGGGGCAGAGGGCAGGAGAGGATGAGGGGCAGGAAGGGTGGGAAAGGGGCAGGGGCAGGGCAGTGCTAGGGAGGATGGGCACTGCTCTGGGTGCGGGGGGGGGGTGCTGTCCAGGGCCCTGGAGAGGGAGCAGGCCTGAGGGCCATGGAACCTCCTCTCTTCTGCCTAGTCCCCCAGGCCCCACCCCACCCATGCAGCGGTGACCCCCCGTCCCAGTATGGGGGAGCCCTCTGGGCTCAGGCCACAGACACGAGTGGGGTTGTTGGCTGGGGAGGGCTGGAGTTGGACCCTGTGTCCAGCCCTAGGCCCTGGCGGGGAGGGCGGGGAGGGTCACTCCAGGCTGCTGCTCCTGGCAGGCAAGGGTGTTGAGTGAGGCCTACAGGCATGAGCATTGGCGGGGCCACCTGCTGCTGGGGGAGCCTGAGCCCCGTGTCCAAGCCGCCCTCCTGGATGGGAGCAGTCACGTGTCAGGGCTGCCACCAACAGCTCTGCCCATGTTGTCTCTCCCCTACAGGGGTGCGACAGGGGACCTGGATCCCATGGCATAGGCCATGAAGCCCAGCCTTGCAGACCAGGCAAAGAGCCCACCCACGGAGCCAGCCATGGAGCCTGCCCACAGAGCCTCCCCACAGAGCCTCCCCACAGAACCTGCCCTCAGAGCCTCCCCTCAGAGTCTCCCCATAGAGTCTCCCCTCAGAGCCTCCCCACAGAGCCTCCCCACAGAACCTGCCCTCAGAGCCTCCCCTCAGAGCCTCCCCTCAGAGCCTCCCCTCAGAGCCTGCTCTCAGAGCCTCCCCTCAGAGCCTCCCCATAGAGTCTCCCCTCAGAGCCTGCTCTCAGAGCCTGCCCTCAGAGCCTCCCCTCAGAGCCTCCCCATAGAGTCTCCCCTCAGAGCCTGCCCTCAGAGCCTCCCCTCAGAGCCTGCTCTCAGAGCCTCCCCTCAGAGCCTCCCCTCAGAGCCTGCCCTCAGAGTCTCCCCTCAGAGCCTCCCCTCAGAGCCTCCCCTCAGAGTCTCCCCTCAGAGCCTCCCCACAGAGTCTCCCCTCAGAGCCTCCCCACAGAGTCTCCCCTCAGAGCCTGCCCTCAGAGCCTCCCCTCAGAGCCTCCCCACAGAGTCTCCCCTCAGAGCCTGCCCTCAGAGCCTCCCCTCAGAGCCTCCCCTCAGAGCCTCCCCACAGAGCCTCCCCTCAGAGCCTCCCCTCAGAGTCTCCCCTCAGAGCCTGCCCTCAGAGCCTCCCCTCAGAGCCTGCTCTCAGAGCCTCCCCTCAGAGGCTCCCCTCAGAGCCTGCCCTCAGAGCCTCCCCTCAGAGCCTGCCCTCAGAGTCTCCCCTCAGAGCCTCCCCACAGAGTCTCCCCTCAGAGCCTCCCCACAGAGTCTCCCCTCAGAGCCTGCCCTCAGAGCCTCCCCTCAGAGCCTCCCCAATGAGTCTCCCCTCAGAGCCTGCCCTCAGAGCCTCCCCTCAGAGCCTCCCCTCAGAGCCTCCCCACAGAGCCTCCCCTCAGAGCCTCCCCATAGAGTCTCCCCTCAGAGCCTGCCCTCAGAGCCTCCCCTCAGAGCCTGCTCTCAGAGCCTCCCCTCAGAGCCTCCCCTCAGAGCCTGCCCTCAGAGCCTCCCCTCAGAGCCTCCCCTCAGAGCCTCCCCATAGAGTCTCCCCTCAGAGCCTGCCCTCAGAGCCTCCCCTCAGAGCCTCCCCACAGAGCCTGCCCTCAGAGCCTCCCCTCAGAGTCTCCCCTCAGAGCCTCCCCACAGAGTCTCCCGTCAGAGCCTCCCCACAGAGTCTCCCCTCAGAGCCTGCCCTCAGAGCCTCCCATCAGAGCCTCCCCACAGAGTCTCCCCTCAGAGCCTGCCCTCAGAGCCTCCCCTCAGAGCCTCCCCTCAGAGCCTCCCCACAGAGCCTGCCCTCAGAGCCTCCCCTCAGAGCCTCCCCTCAGAGCCTCCCCTCAGAGCCTGCCCTCAGAGCCTCCCCTCAGAGCCTGCCCTCAGAGCCTCCCCTCAGAGCCTGCCCTCAGAGCCTGCCCTCAGAGCCTCCCCTCAGAGCCTGCCCTCAGAGCCTCCCCTCAGAGCCTCCCCTCAGAGCCTCCCCTCAGAGCCTGCCCTCAGAGTCTCTCCACAGAGTCTCCCCTCAAAGCCTCCCCTCAGAGTCTCCTCTCAGAGCCTCCCCTCAGAGTCTCCCCATAGAGCCTCCCCACAGAGTCTCCCCTCAGAGCCTCCCCTCAGAGCCTCCCCTCAGAGCCTCCCCACAGAGTCTCCCCACAGAGTCTCCCCTCAGAGCCTCCCCACAGAGTCTCCCCTCAGAGCCTCCCCACAGAGTCTCCCCTCAGATTCTCCCCTCAGAGTCTCCCCTCAGAGTCTCCCCTCAGATTCTCCCCTCAGAGTCTCCCCTCAGAGTCTCCCCTCAGATTCTCCCCTCAGAGTCTCCCCTCAGAGTCTCCCCTCAGATTCTCCCCTCAGAGTCTCCCCTCAGAGCCTCCCCTCAGAGCCTGCCAGGGAGGGAGCCTTCAGTTCCCATATGGCATGGATTGGCCTCTGGGGTTGCAGAAGTCATTAAAGTGACCCCCCCCCCCCCAGCCGTCCTCCTTGGGGAGGGGAATGAGGGCAGGTGACAGTTCTGGCCTCACTCTGGTGGCCGTGGGGGGGTTCTGCGTGGCCTGCGGATGGGGGTGGCGCAGTGGGTGAAGCACTGGCTCCCCAGCGTGAGGTCCTGAAGCTGCTCCCTGGTGCTGCCTGTGCTGGGGGGAGGCTCTCTCCTCTTTCTCCTAAATGGGAAGCCTTAAAAAAATGTTCCGGTGCATCTTTGCCGTCAAAGCCCTGGAAGTTTTACTGGCATCTCCTTGCGTGGATTTTATAGTTCCCGGCCTACTATCCAGCTCTTGGGTCCACTCTGAGTCAGCTGGGCACGGTGGTTAGTGGCAGTGTTTCCGTTTCCCCGGGGGGCCGCCCGGTCTCCCCGTGGGAGAGGGCCTGGGGAGTGGCTGTGCCGTGGAACTGGCCCTCTACCTCAGAATCCCGCGAGCCACTAACAGGCACCAAAGTCAGGGGAAAGCCCACCGGGCAGCTGCTAGAGGGAGCCTCGGGGTGGGGGCGTGGGCACACGGTCTGCACGGGGCCTCCCACTGCCACCAACTTGAGTGTGCCTGGCAGTGCGTGGGGGACCCCACACGCTAGGCTGTTACTGCGACTTTACTGCAGACAGACAGACAGTGCATTTCAGGGAGCCAAGGGTTCTAACCTTTACAGTGACTGGGAAAAAGCCAGAGACAGAAGGTGAAAAGACAAACTGAGGGGGCCAGGAGGGGACGCACCTGGTCCAGCACACCTATCACCGTGCACAGGACCTGGGTTTGAGCCCCTGCTCCCAACCTGCTAGGAAGACAGACGCTTCACAAGCAGTGAAGCAGGTCTGCAGGTGTCTCTCGTCCTCTCTCCTTCTCTAGCACCCCCCTCTCAATCTCTCTCTGTTCTGTCAAGAATTGAAATAGCATCGTGATAATCCAGCAGCAGGAGCTAAGAGAGGGAAGGAGGGGGAAGAGCTGAGGGTCGAGCCAGGAGACCGGGTGGGCACAGGGACGGGACAGTCACCGCTCGGCACAGCCTCAGGCCCAACTGTCTCTGAGGAGAGATCTCTGGGGACAGAGACAGGACCGTAGGGCTGGGCATGGCCCGCACCCTGAGAAGCTGGCTGTGGGGCAAAGGGGGCCAGACTGGACACAGACAGCGGCAGCACCCTCCCCAGGGAGGGACGGTGGGTGACTTGTCCACCCCCAGGGAGCAGCAGCAGCACCGACATGGTCACCATGCATGACGGGGCCTCAGTCACAGCTAAGTCAAACCTGCCCACCCGGGCTGGGGAAGCGGGTGCCCAGGGCCGTGATGCCGCCCCATCAGTGCTCCCAGGCCAGGAAGCAGCCGGTGCTCAGCTTGGCCAGCAGAGGGCGCGGGCGGGCAGGGCACTGCGGCCTGGGATGTCCCTGAGGGCAGCGGTCACCTGGACCTTCCGGCCTGAAGCCGTCTGCTTGGGGCCAGAGCTGGCTCCTGTCCCTCTCTCCCAGGCCCCAGTCCCTGCCCTGAGGGGACAGTGGACAGGAGGACTCTGAGGACCTGGGCGGGGGGCGGACATGGCTCATGCAGAGCTGGCAGAGGCCGGAGAGAGATGTGTGGCGTGACAGTGGTCCAGAGGACAGCTGCCTAGTGCCTGCAGGGGGAGGGAGAAGAGGGGGGAGGGGAGGAGTGGGAATGTGGTAGCCGCTGAGTGGCCAGCACCTGCTCACGCCTGGGCCCTCGTGTCCCCGCCCTCCAAGGCTGGTCAGTCCATAGCCTCCACGTCCACGTGAGACTGGGATGGCCCCACTGGGAGCCTGCCTGTCACCTGGACACAGCCAGAGGGGACAGGGCAGTGCCTGGGTGACGCCCACACCTGGTCCACGGCTACAGCACAGAACCCTACTGCTGGGGCTAGTGACGGAACCCCTGACCACCGGCCCTTGACCACGGAGCCCTGACCACCAGCCACTAACCACATAGTCCCTGACCACGGAGTCCCTGACCACAGAACTGCTGCTGGGTCTCTGGCCCCCAGAGCCGGGGCTGCAGAGCTCAGACCCCACAGTCGGAGCCCCCACACGGAACCCCCACAGTCCAGCCCACAGGCCTGGTGCGTGCTCCGGTCCTGCCTGGTCGGCAGCTGGACGTGGTCAGAGGGAAGAAGTCTGACCCTGCAGCATCCTGCTCACGTCTGCTGGGACTCAGGCCCCACAGGGACAGCATCCTGAGCTGGGCGCCTGCCTACCTGAGCAGGGGCTGCCGGGGGGCCAAAGGAGGGTCAGCAGCAGGGCAGGGTGCACCCTTCTTGGTCACCTGCTGGTAGATGTGGCCAGCGGCCACACAGATCCAGAGCATGGCGGAGAGCGAGGAGTAGTGGAGGACCACACCCACCTGCAAGGGGACGACACACAGGCTGTGACATCATGGGGACACACAGGCAGGACACAGATTAGTTGACGGGTGGAGGGCAGCACAGCAGTGAGGATTGTACCCACCCTACTACCCCCAACCCTACACAGTCCAGGAAGGAAGGGGGAGGGGTGCAGAACAGGTCCAAGCCCGCCCTGTGGTCACGGGGTTGTCAGCGTAGGGACAGCTGTCGGGGGCCCCACTTCCTAGCCTCTGACTTCCCGGTGCCGGTGCCTTCACTCTAAACAGTGGGATGCCTGGCGGGGATGAGGACGCTGAGGGCGGGCCTGGTAGGTCTCCCCGAATCCAGGCTCACCGAGAGGCTTGCACCCCCGCTGAGAAGCCGGGGCCCCCAGAGTCAGGGCAGGGTTCAGGGGAACCCCTCCCCGCGAGGGCCCAGCTGTCCTATGTGACTGCCCCACCCCGGCCCGAGCAGGGACACCCTGGAGCCCAGCCCTGCTCAGTGTCTGGGGTCCGGGGGAGGCAGCCCCACTCCGGCTCCCAGACTCGGGCCTGGCTGGGCAGGGAGGGGCCTGACCCTCTGACTGGCCTGTGCGGCCCCTGCCCCGTGGGCAGCACTGACCCATGTCTGCTAAGTGGGTCAGTGTGGTGTTGGCACCTTCACTCTAGGTGCTTGGTCATCCATGGTTGCCAGGACAACCACCAGCTCTCCCAGCCCCCTCCCTCCCTCCCTCACGGCCAGCCAAGGACACAGGGCAGTGGGCACAGGGCTCAGCCCGTGATGACAGAGCTCTCGCAGGCTGGCCGACATGGTCGTGAGGGGTGTCCAGCCCAGCACCCAGCACCGGGGGGTTAGAGTTGGCTGCCAGCCCCAGGTGGTCACCCACTGGGCCAACCTGCAGGGCACCCACCCCCTCATGGTCCCTCGTGGCCCTCAGCCGCCGGTACTATCCAGAGCTTCTTGCCATGGACAGCTCAAGACACCCAAGACCCCAGCACTGGGTGTGATGCCCCCCTGACACCCACACACACGCCCACCCCCATGTCCAGTCTCTGCTCCCAGGGTCCTAAGAGTGGGGGCCTGTCTTCTCCAGCAGAGAGCAGCATCTGGGGGAAAGGGAGAGAGTGAGGGAGGGGACACCAGTCCTCCGGGATCATTGTCCTCTGGGGATCACCATTCTCCTGGGGCCACTATGCCCCGAGGTCACCATTCTTCTGGGTCACTGCCACCCTGGGGTCACCGTCCTCCCAGGGCCACTGTCTTCATGGGTCACCATCCCCCTGGGGTTACTGTCACCCTGGGGTCACTGTCCACCTGGGGTCACTGTTCCCTGGGGTTGAGGGAAAGAGCAGGAAAGGCCAGGCCCTGGGGCCAGGAGGGTCCACCCTTCCCTGCTGTGTGAAGAAAGGCCACAGACTTTGGGGTGTGGGGGGCTTGCTCTCAGTGCAGAAACTGAAGCTGCCTCCCAGGGAACAGGGAGAGGAGTCTCTGGATTGAGCTCTGGCATTGGCTCCCATGGCTGCTCCCCATGAGTTCAGGGGCCATCTCCCCTCTGCGTCCCTGCTGGGGGCTGTCCCGGGCTGCCTGTCCGTCCCTGCCGACACCTGCCTTTTCCCAGGGGTCCCCTACTCCATGTCCTGAGGGCAGCGCATCTCAGGGAAAGTCACCAAATGATGTGACCACCAGTGTGACCTCAGCCAGCTGGGCAAGAGAACAGACCCACCTTTCAACTCAGACAGGTATCACATGTCATGGTACCTGATGAGGTGTGTGGCACATGGAAGGCTCATGCCTGACACATGGGAGGATGATTCCTGGCACACGAGAGGCTTACGTCTAGCACACAGGGTGCTTATGCCTGGCACACGGGAGATATTTCCTGGTACACGGTGGCTCATGCCTGGCACATGGGAGGCCCTCACACCTGGCACATGGGAGATATTTCCTGGTACACGGGAGGCTCATGCCTAGGACATGGGGTGGCTCATGCCTTGCACACAGGAGGCTCACGCCTGTCACATGGGAGGCTCTCACATCTGGCACACAGTGGCTCATGCCTGGTACACGGGAGGCCCTCACACCTGGCATATGGGAGGCTCACACCTGGCACACGGTGGCTCACGCCTGGCACACAGTGGCTCACACCTGGCACACGGTGGCTCACACCTGGCACACGGGAGGCCCTCACACCTGGCACACGGGAGGCCCTCACACCTGGCACACGGTGGCTCACGCCTGGCACACGGGAGGCCCTCACACCTGGCACACGGGAGGCCCTCACACCTGGCACACGGTGGCTCACACCTGGCACACGGGAGGCCCTCACACCTGGCACACGGGAGGCCCTCACACCTGGCACACGGTGGCTCACGCCTGGCACACGGGAGGCCCTCACACCTGGCACACGGTGGCTCACACCTGGCACACGGGAGGCCCTCATTCCTAGCCCGTGGGGCAGCTCACGGCTGGCCACGGCACACTCACCGCCTGGCACAGCACTGGGTACTGTGTGCGGTTCACACCCCCAGCGAAGGCCGTGACGGCGAGGCCGGCATGGAGGCAGAAGTTGAGGAGCGAGTGCCGGCTCTTCCTGCTGATGCGGATGGCGCTGCGGGTCAGAGGTCACATCAGCACACGTCGGGGAGCAGGTGGCCTGATGGGAGGGCCAGCCCGAAGGTCTGGGCCCGGGAGCACGGGGTGTGGGTGTGGCCGGGGCTTTAGTCACCAGAGTGCCGGGCCTGGGGGCATCAGATCAGCTGAGGCCTGGTCCCTGACAGAAGGTTACAGGACCTGGGCCTTGCCTTGGGGACAGAGGGACAGCAGGACTTGTGCCCTGCCTTGGGAACAGGGGGCGGCGAGGCCTGGTCCCTGTATCAGGCCAGAGGAGAAGGGAGGGCACCAGAGTCAGGACAGTGCCCCACCCTGCAGAGGGCCCGACACTGTGGCACTGTGCGCAGGAATGCCACCTGGCTGTCACCACCCCCACCAGCTCCACTGAGGCAGGGCCAGGATGGGAGTGACTGCCCAGCCCTGGCTGGGGCCTGGGGTGGGTGCTCACGGGAGGCCTGGGGGTATCCGAAGGTGTCCCTCCCCTTGGGGGTTCATGAAAGGTGGAGGTCTCTGGGGGTGCTCCTCCCATCGGGGGCTCAGAAGAGGTCTAGGTGTGGGTGGGCCCCCTCACCTCTGGTGCACGAGGTAGGTGACCACAGAGGCGAGGAGACACAGAAGCATGACAGCGGTGCAGGCGTACACCACGGGGTGCAGGAAGTCCCCTGGGTACTGGGGCAGGGAGAGCACGGTCTTCAAGTCCTGCAGAGAACACAGTCCCTGAATGCCTGCCAGGAGCCCCTCGCGGCCCCCAGGACAGGGTGGAGGGCGGGGTCTGCGCGGGGAGGGCGGGGTCTGCGCGGGGAGGGCGGGGTCTGCGCGGGGAGGGCGGGGTCTCAGCAAGGAGGGCGGGGTCTGTGCGGGGAGGGCGGGGTCTGCGCGGGGAGGGCGGGGTCTGAGTGTGGAGGGCGGGGGTCTCAGCAAGGAGGGCGGGGTCCGCGTGGGGAGGACGGGTGCCCTGGTCACACCGGCTTGTTGGTGGGGGGGGGGTGGCACCTGGGGCCCTTTCAGCCCCAATCCTCCTGCCTGTGGGCTCTGCAGGAAGGCCATGGGGCCAGCCCTGGTCCTCTGCCCCCAGGGTGACGTCAGCCGTGAGGTCACAGAGTTCAGGGTGACAAAGCTCACGCAGCCCCCTTGGCCCTGGTCCTGGGTGCGAGAGAGCTCAGGCCTGGTTCCTGTTTGTGTCGGGCAGCATGTCAGGCCCGGTGTCTGTGACTGTGACAGGAGCCCCTGCAGACCTCTCTGTGCCCAGGACCCCGTGTCCTCACAGTGGGTTCAGGTGGCTGTGCAGCGCCCAGTGCAGGTGGCCAGGGATGGCGGGATGGCGGGCAGCTGTCCTCCCACGGCCGCTGACACCACGGGCCTGCTCCCCGCAGCCTCTGGGCTGGGCAGGCCCCTGCTGCCCCTCCCAGAGAATCCCAGCTGCCAGAGCTGAGGCAGACAGGAGCCCATACCCTCCTCCAGGGCAGGGCCAGTGAGAGACGGGTCCTGGAAGGAGGGGGCCGGGACCACTCGGGGCCCCTCCCGTGCTCTTCTCCCTGTGCTCAGGCCGCTGCCCACAGGGCTAGTTAGCCGAGGGGCGAGGACAGCACAGGAACAGCTGGGCGGCGGCAGACCCTGGAGGTGGGGTGGCCCCTGCCCTGGGCTGGGACCTGTGCCCAGAGGAGCTGAGATGGGCAAAAGGCCTCTCTCTGGTTGGGCCCTTCTAGTGGAGCAGGCCAAGGCTAGATGTGCCCCGTGGGCAACCACAGCCTAAGTACCTGCCCGCACCTGCCGCCTGCCTTGCTCACCTGCAGCCCTCCCGACTGAGCCCACCCCCATGTCCCTCACCAGCCTTTCTCCTGAGACAGTGCACCCCCACACTGACGGCCGGCCACGAAGAGGTGGGCAGGGGCCATGGCTCCCAGCCGGAAGCACAGGATGTCTGCCCAGTGACTCAACTGCGGCAGCCCTGCCCGCAACTAATTAGCATGACCCTCAGACACTGGTGTAGGGCAACAGCCCGGGGGACAGCCACACGGGGGACGGCCACACACGGACAAACACATTGGGCTCAGTCACATGTGGACAGCCACATGGGGGCCAGTCACACGGGGAGGGGGGGAGACAGTCACACGGGAGGATGGTCACACGGGGGGACGGTCACACAGAAGGTGGCACACAGGTGATGACCACATGGGGACAGCACACAGGTGACAGTCACACAGGGGACAGAACATGGGGGGCACATGGCAGACAGCCACATGGGAAACAGTCACACAGGAAAATGGTGTCACTAGGGGGATAGTCACAGGGGGATGACCACATAGGGGGCAGCCATGGAGGTGAGAGTCACATGGGAGGACAGTTACACGGGACAGTCACATGGGGGGACCGTCCCACAGAGCAATAGTCACATGGGAGGACTATCCACACAGGGGGATGGCCACACCAGAGGACAGTCACACAGGGGGATGGTCACACGGGGGTATGGCCACACGGGGACAGTCACTTGGGGGAATGGTCACATGGGAAGACTGTCATATAGGGGGATAGCCACACAGGGGGACACTACATAGGGGGACAGTCATTCAGGGGGACAGTCATATAGGGGGACGGCCACAGGGAGGACTCTCACAGGGGTATGGCCACACAGGGACGGTCACTTGGTACAGTCACACAGGGGGACAAGTCACATGGGAGGACTGTCACATGGGAGGTGGCCACACAGGGGGCAGCCACCTAGGGGTCAGTCTGGAGACTGGACACTGCCTCGCCCTGGCCTGGGCTACTGTGCCTGGCTGTCCTCGCCAAACCTTGGCCTCTCCCACCTTCCAGGCAGCTGCAGCCTGCTGGGTACTTACCATGAGCTCTGCTGCTGCTGAGGATGGGCTGGGCGGACACGCTAGTGGGAGCAGCTATGTGGCGCCCTTGTCACCACCAGGCTCCATGGCCATCCAGAAGGTCAGGCCATGCCACCCAGTGTGCCCACCTGTGGAGAGTGGCTGGTCAGCAGAGGGCATTCTGGAAGGTTGCCACCCTCTCCTCAATCCTGAAGCCTGTTGTGGGATCTGGACTCTGGGTCCCAGGACTCTGATGCTCAAGACCTCCAGCACAAAGAGCCCTGGACACTGGGAGCCCCTGGACACTGGGAGCCCTGGACACTGGGAGCCCTGGACACTGGGAGCCCCTGGATATTGGGAGCCCTGGACACTGGGAGCCCCTGGACACTGGGAGCCCTGGACACTGGGAGCCCTGGACACTGGGAGGCCCTGGACACTGGGAGCCCTGGACAGTGGGAGCCCCTGGACAGTGGGAGGCCCTGGACACTGGGAGGCCTCTGGACACTTGGAGACCCCTGGACACTGGGAGCCCCTGGACACAGGGAGGCCCTGGATACTGGGAGCCCCCTGGACACTGGGAGGTCTCTAGACACTTGGAGGCCCCTGGACACTGGGAGGCCCTGGACACCGGGAGGCCCTGGACACTGGGAGGCCCTGGACACTGAGAGGCCCTGGACACTGGGAGGCCCCTGGACACCACGAGGCTGTGGACACTGTGAGGCCCCTGGATACTGGGAGGCCCCTGGGCACCGGGAGGCCCTGGACACCGGGAGCCCTGGACACTGGGAGGCCCTGGACACTGGGAGGCCCTGGACACTGGGATCCCTGGACACTGGGAGCCCCTGGACACTGGGAGCCCCTGGACACTGGGAGCCCCTGACCACTGGGAGGCCCTGGACACCGGGTGGCCCTGGACACTGGGAGGCCCTGGACACCGGGAGGCCCCTGGACACTGGGAGACCCTGGACACAGGGAGGTCCTGGACACTGGGAGGCTCTGGACACTGGAAGGCCCCTGGACACTGGGAGGCTCTGGACACTGGGAGCCCTGGACACTGGGAGGCCCTGGACACTGGGAGCCCCTGGACACTGGGAGGCCCTGGACACTGGGAGCCCCTGGACACCGGGAGGCCCTGGACTATTGGGAGTCCCCTGGACACTGGGAGGCCCTGGACACTGGGAGGCCGTGGACACCGGGAGGCCCCTGGACACTGGGAGGCTCTGGACACTGGGAGGCCCCTGGACACTGGGATCCCTAGACACCAGGAGGCCCTGGACACTGGGAGGCCCTGTACAGCGGGAGTCCCCTGGACACTGGGAGCCCTGGACAATGGGAGGCCCCTGGACACTTGGAGGCCCCTGGACACCGGGAGGCCCTGGAAACTGGGATCCCCTGGACACTGGGAGACCCTGGACACAGGGAGCCCTGGACACTGGGAGGCCCTGGACACTGGGAGGCCCTGGACACCGGGAGCCCCTGGACACTGGGAGCCCCTGGACACTGGAAGCCCTGGACACTGGGAGGCCCTGGACACCGGGAGCCCCTGGACACCGGGAGGCCCCTGGACACCATGAGGCTGTGGACACTGGGAGGTGCCTGGATACTGGGAGGCCCCTGGACACCGGGAGGCCCTGGACACCGGGAGGCCCTGGAAACTGGGAGCCCCTGGACACTGGGAGACCCTGGACACTGGGAGGCCCCTGGACACTGGGAGCCCTGGACACTGGGAGGCCCTGGACACCGGGAGCCTCTGGACACTGGGAGCCCCTGGACACCGGGAGGCCCTGGACACTGAGAGGCCCTGGACACTGGGAGCCCCTGGACACTGGGAGGCCCTGGACACTGGGAGCCCCTGGACACTGGGAGGCCCCTGGGCACCGGGAGGCCCTGGACACCGGGAGGCCCTGGACACTGGGAGCCCCTGGACACTGGGAGCCCCTGGACACTGGGAGCCCCTGGACACCGGGTGGCCCTGGACACCGGGAGGCCCTGGACACCGGGAGGCCCCTGGACACTGGGAGACCCTGGACACAGGGAGGTCCTGGACACTGGGAGGCTCTGGACACTGGAAGGCCCCTGGACACTGGGAGGCCCCTGGACACTGGGAGCCCTGGACACTGGGAGGCCCTGGACACTGGGAGGCCCTGGACACTGGGAGGCCCTGGACACCGGGAGGCCCTGGACTATTGGGAGTCCCCTGGACACTGGGAGGCCCTGGACACTGGGAGGCCGTGGACACCGGGAGGCCCCTGGACACTGGGAGGCTCTGGACACTGGGAGGCCCCTGGACACTGGGATCCCTAGACACCAGGAGGCCCTGGACACTGGGAGGCCCTGTACAGCGGGAGTCCCCTGGACACTGGGAGCCCTGGACAATGGGAGGCCCCTGGACACTTGGAGGCCCCTGGACACCGGGAGCCCCTGGACACTTGGAGACCCTGGACACTGGGAGCCCTGGACACTGGGAGGCCCTGGACACTGGGAGGCCCTGTGCACCGGGAGCCCCTGGACACTGGGAGCCCCTGGACACTGGGAGGCCCTGGACACCGGGAGCCCCTGGACACAGGGAGCCCCTGGACACCGGGAGGCCCCTGGACACCACGAGGCTGTGGACACTGGGAGGCGCCTGGATACTGGGAGGCCCCTGGACACCGGGAGGCCCTGGACACCGGGAGGCCCTGGACACTGGGAGCCCCTGGACACTGGGAGACCCTGGACACTGGGAACCCTGGACACTGGGAGGCCCTGGACACTGGGAGGCCCTGGACACTGGGAGGCCCTGGACACCGGGAGCCCCTGGACACTGGGAGGCCCTGGACACCGGGAGCCCCTGGACACTGGGAGCCCCTGGACACTGGGAGGCCCTGGACACCGGGAGCCCCTGGACACAGGGAGCCCCTGGACACCGGGAGGCCCCTGGACACCACGAGGCTGTGGACACTGGGAGGCGCCTGGATACTGGGAGGCCCCTGGACACCGGGAGGCCCTGGACACCGGGAGGCCCTGGACACTGGGAGCCCCTGGACACTGGGAGCCCCTGGACACTGGGAGACCCTGGACACTGGGAGCCCTGGACACTGGGAGGCCCTGGACACCGGGAGCCTCTGGACACTGGGAGCCCCTGGACACCGGGAGGCCCTGGACACTGGGAGGCCCTGGACACTGGGAGCCCCTGGACACTGGGAGGCCCTGGACACTGGGAGCCCCTGGACACTGGGAGGCCCCTGGACACCACGAGGCTGTGGACACTGGGAGGCCCCTGGATACTGGGAGGCCCCTGGGCACCGGGAGGCCCTGGACACCGGGAGGCCCTGGACACCGGGAGGCCCTGGACACTGGGAGGCCCTGGACACTGGGAGGCCCTGGACACTGGGATACCTGGACACTGGGAGCCCCTGGACACTGGGAGCCCCTGGACACTGGGAGCCCCTGGACACCGGGTGGCCCTGGACACTGGGAGGCCCTGGACACCGAGAGGCCCCTGGACACTGGGAGACCCTGGACACCGGGAGGCCCTCGACACTGGGAGGCTCTGGACACTGGAAGGCCCCTGGACACAGGGAGGCCCCTGGACACTGGGAGCCCTGGACACTGGGAGGCCCTGGACTCCAGGAGGTCCTGGCCCCCACTGCCGCCTGGGGCCTCAGAACCCTGTGCTCCATCTCAGCGTCCTTCTTGCTGACGCTCCGGCCAGCTAGTTCAGGCTGCATGGCCGCGTCGCAGGCAGCACAGGGGACGACCCGCCCTCCCTCCCTCTGGGCACAGCTGCCCCAGCAGGTGGGGTCTGCGGTCCTGGCCCTGGGCGGCCCCTGCCTGCAGGCCACCGCGTTGCCCAAAGTTGTTCCTCATCCCCCGGGTCGGTGGGGCCCCTCCCGCCGGGATCTGTCCTGGGCGCGGCCGGGAGGCCACGGCCGCCCCCCCCCCCCCCCCCGCGGCCCACCTCGCGGGTCCTCACCTGGGGGCGGCCACGCGCCGAGTGCCCGGCTCCGGACCTGCTGCCAGGGGCAGCGACAGCCGAGCGGGCAGCGACAGACCGCAGGGGCTGCGGGCGGGAGCCACCCGAGCCGGCGACACGGGCACAGCAGCGCCGGGCGGCGACGACGGCGACAGGGGACAGCGGCCGGAGGAGAGGAGGCGCTGTAACCATGGGGACCGGGCTGCGCCCCCCGCTGCTGCGGGAATGGTTCCTCCCGCCGGCCTCCGCCACTGCGGCTACGTAAAGGGACAACCGCGCGCCCCCCGCCCCGCGCCCGCCCGCGGCCCCGCCTTGGATCCATACCCCCAGCCCCGTCCCCCAACCCCGCCCTGGATGCCTACCCCCACCCCGGCTCTGCCAGCACCCCAGCCCAGCCCACCCCAGCCGACCCCAGCCCAGCCCAGCCCAGCCCAGCCCACCCCAGCCCAGCCCAGCCCAGCCCAGCCCAGCCCAGGACCTGCACCCACCCCAGCCCAGCCCAGCCCAGCCCAGGACCCCAGCGCCCACCCCAGCCCAGTCTAGCTTGGCACCCCTAAACCCCCACCCCAGTACAGCCCAGCCCCCCAACCCAGTTCTGGTCCCCCAGTCCCCCAGTCCAGCCCAGTCTCCCACCCTTGCTCTCCCAGCACCACAGCCCCCAGGCACACTCCAGCCCAGCCCAGGACCCCAGCGCCCACCCCAGCCCAGCCCAGGACCCCAGTGCCCACCTCCAGCTCAACCCAGACCCCCAACTCCCAGCCCAGCCTCACCCAGCTCAGCCCTGGATGCCAACCCCCATCTATTTCCCCCAGACCCCCAGACCCCCAGCCCAGCCCTTGCTCCCAACCCTCAGTGCTGCCCCTGGCCCCCTCTTCCTCCAAGTAACCGCCTTAGGCCCCCAGGCCCACCCCTCTGGGCCCCTGGCCCACGACCCCAATTCCCACTCTCCCCAGAACCCTGACTCTGGAGTCCTCCAACCCTCCATCCACCCACCATCAGCCCCTAATCCCTCAGCCCTGCAGCACCCTTGTTGCCAAGACAGCCAACTTCCCAGCCTCCCAGCCTTCAGCCTACCAGGTTCCCAGACCCCAGCTCATGGCCCCAGGCCCCAGGCCCCAGGCCTTCCTTGGTCTCCTCAGCCCTCCATAAAGCCCACTTCGATATACAACACGGAATCCATCCTTCTGGGCACACAGCCATCTGCCCCCAGCCCACAGTCCCCCAGGCCACCAGGCCCACAGCCCCACAGTTTCAAACCCCTCGGCTCCCCAGGCCCATCCTCCAACCCTTAGTCCACCAGCTCCTCAACTCCTCAGGTCTGAAGGCCCCCAGACCTCAGTTCCCCAGGAACCCAGCCTCCAAGACCCCAGTCCCCAAACCCCAGTCCCCAGCCCCTCAGCTCCCCAGGCCCCCAAGCCCCAGGTCCCCAGCTCCCACCCCTCAGCCCCCTAGCCCCCAGCACCCTAGCCTTCCAGCTCCACAACCACCAGCCCCCTATTCCCTTGGATCTTTAGGCCCCCAACTCCAGCCCCTAGCTCTCAACGCACAGTCCCTCAGCTCCCCAGCCCACAGCCCCCAACACCCAGTCCCCCAGCTCCTCAGCTCCCCAGGCTCCCAGCTCCCCAGCCCCCAGGCTCCAGCCACTTAGCTCCCCAGGCCCCCAACCTCTCAGCTCCCCAGGCTCCCAGCTCCCCAGCCCCCAGGCTCCAGACACTTAGCTCCCCATGCCCACAACCTCTCAGCTCCCCAGGCCCCCAGCCCTGAGCCCCCATTCCCAACCCCTAGTCCCTCAGCTTCCCAGCCCCACACCACCAGTCGCCAAGCACCCAATCTCCCAGCCACCCCAGCTCCCCGGCTCCCCACTCCCAAGCCCCCAGTCCCCAGCCCCCCAGCCCCCCAGCAACCCAGCCCCTAGCCACCCCCAGCTCCCCAGCCCCCAGAACCCAGTCCCCCTGTCCCTCAAGCTCCCCAGGCCCCAGCACCCAACCCCCAGCCCCTCAGCTTCCCAGGCCCCTAGCTTCCCAGCCTCCAGTCCCTCAGGCCTTCAGCCCCCCAACCCCCAACCCCCCAAGTCCTTCACCCAGTCCCCCAGTCTCCAGACTCCCAGCTTCCCAGCTCTCCAGCCCCCAGGACCCCCACTCTTCACCCAGCTCCCCCTCCTGGGTGGATGCTCTTGAGACTGGGGGAAGCAGGTGCCCCAAGGGCTCACGTCCTGGGAAAGGGAGAACCATAGTTCAGGGATGGGAGCCCCACAGAACCCGCCCTGGCCCAAGGTCCCCCTTCTGCCAGGCTGACGAGACTGATGCCAGCTGTCCTAGGGGGTCCACTGTACAATGCCAGTGTGGGTCTGACTTCAGGAAGTTTCTGCTGGGGTCGGTGCCCCCTCTGGTCCGTGGAGGGGGTGACCGGGAGGTGGGCTGAGACCCCTGGTGACAGTGGGTGCTGGGTGTGGGCAGGGCCCTGTTCATCCTGTCTGCCCAGCACCATGGCCGCTTCTGCTTCCTCAGGCACCAGCAGGACAGCTGGGCAGGGGAGAGGCCCCTGGGTTAGGAGTGGCCCCTTCAGGTTCCTCAGGCCCTTCCCCTGCAGTGGATGCTTGGAGCCCACATGCTGCCATCCCTAGGGCACAGAAATGGGGCCCTTCTCCCTGAGGGCAGGGGTGGGGAGCAGTGGGGCAGATTGCCTGGGCGGGTGGGGTGGGGGCTTCTCACTGCTCTGCACACTGGGAGCTGGGTGAGGGGTGTCCAGCATGTTGTGTGTGTGTGTGTGTATCCAGTAGGCTGTGTGTGTGTGTGTATGTGTGTGTGTGTATCCAGCAGGCTGTGTGTGTGTGTGGTGTATCCAGTAGGCTGTGTGTGTGTGTGTATGTGTATCCAGCAGGCTGTGTGTGTGTGTATCCAGTAGGCTGTGTGTGTGTGTATCCAGCAGGCTGTGTGTGTGTGTGTGTGTGTGTGTGTGTGGTGTATCCAGCCAGCCGTGTGTGTGTGTGTCCAGCAGGCTGTGTGTGTCCAGCAGGCTGTGTGTGTGTCCAGCAGGCTATATGTGTGTGTGTATCCAGCAGGATGTGTGTGTGTGTGTGTGTGTGTGTGTATCCAGCAAGCTGTGTGTGTATCCAGCAGGCTGTGTGTGTGTATCCAGTAGGCTGTGTGTGTGTGTATCCAGCAGGCTGTGTGTGTGTGTGTGTGTGTGGTGTATCCAGCAGGCTGTGTGTGTGTGTGTGTCCAGCCGGCTGTGTGTGTGTGTGTCCACCAGGCTGTGTGTGTGTCCAGCAGGCTGTGTGTGTGTGTGTGTGTGTGTGTCTGTGGTGGGGGTGCTGTCCAGCAGGCTGTGGGGGCTGATGGTTGAGTTCAGGAGCACAAGGCCCAAGGGCTGGAGTCCATGGGGCTGTGGGCCTGGTCGGTCCTGTGAGCCCTCCTAGGAGGACCCCATTTCCTTGCCTCTCTGAGGAGCCTCCCACCACTGACCCTGGATCCTACTCCACTGCAGCTGGCTGGACACAAGGTGAGGAGATAGCTGAGGGGACTCTGTGCAGGTGAGGAGATGGCTGAGGGGACTCTGGGCAGGTGAGGAGATGGTTGAGGGGACTCTGTGCAGGTGAGGAGATGGCTGAGGGGACTCTGGGCAGGTGAGGAGATGGTTGAGGGGACTCTGTGCAGGTGAGGAGATGGCTGATATGACTCTGGGCAGGTGAGGAGATGGCTGAGGGGACTCTGGGCAGGTGAGGAGATTGCTGAGGGGACACTCAGCTGAGGTTTGTTCTCTGCTCTCGTGAGCTGTGTTGAGAACCTTCTTCCTAAGACTCTGAAGCCTAAAAATACTCCTTTAATTTTTCCCACCTCTAATTTTTTCAGCCAGTCGCTTTTTCTGTACGCGTGACTGGCAGAGGCTAGGCTGCTAGGATGTCCCTAGAGGCCTTGCTAAGTGGTCGCTGCTGGTATACCGAGAGCAGGACACAGGGACCCTGAGCACACGTGAGCCTGTGTCGTGTGTGTTTGTGAGCACGTGTGAGCCTGTGCTGTGTGTGTGTGAGCACACGTGAGCCTGTGCCGTGTGCGTGTGTGTGAGCACACATGAGCCTGTGCCGTGTGCATGTGTGTGAGCACACGTAAGCCTGTGCCGTGTGTGTGTGTGTGAGCACACGTGAGCCTGTGCCGTGTGCATGTGTGTGTGAGCACACGTGAGTCTGTGCTGTATGCCTGTGTGTGAGCATGTGTGTGCCTGTGGGTGACAGCTCGTGTGCACCAGCGTGTGGGTGCAGCTGCCAGTCTGGGGTCTTGGTCCCCCGCACTGACTGTCTGGCGCCCATGCCTTCAGAGGACCTGAGGCCTCACACCCTCATCACCTGCCCTTCCTTTGTTCTGTGCTGCCAGCATCACGTCTGGAGCCTGGTGTCTGCACAGTCCCTGTCTCAGGGCCGTGTTTGTTCACTCTGCAATGGGGAGACTGAGCAGAGAGACACTCAGTTCTGCCACCTGGCTGGGCCAGACCAACCCCACCCCACAGGCAGCCCGCCGGCTCCGAGGGGTGGGTCACTGCCTGGCACGTGTCTGCCTACGTGTAGGGGGGGCTTAGAGGGAGAAAGGCAGGGCCCCGAGCCAGCTCACTGCCCGTGAAGTGGAGCTGCGGCTGGAGTCCGTGCCTGAGCTCCCGGGCACGTGGCTGTGTCTAGCCAGGTGAACGTGCTCCCCAGGGGCTGATTGCTTCTTGATGGTTTTTGCTCTTGTGAAGAAAGGCCCGGCTGTAAGCAGCTTACTGGCCAGACAGCGCCATCCTCACAGCCACGACACTCTGACCGTGATGCCCCAGCCTCACAACCCCGACGTGCCGTCTCATCTGGCCCGGGTGGCCTTGGGCCTGTGCTCGCCATGTCCCCTGCGGGGCAGGGGAAAGAGACAGGAGTCAAGAAGTGGGAACAAAGCAGACCACAACAGAAAGGCAGACAGACAGACAGACAGACTGATGCACTGGGGAGCCATGAGGCGGGGGCAGCCTCCCACATCCCCCCACTGGACGGGGCACACACCCCTGCAAATATCTGTGGCAGATTTGTGGGGGAGGCACCCAGTAACACCCACTCACGTGCACCCAGGACAGAGAAGTGGAAATTTCACAGACATGTGCATGTTCAGGACACGTCTGCAGACCAGGACACATGCACATCAGGGATGTGACACGCCAGCACCTTGGCCCGCTGGCGTCTCTGGGGACTGTGGCATCATTTGTCCCTGCTCACGTCTCTGGAGCCAGGCCCTTGAGTCTGGGGTGCACTGTGGTCAGGGCTCTGCTTCTTGGTAACTTTCAGGGACCCCTATGCCTCCTCCTCCTTGTAGGAGCAGGGGGTGAGCTCAGGGCAGCCTGGGGGCTGGTCCCCTATTTACACACCCAGCACCCCCCGGGCAGGGCAGGAGAGGAACGTGCTGGGTTCCCCTGGGTGGGGGTCACCCGAGTGTCCCTTGTGGCCTGCTGGTCAGAGGTGGGACCCAGTGGGTGCTGGTCACTAGCAGAACCCCTGTTCAGGCCGCGGGCCATGTGCTGAGGGTAACTGTGGCGCTCCGGGCTCAGGGTGGGGGTCCCAGTGGGGGTGCAGCAGCTGCTCTGGGCTCAGGGGTCCCAGAGTGTGTGTGTGGGGGGAGCAGTAGCCCGAGTGCACCCTAAGCACCGGCTGGCCTGCAGGGCCTCACCCCAGGCTCAAGGCCATGCTGACGGGACTCAGGGTGAAGGCTGGCCACCTCCAGTGGTGTGGCCCTGTGAGCTGGATGGCAGTGGGGGCTAACCTGTGGGTAGAGAACCACCCTAGAACTTGGGGGACCTTTTGGAGCCCTTGCTGGAGAAGTTCTACAAGTCCCCGTGGTCTGAGGGGCTTCTCCCCTTGGGTCAGCCTTAATGCTTGCCCACTGTCTCCTGAGCCCAGCTGTGCCAGGTCACCCCCAGACACCACCCCGGGGTGGAAAGACCTCCTCCCTCCTCCAGCTCAGAGGGGCAGGGCTGATTAATCACGATATGCAAATGATCATTCGAAAATCACTCACAGCAGGACCCAGGGCTCATTATTCAGGAGTCTGGTCCAGAATCCCAAACAGTCCCCCACTCCCAGGGCTTCGGGACGTGCCCTTGGCTGGTGGGTCTGTACCCAGCATCTCATTTGACCTTGGGCTGGCACCCTCCCTGGGGCCATGGACAGAGACCCTCCCTGTGGCCACGGACAGAGACCCTCCCTGGGGCATGGACAGAGACCCTCCCTGGGGCCACGGACAGAGACCCTCCCTGGGGCCATGGACAGAGACCCTCCCAGAGGCCTAGGATAGAGACCCTCCCTGGGGCCATGGACAGAGACCCTCCCTGTGGCCATGGACAGAGACCCTCCTGGGGCCATGGACAGAGACCCTCCCTGGGGCCACGGACAGAGACCCTCCCTGGGGCCACGGACAGAGACCCTCCCTGGGGATATGGACAGAGACCCTCCCTGTGGTCATGGACAGAGACCCTCCCTGGGACCATGGACAGAGACCCTCCCTGGGGATATGGACAGAGACCCTCTCTGGGGCCATGGACAGAGACCCTCCCTGTGGTCATGGACAGAGACCCTCCCTGGGGATATGGACAGAGACCCTCCCTGTGGTCATGGACAGAGACCCTCCCTGGGACCATGGACAGAGACCCTCCCTGGGGATATGGACAGAGACCCTCCCTGGGGCCATGGACAGAGACCCTCCCTGGGACCATGGACAGAGACCCTCCCTGGGGATATGGACAGAGACCCTCCCTGTGGTCATGGACAGAGACCCTCCCTGGGACCATGGACAGAGACCCTCCCTGGGGATATGGACAGAGACCCTCTCTGGGGCCATGGACAGAGACCCTCCCTGTGGTCATGGACAGAGACCCTCCCTGGGACCATGGACAGAGACCCTCCCTGGGGATATGGACAGAGACCCTCTCTGGGGCCATGGACAGAGACCCTCCCTGTGGTCATGGACAGAGACCCTCCCTGGGACCATGGACAGAGACCCTCCCTGGGGATATGGACAGAGACCCTCTCTGGGGCCATGGACAGAGACCCTCCCTGTGGTCATGGACAGAGACCCTCCCTGGGACCATGGACAGAGACCCTCCCTGGGGATATGGACAGAGACCCTCTCTGGGGCCATGGACAGAGACCCTCCCTGGGGATATGGACAGAGACCCTCCCTGGGGCCATGGACAGAGACCCTCCCTGTGGTCATGGACAGAGACCCTCCCTGGGGCCATGGACAGAGACCCTCCCTGTGGTCATGGACAGAGACCCTCCCTGGGGCCATGGACAGAGACCCTCCCTGGGGCCTCGGACAGAGACTCTCCCTGGGGCCATGGACAGAGACCCTCCCTGTGGTCATGGACAGAGACCCTCCCTGTGTTCATGGACAGAGACCGTCCCTGGGGCCTCGGACAGAGACTCTAGCGGGAGCCCCAGACACCTGTTAGGAGTGTCTCTCTCTCCTGTGCAGGAGCTGCCTGGGCCATGGTGACATGAGCCCCAAACCTCTTGTTTGCCAGGAACCATTTCTCTGCTTGATAAGCTTTGAAACAATGGAATCCCTTGAGACAAGTGTTAATTCCCCCCTGGGCAGGCCAATTCCCCTCAGGTAAACCATTTATCAGTAAGCAAGTGAGACAACACATAGTTGTGGTAACAAACATGGTTTCGGCCATTTGTTGCCAGGAACATTCCACTTTGAAGTTTGCTCTCCCTCCTCCCCCTCCAGCATCTCCCTCCCCTTCCCAGAGCCTTAACATGCCTGTGAACACAATACAATTTTGCAGCTTGATCAGAAACCTGTCTTGCTGTTGTTCTTCCGTGTCTCGTGTCCCTGTCATTCCCGGTCTTCAGGTCCCCTGTTCACCGCCCCGCTGGCCGAGGTTTGTTCAGTATTTTCTTCTTCCTACCCCCACCAGGGCTATTGCCTGGGCTTTGTGGCTACACACATCCCCATCACTTCAGTGGATTTTTTTTTTTTTTGCTTATATTTTTCTTTTATTTGATTGGATGGAGAGAAACTGAGGGTGAGGTGGAGACATGATTTTTTTGTTTGTTTGTTTTTAGATGGAGACGGAGACAAGGAGAGAGGGAGTGAAAGAAGCAGAGCACCAAAGCTTCCATGAGCGCAAAAGCGGCCAGGCTCAAACCCAGGACATGCCCAGCAGGCCGCTTCGCTGGCTGAGACCCAGCTGTTAAGGATCAGACTGATTGAGGTTGATGCAGATGGGGGGACTGGCAGCGCTGGCCCCCTCCTGCGGTGGACGCCCCACTGTCTCTGTCCCCTGTGGCCTCTGCTCCCCTCCTGTGGCCTGGCATGTGGCCCCCTCTCCTGGCATGTGGCCCCCTCTGCCCAAACTGTCCTCCCGTGGACGCTATTCTATTCCCCATCCCCTCCCTCCTCTTGTGGCCTGTCCCCGTGGTCTCTCTCTCCCGGTGAGCCGCAGGTGCCCTCCCTTGGCTCGTGCCTGCTGCCCTCTGGTGGACACTGGGGTCTCCACCTCCACCTGAGTGGGGGAGCACAGGACCCTGGTCCCCAGCATGTCTCCAGGTCTCGCCACCCCCTGCACGGTCTCCACAAGGCTCCCCGATACAGGCCCCCACTCGGAACCCCACTGTTGGGTTTCGGGCATCAACCACTACAGGGAGTGTGTGCTGGGGGCTCACGTGTGCACCGGCCTGGCCCCAGCCTGCTCCCGACAGTCCACCACAATGGCGGCTTCCCACGTGCACAGCCGGAGACGCGTCCAGCTGCTGTGGGGGCTCCAGGGTCCGCACGGCCCCCTCCACCCTCCCAGCCCATGTTTCTCAGTATTTGATTTCTGAGGGAGAGAAAAGGAGAGAGGTGAGAGAGCACGCAGCGGCCCCTGCTCTGCCCTGGCCTGCAGGGGCTGAACAGGGAGCTTCCTGACCCTGGCAGGACCCTGCTGGGGGAGCTGCACCCGGGCCCCGGCAGGCATCTGGCTTTTGTGCTTGTGCTTGGTCTCTGTTTCTGCTTCCCCAGAGTCCTGCTGAGCGCTGGCTCAGGGTGGTGCTGGGGATGGAACCTGGGGCCTTTGAAGCCTCGGGTGTGAAAGTGTCTGCAGAACCAGCCTGCTGTCTCCCCAGCCCACAGGTGCTTTTTATACTATGTTCTTACCTTTCGTCTCTGAGAAGGAGTGTCTGGAAGCAGCTGGGCCCTGGCATGCGCCCTGCAGTTACGGTGCCAGCCTGTGATCTGACATGGCGCCGGTCAGATTCCGTGACTGTCGTCACTCAGCTACACACGCCAGGACTCCTGCTGGCCGACGTCCCATCTCAGGATATTTCTCTCTCTCCGTGTATCTGCATTTCTTTCTTTTTTTATTTTAAATTGATTTCTTTATTGGGGAATTAATGTTTTACATTCAACAGGAAATACAATAGTTTGTACATGCATAACATTCCCCAGTTTCCCATTTAACAATACAACCCCCACTGTGTCATTCATCATCCTTCATGGACCTGTATTCTCCCCACCCACCCACCCCAGAGTCTTTTACTTGGGTGCGGTATCTGCATTTATTTCTACCCGCTTTGCCTGTTTAAAGAATTCTGCTTGTGGTCCGGGAGGTGGCGCAGTGGCTAAAGCGCTGGATTCTCAAGCATGAGGTCCTGAGTTCAATCCCCGGCAGCACATGTACCAGAGTGCTGTCTGGTCCTCTCTCTCTCCTATCTTCATGAATAAATAAAATCTAAAAAAAAATATATTATGCCTGAGTTCGATATTGAAAAACAAGCCATCACCTTAAGTCTCTCCTCTGATGGCTTTGCAGCTGAGTGGGGAGGCTGCTGTCACCCAGATCTCAGCACAGCTCAGGGGACCCCGGTCCCAGGTGCCTGCGATGGGTGGGCAGTGAGGGGCGAAGGGCTGTGGCTCCAGCGGGGCGGGGCCGGACAGGGGGCGGGGCCGAGACGGGTGATGGGCTGGTCCGAGTGAGGGGATTGGTGAGGGGGCGGGGCCGGCGAGGGAACGGGCCCGGACAAGGGCGGGGCCTAGAGGAGCGGGGGGGACAGGGGGCGGGGCCTAGAGGAGCCGGCCGGGTGATGGGATGGCCCGAGTGAGAGGGGATTGGTGAGGGGGCGGGGCCGGCGAGGGGATAGGTTCCGGAGAGGGGCGGTCCCGGGATCCGGACAGGGGGCGGGGCCTAGAGGAGCGAGGACAAGGGCGGGGCCGGCGAGGGGATGGGCCCGGGAGAGCGGGCGGGGCCCGGAGAGGGGGCGGGGCCGAGAGGGGCGGGACGGGTGATGGGATGGCCAGAGTGAGGGGGGTTATTGAGGGTGGGCTCAAAAGGGGGCGGGGCCGAGTGAGGGGAGGGACAAGGCCGGGTGATGGGATGGCTGGAGGGAGGGATTGTTGAGGGGACGGAATTGATGGGCGTGAAGCAGGGGGCGGGGCCAAGGGAGAGCGGGAACCAGGAGAGAAAGGGGCCCCAGTGAGGACTGTCCTGGTCTGAGGAGACACTATGGTCTGAGGAGGCTCCAAGGTCTAAAGAGAGACCCAGGTCTGAGGTGAGACCCTGTCTGAGCAGAGACCCTGGTCTGAGGAGAGACCCTGGTATGAGGAGAGACCCTGGTCTGAGGAGAGACCCTGGTCTGAGCAGAGACCCTGGTCTGAGGAGAGACCCTGGTCTGAGGAGAGACCCTAGCTGAGGAGAGACCCTGGTCTGAGGAGAGACCCTAGCTGAGGAGAGACCCTGGTCTGAGGAGAGACCCTGGTCTGAGGAGAGACCCTAGCTGAGGAGAGACCCTAGCTGAGGAGAGACCCTGGTCTGAGGAGAGACCCTAGCTGAGGAGAGACCCTGGTCTGAGGAGAGACCCTAGCTGAGGAGAGACCCTAGCTGAGGAGAGACCCTGGTCTGAGGAGAGACCCTAGCTGAGGAGAGACCCTGGTCTGAGGAGAGACCCTGGTCTGAGGAGAGACCCTAGCTGAGGAGAGACCCTGGTCTGAGGAGAGACCCTGGTCTGAGGAGAGACCCTAGCTGAGGAGAGACCCTAGCTGAGGAGAGACCCTGGTCTGAGGAGAGACCCTGGTCTGAGGAGAGACCCTAGCTGAGGAGAGACCCTGGTCTGAGGAGAGACCCTGGTCTGAGGAGAGACCCTAGCTGAGGAGAGACCCTGGTCTGAGGAGAGACCCTGGTCTGAGGAGAGACCCTGGTCTGAGGAGAGACCCTAGCTGAGGAGAGACCCTAGCTGAGGAGAGACCCTGGTCTGAGGAGAGACCCTGGTCTGAGGAGAGACCCTGGTCTGAGGAGAGACCCTAGCTGAGGAGAGACCCTGGTCTGAGGAGAGATCCTGGTCTGAGGAGAGACCCTAGCTGAGGAGAGACCCTAGTCTGAGGAGAGACCCTGGTCTGAGGAGAGACCCTGATCTGAGGAGAGACCCTGGTCTGAGCAGAGACCCTGGTCTGAGGAGAGACCCTAGCTGAGGAGAGACCCTGGTCTGAGGAGAGACCCTAGCTGAGCAGAAACCCTGGTCTGAGGAGAGACCCTGGTCTGAGGAGAGACCCTAGCTGAGGAGAGACCCTAGCTGAGGAGAGACCCTGGTCTGAGGAGAGACCCTGGTCTGAGGAGAGACCCTAGCTGAGGAGAGACCCTGGTCTGAGGAGAGACCCTGGTCTGAGGAGAGACCCTAGCTGAGGAGAGACCCTAGCTGAGGAGAGACCCTGGTCTGAGGAGAGACCCTGGTCTGAGGAGAGACCCTGGTCTGAGCAGAGACCCTAGCTGAGGAGAGACCCTGGTCTGAGGAGAGACCCTAGCTGAGGAGAGACCCTGGTCTGAGGAGAGACCCTGGTCTGAGGAGAGACCCTAGCTGAGGAGAGACCCTAGCTGAGGAGAGACCCTGGTCTGAGGAGAGACCCTAGCTGAGGAGAGACCCTGGTCTGAGGAGAGACCCTAGCTGAGGAGAGACCCTAGCTGAGGAGAGACCCTGGTCTGAGGAGAGACCCTCGCTGAGGAGAGACCCTGGTCTGAGGAGAGACCCTGGTCTGAGGAGAGACCCTAGCTGAGGAGAGACCCTGGTCTGAGGAGAGACCCTGGTCTGAGGAGAGACCCTGGTCTGAGGAGAGACCCTAGCTGAGGAGAGACCCTAGCTGAGGAGAGACCCTGGTCTGAGGAGAGACCCTGGTCTGAGGAGAGACCCTAGCTGAGGAGAGACCCTGGTCTGAGGAGAGACCCTGGTCTGAGGAGAGACCCTAGCTGAGGAGAGACCCTGGTCTGAGGAGAGACCCTGGTCTGAGGAGAGACCCTGGTCTGAGGAGAGACCCTAGCTGAGGAGAGACCCTAGCTGAGGAGAGACCCTGGTCTGAGGAGAGACCCTGGTCTGAGGAGAGACCCTGGTCTGAGGAGAGACCCTAGCTGAGGAGAGACCCTGGTCTGAGGAGAGATCCTGGTCTGAGGAGAGACCCTAGCTGAGGAGAGACCCTAGTCTGAGGAGAGACCCTGGTCTGAGGAGAGACCCTGATCTGAGGAGAGACCCTGGTCAGAGCAGAGACCCTGGTCTGAGGAGAGACCCTAGCTGAGGAGAGACCCTGGTCTGAGGAGAGACCCTAGCTGAGCAGAAACCCTGGTCTGAGGAGAGACCCTGGTCTGAGGAGAGACCCTAGCTGAGGAGAGACCCTAGCTGAGGAGAGACCCTGGTCTGAGGAGAGACCCTGGTCTGAGGAGAGACCCTAGCTGAGGAGAGACCCTGGTCTGAGGAGAGACCCTGGTCTGAGGAGAGACCCTAGCTGAGGAGAGACCCTAGCTGAGGAGAGACCCTGGTCTGAGGAGAGACCCTGGTCTGAGGAGAGACCCTGGTCTGAGCAGAGACCCTAGCTGAGGAGAGACCCTGGTCTGAGGAGAGACCCTAGCTGAGGAGAGACCCTGGTCTGAGGAGAGACCCTGGTCTGAGGAGAGACCCTAGCTGAGGAGAGACCCTAGCTGAGGAGAGACCCTGGTCTGAGGAGAGACCCTAGCTGAGGAGAGACCCTGGTCTGAGGAGAGACCCTAGCTGAGGAGAGACCCTAGCTGAGGAGAGACCCTGGTCTGAGGAGAGACCCTCGCTGAGGAGAGACCCTGGTCTGAGGAGAGACCCTGGTCTGAGGAGAGACCCTGGTCTGAGGAGAGACCCTAGCTGAGGAGAGACCCTGGTCTGAGGAGAGACCCTGGTCTGAGGAGAGACCCTAGCTGAGGAGAGACCCTAGCTGAGGAGAGACCCTGGTCTGAGGAGAGACCCTGGTCTGAGGAGAGACCCTAGCTGAGGAGAGACCCTGGTCTGAGGAGAGACCCTGGTCTGAGGAGAGACCCTAGCTGAGGAGAGACCCTAGCTGAGGAGAGACCCTGGTCTGAGGAGAGACCCTGGTCTGAGCAGAGACCCTGGTCTGAGGAGAGACCCTAGCTGAGGAGAGACCCTGGTCTGAGGAGAGACCCTGGTCTGAGGAGAGACCCTAGCTGAGGAGAGACCCTGGTCTGAGGAGAGACCCTGGTCTGAGAAGAGACCCTGATCTGAGGAGAGACCCTGGTCTGAGCAGAGACCCTGGTCTGAGGAGAGACCCTGGTCTGAGGAGAGACCCTGGTCTGAGGAGAGACCCTAGCTGAGGAGAGACCCTGGTCTGAGGAGAGACCCTGGTCTGAGGAGAGACCCTAGCTGAGGAGAGACCCTGGTCTGAAGAGAGACCCTAGCTGAGGAGAGACCCTAGCTGAGGAGAGACCCTGGTCTGAGGAGAGACCCTAGCTGAGGAGAGACCCTGGTCTGAGGAGAGACCCTGGTCTGAGGAGAGACCCTAGCTGAGGAGAGACCCTGGTCTGAGGAGAGACCCTGGTCTGAGGAGAGACCCTGGTCTGAGGAGAGACCCTAGCTGAGGAGAGACCCTGGTCTGAGGAGAGACCCTGGTCTGAGGAGAGACCCTAGCTGAGAGACCAAAGCCCCGCGTGGGTCCCTCCCCAGCCCCGCCCCCAGCCCGCCCACAAAGCCCTGACTCCACCTCAAACCCACCCACCCTAAGCCCCGCCCCCGGCCCTAGCCACGCCCACAGTTCTCCCCGGGCTCCTGATCCCACCCCCGCATGCGCGTCTCTGTCGCTAGGCAACCGGTAGTTGCTCCTGCGGAGCAAACGGACAGACCCGACAGACGGGACCTCCGCCATGGACCTGGTCATCACTCAGGAGCTGGCTCGCGCCGACAGCCAGGAGGGTGGGCGCCCCTCACCCAGCCCGGGACCTCGCCCGGGGCCCCCTTCCCCGGGAGCCCCTGACACGCCGCCCCACCCCCCCGGAGCCCCTGACACGCCGCCCCCCCCCCCCGGAGCCCCTGACACGCCGCCCCCCCCCCCCGGGAGCCCCTGACACGCCGCCCCGGGCTCCAGAACCCGCAGCCCTTCAGGACCCCCGCCCAGCCCGGCCGACCCCCGCCGGCTCCGGGTGCCACTCGCGCCCACCTGCCACCCCGGCGCGCAGTGACCCGGCCCGGTCCCCAGACGCCGCCGCCCTGCAGAGAGCCTACCGGCTCATCAAGTCGGCCGACCTGGGCAAGTCGGAGCTCGACCCCACCGAGAGCTTCAGCCCCGACCTCTTCGTGCTGTGTGCGGAGCAGGCCCTGAAGGTGCGGGGCCGGTGCGGGGCCGGTGCGGGGCCGGTGCGGGGCAGGCCCTGAAGGTGCGGGGCAGGTGCGGGGCCGGTGCGGGGCAGGCCCTGAAGGTGCGGGGCCGGTGCGGGGCCGGTGCGGGGCCGGTGCGGGGCAGGCCCTGAAGGTGCGGGGCAGGTGCGGGGCAGGTGCGGGGCAGGCCCTGAAGGTGCGGGGCCGGTGCAGGGCAGGTGCGGGGCCGGTGCGGGGCAGGTGCGGGACAGGTGCGGGGCCGGTGCGGGGCAGGCCCTGAAGGTGCGGGGCAGGCCCTGAAGGTGCGGGGGCCGGCGCGGGGCCGGTGCGGGGCAGGTGCGGGGCCGGTGCGGGGCAGGCCCTGAAGGTGCGGGGCAGGTGCGGGGCCGGTGCGGGGCCGGTGCGGGGCAGGCCCTGTAGGTGCGGGGCAGGTGCGGGGCAGGTGCGGGGCCGGTGCGGGGCAGGCCCTGAAGGTGCGGGGCCGGTGCGGAGCCGGTGCGGGGCAGGTGCGGGGCAGGTGCGGGGCAGGTGCGGGCGGGCCCTGAAGGTGCGGGCGTGGTGCCGTCCCTCCCGCCCGCCCGCCGCAGATGGGGCAGCCGCAGGTGAGCGAGGACTGCCTGCAGATGTACTTCAAGGCCAAGGGGCCGGTCACCCAGTTCCGGGGCCGCGCGCACCTGTGCAGGGCCCAGCTGTGTGCCCCCACGTCCACGGACAGGCTGGTGAGGACCCCGGGCCACCTGCCCCGCCACCCCCATCCCGGCCACCGCCCCCAGGTCACACGGGCCGAGTGAGGACAGGAAGGGGCGCGGGCAGGAGACCGGCGGGGACCTGGGGCTGTGGGCGGAGCCTGAGGACGGGGGCGTGGAGCTGGGGCTGTGGGCGGAGCCTGCGGAAGGGGCGGGGACATGGGGCTGGGGGCGGAGCCTGCGGACGGGGGCGGGGACATGGGGCTGTGTGCGGAGCCTGCGGAAGGGGCGGGGACCTGGGGCTGGGGGCGGAGCCTGCGGAAGGGGCGGGGACATGGGGCTGGGGCGGAGCCTGAGGACGGGGGCGGGGAAATGGGGCTGGGGGCGGAGCCTGCGGAAGGGGCGGGGACCTGGGGCTGGGGGCGGAGCCTGCGGACGGGGGCGGGGACATGGGGCTGGGGGCGGAGCCTGCGGAAGGGGCGGGGACCTGGGGCTGGGGGCGGAGCCTGCGGACGGGGGCGGGGACATGGGGCTGGGGGCGGAGCCTGCGGACGGAGGCGGGGACATGGGGCTGGGGGCGGAGCCTGCGGAAGGGGCGGGGACCTGGGGCTGGGGCGGAGCCTGCGGAAGGGGCGGGGACCTGGGGTTGGGGCGGAGCCTGAGGACGGGGGCGGGGAGCTGGGGCTGGGGGCGGAGCCTGCGGAAGGGGCGGGGACCTGGGGCTGGGGGCGGAGCCTGCGGACGGGGGCGGGGACATGGGGCTGGGGGCGGAGCTGGAGGCCGGCTTATGGCGGTGGAGCTGGGGCTTGCCCCCCCCACACACTGGCCCTGTGACTTAGGAGGAGTTTGAGAACTGTGTCACCCAGTACATGAAGGCCATCAACTTTGCCAAGGGGGAGCCCAGGTAGGCGGACGTCCCTTCTGCCACTGCATCTTTCTGTCCCCACTGCCCCTCGTCCCCTCTGTCCCCACTGTCCCCACTGTTCCCTGTCCCTACTGTCCTTACTATCCCATGTCACCTTTGTCACCTCAGTTCCAATGTCTTCACTGTCCCTATGTCCCTTCTGTCCCTACTTTCTCCACTATCTCCATGCCTCTCTGTGCCTTCTGCCCCCATGTCCCCTCTGTCCTCACTGTCCCCTCTGTCCTCTCTCCTTGTGTCCCTAGTGTCCCCACTGTCCCCGTGGCCCTTCTGCTCTGCCTACACTGGTTGTGGTGAGGGCCCTCTGTGCCCTGTGGGGGGCTGTCCGTTCTTGTCACCTCTGCTCCTGGTGGCAGGTGAACACGCCTGTCACTGTGCTGTGGCCAGGCCAGGGGAGCTGTGGACACTGCGGCGGCCTCCTCACTGCTCATGCCGGGGCAGCGATGGCACGGCCACGCGCCACACGGAGAGCACTCTGGGGCTACGGCGGCCTTCCCGGCAGTCACTCTGGTGACACAGGAGCCTCTGCAGGGCGCTACGCCCAGTCCCCTCACCCCCCCGTGGGCCTTCCCGGGTGCCCGCCCGCTGGGAGCCACCGAGGCCTTGCCTGTGGTGTATTTGGGGTCGCTGGCCCCAGTGGGGGGCTCTGTACCCTGGACAGGCGTGGCCACACCCTGCGTCCTCAGGTACCACTTCCTGGTGTACAACGCCTCAGTGCTGTACTGGCAGATGGTGCGGCCCTTCCTCAAGCCGGGCTACCACCACCACCTGATCCCCAGCCTGGCACAGATGGTGGCCGTGCTCAACTTCACGGAAGACGAGGCCGTGGACTGGCGGGCCGAGCTGACGCTGTGAGTCAGGGCCGTCTCCAGGGTGGCACCGCGGGCTGGAGCTGGGGCTCAGGTCGCTGTCACCCCCCAGGGAGCTGCTCACGTGCTACCTGGAGGCGGGGAGGAGCGACGAGGCCGGCAGGCTGTGCGCCACGGCCGCCCCGTTCATCAAGGCCCAGGTGCCCCACAAGTACCTGCAGATGTTTGCCGTCATGGTGAGCTGCGGGGGTGGAGGTGGGGGCGGGCACCCGGCACCCACAGGCCCCGGCAGGGGGTCAGAGAGCGCCCCGCTCACCACAGCCGCCTCCAGCACCTCAGGACCTCCCAGCTGGCCAGCGCAGCATGACTGAGCGGCCCCTGGCCCGGCCCCGAGTCCAGTCCCAGAGCTGGCCGAGCAGGCCACCGGCAGGGCAGGGCAGGCGGGGGGCGACCGTGACCCAGCCCCGTGGGGACCCTGGGTGGCACCGTGACTGAGCTCCCTGGGCGGGCCTGCAGGTGCGGCATGAGCTCCTGAGCGAGGCCCAGCTGTGGGAGGAGAGGAAGCAGTCCACTGGCCTGCTGGTCACCTTCCGGATGAACCGCCTCAAAGTGTGAGCGGCCCTCCCTCTGGTCCGCACCGTTATGGGGGCTCTGAAGCGTGGCCTGCGGGGGCGGCTGTGGGGGGCGGCCCCTCCCCCCGGCAGACACCCTAGGGGACACCCCGAGGGCCGGCTCTGCGTCTGGGGTCCTGAGTGGGAAGAGGGGGCATCCGGGGGTGAGGGTCCTTAGAGGCAGACTCGGAGCTGGGCCCCAGGGAGCTGGAGCAGAAGGAGCTGTCGGAGGGCGTGAGCGAGTCCCTGGAGAAGACCTACCAGCACCTGCGTCTGTACGACCACCAGAGTGTCCCCTCCGCGTGTGAGGAGAAGTGAGTGTCCCCTTGCGGAGCTGGGCCTGTGCCCCCCACTCCGGGATGAGCCCAGGAGACACTCGGGGGGCCAGAGGGCAGCTGCTGATGAGTGACCACCCCTCCCCCCGTCCTGCCGAGGGCCGACTGGCCACCCGCCGGGTCAGTGCTGTCCTGGCTGGTGTCCTCCGTCCCCTGGGGGGTGGTGGGACCCTGCGCCCGGCTCCCTGGGTGCCATGTCTACAGGCAGCTCATCGCAGAGCCGGTCACTGACGTCCTGGGAAGGAGAGGGGTGCTGAGTGGGGACTGGGGGGCGCAGAGCTGGGGGAGCGCAGGCGCAAAGGGCAGCACATGTGTCTGGGGGGTGCACGGGGGCCTGGGGACCATGCGTGTCTGGACACGCCGGGGTGAGGGGACGCTGTTTCTGGGGGCGTGTCAGTCAGGCTGTCCAGGTCACTGGAGGGGGGACCCTTCCACCTGACTGTGGGTGTGAGCACTTTTTAACTTCTTGCTGGCATCTCTTGGGAATTTTCCTTCTTTTTTTTTTGGCCCAGTTTTTTAAAAGCAGAGGACAGTCCTTTTATTCTTGACAATGTGGGGAAGCTCTCTACTCCACCCTCACTGCTGCCATGGCTTTGTTGACCTCCTGAGCTTTTAAAAATAGCTCTGCGCTGGGGCTACAGGCCAGCCCGAGGCTCAGGCTGCAGGTTCCAGCCAGGGGAGGCTCCGGTGTGAGTGCAGGGCTCCCTTTGCTGACACTCACTTGCCATACCTGTCCTCCCCTGATCCTCAGAACCATGCCAGCCCCCCTCCCCACTGCCAGCCTCACGTTCCATCCAGTGTGACAGGCCCGTGTCCCTCATGCTGTGACGGGGGGGGGGGGTGTCCCGAGACTCCCACCCCCTCCGCCTGGTGTGTGGCTGCGCTCAGCCTAGGGAAGAGTGATGTCCTCGGCTTGGTGGGGACACCTAGTGGTGGTCAGCTTCCAGGCACTCTCTCAGACCCCCGGGTGAGGGGACAGACCTGTCTTTCCCTGGAGGTCCTGCCACCCACCTCTGTGCCCCTGTGACAGCAGACAGGCCTCCTGGGCAGGTGACTGTCCCCAAGGAAGGTGGAGAGAGACAGGGCTCACATATATCTCTGGGGTCACTGTCAGCACAGGTGGGCAGAATGTGGCCAAACGTAGAGTCCCTGCCCCGCCCCGTTTTCCTGTCACCTCTGCCCCGCCAACTGTGTTCCCAGGATCCTGCTGCTGTTTGAGCTGGCTCGACTTTCTCTGACCTTGAAGTGCGGGGCGGTCGCTGCTGACTGCCTGGCTGACTTGAAGGAGATGGAAGGCAAGGTGAGGAGGGTGGGGCGTCTGGGCCGCACAGCCCTGCGGGTGGCCTTTCCATGCGTGACCTCCAACAGCTGTGAGGCTGGGAGTTTGGGGCTGAGGACACTGCTCTCCTGTAGCCACAAGGCGTTTGTGTGATCCGCCTTTAGGGCTGCATGACACTCTTCAGGGTTTCCGTTTGTAACTTAACTCTCCTGTCCTGTTTGAGGGTCCTCTCTCCCCTCTCCTGCCCTGCGACGAACACTCTGCACCGAATACTTTCATCTGCGTTTCAGAATTTTCTTTCTTTTAAAAACAAATTTTATTATCTTTAGAGACAGCCAGAAATGAAGAGAGAAGAGGGGGAGATAGAGAGACACCTGCAGCCCTGCTTCACCATGTGTGAAGCTTTCCCCTGCAGTTGGGGACTGAGGGCTCAAACCCAGGTGTCTGCACGCTGTAACATGTGCTCAGCCAGGTGTGCCACCACCTGGCTCTGCATTTAGGACTTTTCCTGAGATGAGTTCACTGATGTGGGATCACTGGGCAACGTTCACAGAACCTATTCACTGACTTGATGAGACAGGCCCAGGCACCTGCTCCCTCCTAGGTGGGGTGCCTGGCCACCCACCTGCCCACCCAGGTGTGAGTCTGCGCCCCCCCCCCCCAGGAGATGCCTGGTGTCAGGGACTGCTCTGGGGTCTTTCCTTCTCTCTTCTTTCTCTGGATGAAACACAGCAGCCCGGGGTGATGGGGACCCATGTGCGTGAAGCCCCAGCTCCCAAAAAAGCCTCCCCGCCAGTCACCCAGCCTCCTTGGTCCTGTAGGCCCGCCCCCACGCCGGGGGCCCAGTGCCTCTTCCCAGAAGCCAGTCCCTGTGGCGTTCAGTGCTGATGGCCAGCACCCTCAGCCCACGGCCCCCTTCAGACGGTGGAACAGATGGGCTCTGGCTTTCTTGGTCTCTGCAGCTTTTGGAGATGTGCTCATTCCGTCTCAGGCACTGTGCCCGACATACCAGCAGGGCCCTTGCGCTCCCTCAACTCCATCCATCACTTCAAGGAGGTTCATTCCTCTTCTTTTAGAGGGAGAGATAGGGAGAGAGGGACAGAGGCACTGTAGTCCCGCTCCACCAGCCTCGAGCTTCCCCCGGTGCCCTGGCTGTGCCTGCCCCGGGGAGTGCATGTCGGGCGGCCCTTGAGGCTGCTGCTGGCCGAGCACACAGCTCTGGTCCACAGGACCCCGGGAAGCTGCTGGAGGAGGACTGCCTGCAGTGTGAACTGGAGGCCCTCAGCTTGGAGCACCGGGTACAGGGCTTCCTGCGGTCGGCCGTGGAGGTGAGCGGTGGGTGGACACCAAGCCGCCCGCACCGCTGGCCAGCTGGGCTCTGCCTTGGTTTCTCCAGGAGGTCTGGGGCTGCTCTAGCTGGAGCTTGGGGCCTGTCCTGGGTGAGGACCCTCTGTGGCCTCATCCAGGAAGCACCCTCCACCCCGGGCATGAGGAGAGCGGGTCAGCCTGCAGGGCCGGGACAGCAGGGCGTGGGTGGAGTCTGGGAGGACATGAGCCTAGGGGTTGCCCAAGGTTGCCCAGCATCAGGGCCCTCCACACCCAAGAGCGGGGGGCCGGCCTCCCAGAGGGGTCTGTCCTCAAGGGAAGGGGAGCAGCCCCGAGGGTGCACCAGTTCTGCCTACTCCACTCCCCTCCACCTGACTTTGGCCTTGTCCTGCATCCTCAACATCTGCCTGCCCTCCACCCCGACCATCGCCACACTCGCCCATGCCCCGCCCACGCCTGCTGCCACGCCCCTCGCGCCACCACTACCCGCCCACACCCATTGCCCCGCCCACTCCTGCTGCCACGCCCCTCGCGCCACCACTACCCCGCCCACACCCATTGCCCCGCCCACGCCTGCTGCCACGCCCCTCGCGCCACCACTACCCGCCCACACCCATTGCCCCGCCCACTCCTTCTGCCACGCCCCTCGCGCCACCACTACCCCGCCCACACCCATTGCCCCGCCCACTCCTGCTGCCCCGCCCCTCGCGCCACCACTACCCCGCCCACACCCATTGCCCCGCCCACTCCTGCTGCCACGCTCCTCCCACCACCCACTACCCCGCCCACACCCATTGCCCCGCCCACTCCTGATGCCCCGCCCCTCGCGCCACCACTACCCCGCCCACACCCATTGCCCCGCCCACTCCTGCTGCCACGCCCCTCGCGCCACCACTACCCCGCCCACACCCATTGCCCCGCCCACTCATGCTGCCCCGCCCCTCCCACCACCCACTACCCCGCCCACACCCATTGCCCCGCCCACTCCTGCTGCCCCGCCCCTCGCGCCACCACTACCCCGCCCACACCAATTGCCCCGCCCACTCCTGCTGCCACGCCCCTCGCGCCACCACTACCCCGCCCACACCCATTGCCCCGCCCACTCCTGCTGCCACGCTCCTCCCACCACCCACTACCCCGCCCACACCCATTGCCCCGCCCACTCATGCTGCCCCGCCCCTCCCACCATCCACTACCCCGTGCACACCCATTGCCCTGCCCATCCCCACCCCTGCCTCGCCCCACCATCCCTTGCCCCGCCCACACCCATTGCCCCGCCCATCCCCAGCCCTGTCTCACCCCACCCATCCCTTGCCCCGCCCACAACCCTTTGCTCCGCCCCTTCTCCTTGTCCTGCCCCTTACCCACCCTCTGACCCCTCTCACCCCACCTACAATCCCTCTGCCCCACTCCACCCTTCGACCTCCCCCACAGCCCCATTGCCCTGCCTCCGCCCCGCCCTTCGCCCCACCCCTCCGCTGGCCTGTGTCCGGTGCAGGCCCAGCTGAGCATCATCCAGAGGCTGGACCTGACCTTGCAGCGGGCAGTGCGGCTGGGCGACCCCCGCGTCATCCACGTGGTGTGCGCCACGCAGTGGAACCTGTGTCTGCCGCTGCTGCAGTTCAGCCTGCGCAGTCGCCTGCGTCGGTCCCTCGCGGCCATCGCCCAGATCCTGGAGAAGATGGACAGGTGCGCGCCCGCCGGCCTCCTGGGACTCCACAGGGGCGCCTGGGCCCAGCCCTCCTCCCCGCCCCTCTCCAGCCCACGCCCCCCACGCAGCTCTCCCCGCCGCAGCCCCTCAGGAGGGCCCATATAGCAGCCCGCACCCTCCGCAGCCTCATGGTGCTGCTGCGCTGCCAAGTGCACATGGAGCTGGCATGCCTGGAGGAGGACGAGGACCGGCTGGAGCCGGCCATGGAGCACCTGCAGAAGGCCCTGCGGCTGGACAGCCAGCACCGCTACCAGGAGAAGCTGCACATGGACCTCAACCGCCTGCAGCTGTGCACCGTGCTCTACCAGTCGCCCGAGCGGGCCGAGGACCGCGCCACCCTGGCCATCGAGCAGGTGCGCGAAGGCAGCAGAGGAGGGGTGGGCTCCGTGGGGTGGGCTGTCAGGCGGGCAGGGGTGCCAGCGGTCAAGCAGTGACGCAGGGGGAGGACGCCGGGCAGCGGGTGGCCCCAACCCAGCCCTCCCGCAGGCCAAGAAGGCCATCGCCAAAGACAGCGTGAGGAAGAAGCGGGCCCTGCTGGTGAACGCGGGCCTGGCCCTGGCCCCCGACACCTTCCAGATCGTGCTGGACGGCGAGAATGAGGCCAAAGGTCAGCTGTCCATCCTGGCCAGCCCCCGGCCCGCCTCAGGACCCCCGGTCCCCTGGCTCCGTGGCCCAAGCCGGGCCTGAGGGCAGGCTGCCTCCCTCCCCCTCCCCCAGTGTCCATCGGGAAGCACCGCAGCCGCTTCACCCACCTGTACGCCAAGGCTCGGCATCACTCAGTCTGTGTGGACAAGGCCTCCGGCCACCTGCGCCGTCTGGGCAACAAGAATGACCGGGAGAGGTGAGTGCGGGAGCTGGGCACGGGCCCGTCGCCCCTGGTCACACATGGTGGCCCGTGGCACCCGGCCAAGGGGATGGCGTCAGAGAGCTGACTGTGGGTGCAGGCGGTGGGTCCCCAGGCTGCTGCCCTACCCCGGTTCTCCCTGCCATCCTCCTGTCCCATGTGCCACAGGGGTCCTGACCCAGTCCCACCACAGGGTCCTCTTGTCCCATATGCCCTGGAGGTCCTGAGCCCCCCAACCTTCTGCCCCATGTATCCTGGGGGCCCTGACCTGACCTCACCCCCATACACCCCCATCTTCCTGTCCTTCGTGCCCCCATCCTCCTGAGCAGGATTCAGATCTGGGCAGAGCTGGCCAAGGTGGCCCGGAAGCAGCATGTGTGGGATGTGTGCAGGACGGCGTGCCGCTTCTGCTTGCTGTATGACAATGCCAAGGTGAAGAAGGCCGTGAGGGCCAAGAAAGGTGGGTGCCCGCACCCAGGCAGGCTCACACTGGGGCTGCTGGCCAGGGCTTTCAAGGTGACATGATCCCTGGTGGCGTGATCCCCAGGAATTGTGGTCCCTGGTCAGTGTGGTCCCTGGGTGGTGTGGTCTCTGGGTAGCATGTCCTCGGGCAGAGAGGGCCCCAGGCAGAGTGGTCCCCAGGGTGGCATGGTCCTGGGGAGTTGCAGCTGGATGCAGATGTACTGTGTCCTGCAGGCACCGAGATCAGGGCAGGTCTCCCCAGAACACTGATCATACCCTGTCTGGTGGCCCTGCCCCATGGCTGCCCCGGCCTGTGTCGCTGTGCCATGGCCGGTTTGGTCCCCAGCTTATCGGACTCGGGGTGCCAGGCCTCACTGGCCGGGGCAGGTCCCCTCAGGGCGGCTCTGGCCCCATCAGTCGGTGAGCCCATGGGAGGTGCCTTGTGCGTGGCTCCTGGTGCGTGACAGGGCGGCTCAGCTGGGGGTGCCTGTTGGGCTCTTCAGAGCTGAGGAACCTGAGTGCTGAGGCTGGCAGCTCCTCCCTGCTGGGTGGTTGTGTGGGGTCTCTGCCCAGGAACCCTGGGAGCCCAGGCTGCTGCTGGCCTTGAGTACACCGGTCGCCATGGGCCTCATCCCAGGGGAGGCCGGCCCACCTGGCGCTCCGTGTGCCGAGCAGGTGCTGTTCTGACTCGGTTCCCTCAGGGAAGCGGCGGAGACCGGAGGGCTCCACGCAGGACACCTGGGGGCCACCAGAGGTCACCCTGCCCGAGCCGCTGTCCTCCAGCCTCAAGCGCAAGTTTGCGGAGGTGGGCTTCATCCAGGCCGAGGTGTGTGAGGGGCAGCCTGGGGCAGCCACGTTCTCCATCCCCTTCTGAGTAGGCCACGGGCAGGTAGCAATGCTGGGTGGTGACGACTTTGTGGGGGAAACACCAGTGGGGGCAGAGGCGAGAGGGGCGGGGGTCTGAGGAGCAAGGGCTGGTCACCATGGTCACTTCTGTCACTGCTGTGTTAGCCGATGGGGGGCTTTGGAGAAGAAAGTGTTGAGGGAGAGGGTGTGGGGACCTGGCTGTGTCCCCTGCAGGCCACTGTGCAGCTGCTGCGGTCAGAAGGGGTGGAGCTGAACGACCAGCCCACACCCCCCGAGGACCTGAGTCAGCACTCAGCTGGATACACTGTGGAGCCTGCGGAGGACAACGCAGAGTGGCTGCAGTACAAGTGGGCAGCACCACGGCCCCGCCCTGCCCTCCCTCCCCTGCCCTCCCCACGCTCCTCACCCTCCCCTGCTCTTCCCTCCCCTCCTCTCCTCTCCCCTCCCCTGCTCTCCCCTCCTCTCCTCTCCCCTCCCCTGCTCTCCCCTCCTCCCCCCTCCCCTCCCCTCCCCTTCCCATCCCTACCGATGCTCCTCGCCCTGGCCTGGGTACCCTGCCGTGGAGACTCCATTTTGAGAGCCCCTGGTCCTGCCCTCTGTGCCTGGTGCATAAGCCCTGTGGGCAGAGTGGCGGAAATGCCCTCTGCAGGGTGGCTGCCTGAGTAGAACAGGCGGGGCCAGCGGGGCTCCAGAGGCTGGCTGGGTGCAGGGCAGGGCAGCTGAGTGGGTGTCCACAGGGCCTGGATCGAGAGCCTGTCGCAGCTGGCCATGAACAGCTGGCTGCGTGCGGCGGATATCGGGCGGGAGCTGCGGGAGGACTGGATCGTACAGAACGCCGTGGTCTACCTGCTCAACCACAACCACCACCTGGTCTGTGAACGGCGCCACCGAGAGCTCGTGGATGCCCTCTACCACTTGCTGGGCGTCATGCGTGCCATGGGTCACAGCGGGTGGGTGACTGTGCCGGCCTTGCTGCTATCATGTGCGGGGTGGGGAGTGCCAGCGGGCCCGGGGCCTGGCTTCACGGTGGGGGAGGGAAGGCCTGGGGTGGGCCGGGGCTGGGCCTGGCTATGTGGGACCCTGTCCTGCTGTCAAGGGGGAGGCCCGCAGCGGGGGTGGGGATGGGCACCCCTGGGAGGTCCTGGCAGGGCACAAGAAATACAAAAGCTGGCGGCTTCTGTGAGGAGGAGGAGGCGAGACGGGCACTGAGGTCCTGGCAGGATCCTTGCGACCCTCAGGCTCCTGCTGTCCAGTGGGGTTCCTAGTGCTTCCTGACCCCTGTGGAGGCAGCAGCAGGATCCCAGTCACCATAGTGTCCCACGAGAGCCCCTTAGTGGCCCTGCTGTGGACTGTCCAGGGCCACGGCCGCCCGTGCCCACTTGACATCCCCAGCCTGTGCCTGTCTGCCAATCTTGCAGAGACCCGGTGGTCTTGGTGACTCTCTGCAACATGCTGGCTCAGGGGCTGCTCATCAACTGGGTCCCAGCCCCAGCACCCGAGAGGGCCCGGAAAGCAGGGCGGCCCAACCAGTCCCACGCCCCACTGGATGCCGAGGCAGCCGCCGAGGTGCGGACCGCAGTGGAGGTGAGCCCTGGGCCCTCCGGACCTCAGGACAGGGACGCTAGATGCTGGGGGACAGGCCTGGGACTGGGAGAGGGCAGGAGTCACGCAGACTCCATGCATGGAGCCCCATCCCTACGTGCCACCCAGTGCCGGCGCTAATGGGGGCAGGGCTCCACAGCCAGACTTTGAGGACAGGCGCTGGCTGCCTGAGAAGCCCCGGGGTGCTGTGTCTGACTGCCAGACCCCTCACGGCAGCCACAGGTGCCCTGGACCCTGAGAGGTGCTGATCTTGAGGGATGCGCCTTCCAGGTGTGTGAGTTTGCCCTGAACCAGACCAATGGGACACTGGCCGAGGACGTGGTGCCCACACAGACCCGCCAACAGCTGGTCGCCACCTGGGTGAAGGCCAAGCAGCTCCTGCAGCAGCAGATCTGGCCGAGGCTGGGCACAGAGGAGCAGGTGCCACCCGGGGCTGGGACAGGGGGAAGGTGCCACCCGAGGGTGGGACAGAGGGAAGGTGCCACCCGGGGCTGGGCACAGAGAAGCAGGTGCCACCCGGGGGTGGGACGGGGGAAGGTGCCACCCAGGGGTGGGATGGGGTAGGTGCCACCCAGGGTGGGACAGGGGGCAGGTGCCAGTGGGGCTGGGACAGGGGCAGGTGTCCTCTGGGGTATGGGCAGTGGACGGGATCGTGTCAGCATCCTCCCTGCTGTGCTTTGAGGGAGAGCTGGGCAGACTTTGCACTCCAGTGTGGCTGATGGGGGTGTCCATGATGACAGAAGAGGAGATGCCTCAACTTGGGCCTCCCCAGGGAAAGGCAGCCAGACCCTCCCTCAGACACCTGCTGGCCTTGATGTCCCTGAGCCTCTGGAACCTTAGAGACAGTGCCCACCCTGGGGACACTCCAGTGGCCATGGTGGAGGCATGCCCAGACCAGCCCCAGGGTGGATGTGGTGGGTGTGGGGGAGGCGGGGCCTCAGAGCAGAGGGCCAGGACCTCACAGAGCAGTGGGGCACTGGGCCCTCGAGGGTGGTGGCAGTGGGGAGGGGTCCTGCATCATGGCTGGTCGGCCCGAGGCCACAGTGCAGCAGGCTAGAGAAGGCCCTGTGCCCTCTGTGGCTCTGCCAGTGCCCCGGGCTGCCCCCTGAAAGGGGCTTAGGCCAGCTGTCTGCTGCCCCCACCTCTCCAGCCCCCTTTCTTCTCCCTCTGCCTCACCACCTTGCCCCCAGCCCCATCCCCTGCCCCCCCCCCACCCTTCTCAGTTCCCAGTCTAACTGCTGCCTCTCCCCAGGGCATCAGTGAGGACATCAGTGCGGTGACCAGGGTGCTCATGGCCCTGGAGATGTACTCCTGCAATGGGTTGGGCCTCATGGACTTCACTGTGCCACCCCTAAGCCAGGTAGGTCACTGGCCACGCTGTCCCCCGGGTCGCCTCCCCTGTCACCCGATGTCACTGTTCTCCAGGTGTCCTGTGGGCATCCCTTGGGCTCTGGCCAGTCCTGAACTCCCACTACTCCACCAGGAAGGGTCAGAGGGCCTGCCCTGGCACCCCTGCCCAGCTCAGTGACCCCTACCCTATAACCCCAGCACAGTGACCCATGCCCTGTGAGCCTTGCCCCACATGTCCTGCCCTGTGGCCTCTCTTAGGAGGCCCTGGGCTTGTCCCTTGCTGGGACCCTGAGTGACCCCTCTCTGCTCTGCCTGGCAGGTGGCGGCTATGGCCTCTGAGTGCAGCTGGCCGGATCGGGTGGTGGAGATACAGGCGCTGGCGCGATTGGCCCACTTTGCCTATGCCGCCCACGACCACGAGCTCACCATAGAGTGCTCGCAGAAGGCCATCCAGATGGGTGTGCGCTGCCTCAAGACCTTCTGCCCGTGAGTGGTGGGGCAGCTGGGGTGGTGGCTGCCCCTGGCCCGTCTCTGCAGGTCCCTGCAGGCTCAGGGCACCTGGCTCAGCAAGAGCGTCCTTGGGCTGGGCGGGCAGTAACGCTGCTGGGCTAGCGACTACTGGGGAGGGCCAGGTGGGACGCACACAGGAGAACGTGCACCTCATCATTCCTGAAGCCCTGGGTTCAGGTCCAGGCACCCACGGGAGCAGCGTGGATGAGTAGGGGAGCTAGCTCTACACATGGTGGACCGGTGCTGCATCTCTTCGCCCTGTCCCTGTCTGTGTCTCTGTCTACAACGATGAAAACAGTGAGCAGGGAGGACGGGACACCCACCCATGTGGCAGGTGCCTCAGACTCTGAGTTGGGGCCCCAGTGCCACAGAAGGTGCTGGAAAGGGGACCTGGGTGACCTGGATCTGAGCTCGGGGTCAGCCGTGCTGGGGGCTGAGGACAGGGCCCAGGGTCGGGTAGGCCCAGGGGCAGCCTGCAGCTGATCACACAGCCAGCTGGGGGCTGCCCCATGCTGCTTAGCTCTGGCTGGGGGAAGCCCTGGACTGGCCTGAGAGCCGGGCCACATTTGGTGCCCATCCTGTCCCCAGGTCCGATGTCCTGCAGGTGGCTGAACTGCTCAGCATCACAGCCTGCACCCAGGGCCGGAGCATCATGGAGAACCTCAAGGGGCGGAAGCAGATGCGGCTGGCAGCGGCCCGGGCCTTTCTGGAGGGTGTGCGGTGCGTGCTGGGTGCTGGGTGGCCCTGGGCCCCCGTCCCGGCTGCCTGGTGCTGGCTGCCCCGGCCCCCTGTCCCAGTGGGGCCTGTCCTACAGCACTGCCCCTGCCCCTCCAGCTTCGGCGGTATCGCGGGGAGCAGCCCCCTGGTGATGCAGGGAGCGCGCCTGTACTGGAATAGCGTCCTGCCCGTGCTGTCCTCGGCCGTCGGCCGCAAGGCCTCCCGCATTGCGGTGCAACGCATCCTGGCCACCATCAACCACACCGAGGCCCGCAAGCAGGTGGGGGGCAGGCAGGACGGGCGGGGCAGTGGGCGGCAGAGCACCTGTGGGCAGCAGGCAGCTGGGCACATGAGGAGGAGGGGGTCTCTTGTGTCTGTGTGTGTGAGTCTGTGTCTGTGTGTGTGTCTGTATCTGTGTGTGTGTCTCTGTGTGTGTGTGTGTGTATCTGTGTGTGTGTCTGTGTGTGTCTGTGTCTGTGTGTGTGTCTGTGTCTGTGTGTCTCTGTGTGTGTCTGTGTCTGTGTGTCTGTGTGTGTGTCTGTGTCTGTGTGTGTGAGTCTGTGTCTGTGTGTCTGTATCTGTGTGTGTCTCTGTGTGTGTGTGTGTATCTGTGTGTGTGTCTGTGTGTGTCTGTGTGTGTGTCTGTGTCTGTGTGTGTGTCTGTATCTGTGTGTGTGTGTGTGTGTGTCTGTGTGTCTCTGTGTGTGTCTGTGTCTGTGTGTGTGTCTGTGTCTGTGTGTGTATATCTGTGTGTGTGTCTCTGTGTGTGTCTGTGTGCCTCTGTGTCTGTGTCTCTGTGTGTCTGTGTGTGTGTGTGTCTGTATCTGTGTGTGTGTCTGTGTCTATGTGTGTATATCTCTGTGTGTGTGTCTGTGTGTGTGTGTCTCTGTGTGTGTCTGTGTGTGTGTGTCTGTGTGTGTCTGTGTGTGTGTCTGTGTCTGTGTGTCAGTGTCTGTGTGTCTGTGTGTGTGTCTGTGTGTGTGTGTCTGTGTGTGTGTGTCTGTGTGTGTGTCTGGGTCTGTGTGTATGTCTGGGTCTATGTGTCTGTGTCTGGGTCTGTGTGTGTGTCTGTGTCTGTGTGTGTGTCTGTGTTTGTGTCTGGGTCTGTGTGTGTGTCTGTGTGTGTTTCTGGGTCTGTGTGTATGTCTGTGTCTGTGTGTGTGTCTGGGTCTGTGTGTGTGTCTGTGTGTGTGTCTGTGTCTGTGTGTGTTTCTGGGTCTGTGTGTATGTCTGTGTCTGTGTGTGTGTCTCTGTGTGTGTGTCTGTGTCTGTGTGTGTATATATGTGTGTGTCTGTGTGTGTGTCTGTGTCTGTGTGTGTGTGTCTGTGTGTGTGTCTGCGTGTCTGTGTCTGTGTGTGTCTGTGTGTGTGTGTCTGTGTGTGTGTGTCTGGGTCTGTGTGTGTGTCTGTGTGTGTGTCTGGGTCTGTGTGTGTGTCTGTGTGTGTGTCTGTGTGTGTGTCTGTGTGTGTGTCTGGGTCTGTGTGTGTTTCTGTGTGTTTCTGTGTGTGTGTGTCTGTGTGTGTGTCTGTGTCTGTGTGTGTCTCTGTGTGTGTCTGTCTGTGTGTGTCTCTCTCTGTGTGTGTGTCTGTGTGTGTGTCTGTGTGTGTGTGTCTGTGCGTGTGTCTGTGTGTGTGTCTGTGTGTCTGTGTCTGTGTGTGTCTGTGTGTGTGTGTCTGTGTGTGTGTCTGGGTCTGTGTGTGTGTCTGGGTCAGTGTGTCTGTGTGTGTGTCTGTGTGTGTGTCTGTGTTTGTGTCTGGGTCTGTGTGTGTGTCTGTGTGTGTTTCTGGGTCTCTGTGTGTGTGTGTGTCTGGGTCTGTGTGTGTGTCTGGGTCAGTGTGTGTTTCTGTGTGTGTGTCTGTGTGTGTGTGTCTGTGTCTCTGTGTGTCTCTGTGTGTGGTGTCTGTGTGTGTCTGTCTGTGTGTGTCTCTCTGTGTGTGTGTCTGGGTCTGTGTGTGTGTCTCTGTGTGTGTCTGGGTCTCTGTGTGTGTGTGTGTGTGTGTGTGTCTGTGTGTGTGTCTGGGTCAGTGTGTGTTTCTGTGTGTGTGTCTGTGTGTGTGTGTCTGTGTCTCTGTGTGTCTCTGTGTGTGGTGTCTGTGTGTGTCTGTCTGTGTGTGTCTCTCTGTGTGTGTGTCTGGGTCTGTGTGTGTGTCTGGGTCTCTGTGTGTGTCTGTGTCTGTGTGTGTGTCTGGGTCTGTGTGTGTGTCTGTGTCTGTGTGTCTGTGTGTGTGTCTGTGTCTGTGTGTGTGAGTCTGTGTCTGTGTGTGTGTCTGTATCTGTGTGTGTCTCTGTGTGTGTGTATCTGTGTGTGTGTCTGGGTCTGTGTGTGTGTCTGTGTCTGTGTGTCTGTGTGTGTGTCTGTGTGTGTGAGTCTGTGTCTGTGTGTGTATCTGTATCTGTGTGTGTCTCTCTCTGTGTGTGTATCTGTGTGTGTGTCTGTGTGTGTGTCTGTGTCTTTGTGTGTCTGTATCTGTGTGTGTGTCTGTGTCTGTGTGTGTATATCTGTGTGTGTGTCTGTGTGTGTGTCTGTGTGTCTCTGTGTGTGCCTGTGTCTGTGTGTGTGTCTGTGTCTGTGTGTATATCTCTGTGTGTGTCTCTTTGTCTCTGTGTGTGTCTGTGTGTGTCTGTATCTGTGTGTGTGTCTGTGTGTCTGTGTCTGTGTGTGTATATCTGTGTGTGTGTCTGTGTGTGTGTCTGTGTGTGTGTCTGTGGTCTCTGTGTCTGTGTCTGTGTGTGTCTCTGTGTGTGTCTGTGTGTCTCTGTGTGTCTCTGTGTCTCTGTGTGTGTGTCTGTGTGTGTGTCTGTGTCTGTGTGTGTGAGTCTGTGTCTGTGTGTGTGTCTGTATCTGTGTGTGTCTCTGTGTGTGTGTATCTGTGTGTGTGTCTGGGTCTGTGTGTGTGTCTGTGTCTGTGTGTCTGTGTGTGTGTCTGTGTGTGTGAGTCTGTGTCTGTGTGTGTATCTGTATCTGTGTGTGTCTCTCTCTGTGTGTGTATCTGTGTGTGTGTCTGTGTGTGTGTCTGTGTCTTTGTGTGTCTGTATCTGTGTGTGTGTCTGTGTCTGTGTGTGTATATCTGTGTGTGTGTCTGTGTGTGTGTCTGTGTGTCTCTGTGTGTGCCTGTGTCTGTGTGTGTGTCTGTGTCTGTGTGTATATCTCTGTGTGTGTCTCTTTGTCTCTGTGTGTGTCTGTGTGTGTCTGTATCTGTGTGTGTGTCTGTGTGTCTGTGTCTGTGTGTGTATATCTGTGTGTGTGTCTGTGTGTGTGTCTGTGTGTGTGTCTGTGGTCTCTGTGTCTGTGTCTGTGTGTGTCTCTGTGTGTGTCTGTGTGTCTCTGTGTGTCTCTGTGTCTCTCTCTGTGTGTGTGTCTGTGTGTGTGTCTGGGTCTGTGTATGTGTCTGTGTCTGTGTGTGTGTCTGTGTCTGTGTCTGTGTGTGTGTCTGTGTCTATGTGTGTCTGTGTCTGTGTGTGTGTCTGTGTCTGTGTGTGTGTCTGTGTCTGTGTGTGTGTCTGTGTGTGTGTCTGTGTCTGTGTGTGTTTCTGGGTCTGTGTGTGTGTGTGTGTCTGTCTGGGTCTGTGTGTGTCTCTGTGTGTGTGTGTCTGTGTGTGTGTCTGTGTCTGTGTGTCTGGGTCTGTGTGTGTGTGTGTCTGTGTGTGTTTCTGGGTCTGTGTGTGTGTCTGTGTCTGTGTGTGTGTCTGGGTCTGTGTGTGTGTCTGGGTCTGTGTGTGTGTCTGGGTCTGTGTGTGTGTCTGTGTGTGTGTTTGTGTCTGTGTGTGTTTCTGGGTCTGTGTGTGTGTCTGTGTCTGTGTGTGTGTCTGGGTCTGTGTGTGTGTCTATGTCTGTGTGTGTGTCTGGGTCTCTGTCTGTGTCTGTGTGTGTGTCTGTGTCTGTGTGTGTGGGTCTGTGTGTGTGTCTGGGTCTATGTGTGTGTCTGTGTCTGTGTGTCTGGTTCTGTGTGTGTGTGTGTCTGTGTCTGTGTGTGTTTCTGGGTCTCTGTGTGTGTCTCTGTGTGTGTCTGTGTCTGTGTGTTTGTGTGTGTGTGTGTCTGTGTGTGTGTCTGTGTCTCTGTGTGTGTGTCTGTGTGTGTGTCTGTGTCTGTGGTGTGTCTGGGTCTCTGTGTGTGTCTGTGTCTGGGTCTGTGTGTGTGTCTGGGTCTGTGTGTGTGTCTGTGTGTGTCTGGGTCTGTGTGTGTGTCTGGGTCTGTGTGTGTGTGTGTCTGTGTGTGTGTGTGTCTGTGTGTGTGTCTGGGTCTGTGTGTGTGTCTGGGTCTCTGTCTGTTGTCTGTGTGTGTGTCTATGTCTGTGTGTGTGTCTGGGTCTCTGTCTGTGTCTGTGTGTGTGTCTGTGTCTGTGTGTGTGGGTCTGTGTGTGTGTCTGGGTCTATGTGTGTGTCTGTGTCTGTGTGTCTGGTTCTGTGTGTGTGTGTGTCTGTGTCTGTGTGTGTTTCTGGGTCTCTGTGTGTGTCTCTGTGTGTGTCTGTGTCTGTGTGTTTGTGTGTGTGTGTGTCTGTGTGTGTGTCTGTGTCTCTGTGTGTGTGTCTGTGTGTGTGTCTGTGTCTGTGGTGTGTCTGGGTCTCTGTGTGTGTCTGTGTCTGGGTCTGTGTGTGTGTCTGGGTCTGTGTGTGTGTCTGTGTGTGTGTGTGTCTGTGTGTGTGTCTGGGTCTGTGTGTGTGTGTGTCTGTGTGTGTGTGTGTCTGTGTGTGTGTCTGGGTCTGTGTGTGTGTCTGGGTCTCTGTCTGTTGTCTGTGTGTGTGTCTATGTCTGTGTGTGTGTCTGGGTCTCTGTGTCTGTGTGTGTGTCTGTGTCTGTGTGTGTGGTTCTGTGTGCGTGTCTGGGTGTTTGTCCTTGCTCCCATGCCTGCACCCAGAGCCCTGGGGTTGCGTAGCATGTGAGGACTTCCTTTCTGGGAGAGCTTGAGGTGTTGTTGGGGCCCCACCATCCTTACTACCTGTGAGGCACTCAGCTTGGCCCCCCTGCACCCCCTCACTTTCCCCTCAGGCCCACTGCTCCCGGGAAGACCCTGACACCCCCGGGAGCCATTCCTCAGCTGGGCCTGGCTGCGGGCCTCATGCCGGCGAGGGCCCTGGCCCTGACCGGAGGTGCTGTGGGAGTGAGTAGGCAGCAGGACGGCTGGGTGGCCCCCGGCTCAGGTGTCTCTCTCTCTAGAGCAAGGAGAAGTGGCTGCTGCTGCACCAGTGGCCCACAGCAGACTTCCAGAGTGCAGACAGCACTGAGGGCTTCTTCCTCCCAGGTCAGTAGCAGGACAGAGAGCGGGAGGCCCGGGGCCTTGGCTGGTCCACTAGGAGGGGCCGGGCCAGGGGAGGGCCTCTCCTGTGTCCTCTGTGCATGAGGATGCTGAGTCCCGGTGGTGGCCAGGGCTACAGAGGGACACAGGTCAGGAGGTTCGGCCTTGAACTGCGGTCTCCTGGTCCCTCTACAGAGCAGTGAGGCAGACATGTCCCCAGGTGTCACGCAGAGGTGGGGCAGACACGTCCCCAGGTGTCACCCAGAGGTGGGGCAGATGTGTCCCCAGGTGTCACCCAGAGGTGGGGCAGACGTGTCCCCAGGTGTCACGCAGAGGTGGGGCAGTCGTGTCCTGCAGCCTGTAGTGTGGGTAGGGGCCACACTGGGCTAAGCACACTCAGAAGTGGGGTTGGAACCCTAACCACCGATAAGGGCACCGCTTGGCCCTGGTTCAAGCCTGGCACCAGAGGGCAGAGCCGTAAGGGGAGGACGCCATGTGGCTGAAGGGGGTACAGGGTACTGTGCCCCTCTGAGGGGACACCGTGTGGCTGGAGGGGGCGGGGGTGTGGGGGCCTCTGCACACGGCAGCCCTGCTCAGACGCAGAAACCCCACACGGGCTCCCGGATGCCGTGCCCCTCCCCCACCTAGGTGCGGAGGATGACCTGACCCTGCGAGCCGCGCTCTACGGGCTGCTCTTCCATACCCATGCTGATTGTGAGGACTGGGAGGGCGGCCTCCGCGTGCTGGGGGAGGCCGTGCAGGTGCTGCCCCGCACCAAGCATCGCCTGTGAGTGCCTGCTGGTTGGGGTTCAGCCGGAACCCAGCCCCGAGACCCACCCCTGACACTCACCCTGGGACTCAGCCTGGGACCCCACCAGCACACAGCAGCTGAGACTCAATTAGCATTCATCTAGGACCCAGCCAGCACCTGCCTCGGGACCCGCATGGCACCTGGCCTGGGACCTAGCCCCAGACCCATGTAGCACCCACCCAGGACCCAATCGGCATCCACCCTGGGACCCACCCAGCACCCATCTCAGGACCCAACCAGAACTCACCCTGGGACCCACCCCCAAGACTCACCCAGCACCCTGCCTGGGTTGCCACCCCCCAGACCACCTGTCCTGACCCCCTGGACCCGGCCCTCCCCGGTGGGCTGCTTGTCACTGCTACTCTCCAGCCTGGTGTTCAAGCACATGGTCATCGTGAAGGCCAAGCTGGGCCAGAGCTTCCTGATGGAGATCCAGAAGTTCAAGGACGAGAGTGAGGATTACGTGGCCCACATGTGGCACCGACTGGCCCTCAACTCCAAGAGCGTCTCTGGGGAGCTGTCCTGCTACCACAGTGCCATCCAGGCCCTGCAGGTCAGCGGCCCCGGGACCCCTGAGGCTGGCCGGGAGCCCCCCATGCCCTGAGCCCAGCTGGGAGAGGGGTTGCCCCTGGACGGGACAGCGCCCTGCCCGCCCTAATGGTCAGGCAGCAGAAGCCCCTCTGCCACTACCCCGTGTGGCCTGCAGAAGCCTGAGAGTGAGTGGCAGAAGGTGGACTACATTGTGGAGTTCAGTGAGTGGCTGTACCACCGCCAGTTCCCCATGGAGGACGTGGTCTTCCACCTCGAGTGGGCCCTGGACATTCTGCTGGCTATGCAGCCGGCTGGGCAGGCCCCAGAGGCAGATGGTGAGGTTCTCCCTGTCATCCCTCCTCGAGGGCCCTACTGCGTGGTCCCCACGGCCACCTAGGCCCCTCCAGCCTGGGCCTGGCTCTACCATCCTGGTGTGCCACCCTGGGTGGGGTAGGTGGGGGGTGGGTGATGGGGTGGCCTGGGTGGGGTGCCCTGGGCCCACAAAAAATGGCGGTACTGGGGTGGTGGCCCCACAGGGAATAGGGCCCTCTGCATGTATCACTGGTTTCCCAAGGCTGCTGTTGAGTGGGGTGGGGCAGTGGTGCCCAGGCCTCTCAGGGCCAGTGCCTTCTTACAGAAGAGTCCCTGCTGGGTGAGGCCACCCCCGAGAGCCCGGCACCCTGGGACAGGCTGCGCAGTGTGAGGCAGCTGGACACGCTGGCCCGCATCTTCACGCTGCTGGCCCTGATGACCACACGCCGCTGTGTCCACTATGAGGACCGCTGCCTCCTGGCCTTTGCCTGCCTGCACCGCATCTGGCAGGTGGGTCCAGCCGTTCCCGGGGACCCCCGCCCCCACATGCACCCGCCAGGTGCCCCTGGCCCCCAGGGTGTGGGGTAGCAGTCAGGGCCCCGACCTGGCCGGCTGGAGGAGCAGGCAGCTTCAGCGAGGCCGTGTCTGCAGGTGTCTCTGGCAACGGTGGGCAGATCCCTCACGGAGAGTAAGGGCTTAACATCTGGCAGCTCCAACACCCTGCTGCCCAAGAAGGAGAAGGAGAAGGAGGAGCTGGAGCGGGGCCAGGACAAGGAGGACAGCAGGGAGAAGAAGAAGGACAAGGAGGACAGCAGGGAGAAGAAGAAGGACAAGGAGGACAGCAGGGAGAAGAAGAAGGACAAGGAGGAGCGGGACCGGAGCAGAGACCCCAAGCAGGTAGCACACTGTCCTGGGTCCTGGCCACTGACAGAGGGCCAGGCCTGTGGCTGCCCGCATCCCACCTTCTTTCAGGAAAAGGGTTGGCAGGGCAGGGGAGGACAGACAGTGTGGTCCTGGCTGCTCCCGCTGTAGCTCAGGGCTGGATGGCCAGAAGTCCTGTCAGAGGTGGACGGGAGCTGGGTGCACCGCTGCATTCTCACCCCCCAGGCCCACGGCCTCTCGCAGGCCACGTCCCCCATCCAGGGCAGGCGGCCTGAGGACCTGCCCACCGGCGTGGAGGAGTGGGCTTCCTACTCCTGCCCCGAGCAAGTGCTGGCCCTGTTCTCCCAGGACCGAAGCGACTCCACCATCAACTCCACAAGCCTGCAGAAGCCAGTGAGAAGGCACAGCCCCTCCCGCAGCTTGGCCCCACATCACAAGGGCTCCCGCCTCTGGGCCCACACAATACTATGCCCTAACACACCAGGTCTCACGCTTACTGCCCTGGGCCCATCCCCTGGGACCTCTACCTCTGGGCCCCATAGTCAGTGGCTCCCACCACCCTTGCCTCATCCACACCTGTCCCCCAGATCCACACCCTGCCCCTCCAACCCATACTCCTATTCCCCTAGACCCAACTCTGCACTCCTCAGACCCACACCCTGTTCCCTCAGACCCACACCCTGTCAGCCCAGACCCAAACCCTGTCACCCCAGACCCACACCCTGTCCCCCCAGACCCACACCCTGTCCCTAGACCCACACCATCCCCCCAGACCCACATCCTGTCCCCCCAGACCCATACCCTGTCCCCCCAGACCCACATCCTGTCCCCCCAGACCCACACCCTGTCCCCCAGACCCATACCCTGTCCCCCCAGACCCACATCCTGTCCCCCCAGACCCACACCCTGTCACCCCAGACCCACACCCTGTCCCCCCAGACCCACATCCTGTACCCCCAGACCCACACCCTGTCCCCACAGACCCACACCCTGTCCCCCCAGACCCACACCCTATCCCCCCTGACCCACATCCTGTCCCCCCAGACGCACACCCTGTCCCCCAGACCCACATCCTGTCCCTAGACCCATGCCCTGTCCCCCCAGACCCACACCCTGTCCCCCCAGACCCACATCCTGTCCCCCCAGACCCACACCCTGTCCCCCCAGACCCACATCCTGTCCCCCCAGACCCACATCCTGTCCCCCCAGACGCACACCCTGTCCCCCCAGACCCACACCCTGTCCCCCCAGACCCACACCCTGTCCCCCCAGACCCACATCCTGTCCCCCCAGACCCACACCGTGTCCCCCCAGACCCACACCCTGTCCCTCCAGACCCACACCCTGTCCCCCAGACCCACACCCTGTCCCCCTAGACCCATACCCTGTCCCCCCAGACCCACATCCTGTCCCCCCAGACGCACACCCTGTCCCCCCAGACCCACACCTTGTCCCCCCAGACCCACACCCTGTCCCCCCAGACCCACACCCTGTCCCCCCAGACCCATACCCTGTCCCCCCAGACCCACATCCTGTCCCCCCAGACCCACATCCTGTCCCCCCAGACCCACACTCTGTCCCCCCAGACCCACACCCTGTCCCCCCAGACCCACACCCTGTCCCCCCAGACCCACACCCTGTTCCCCCAGACCCACACCCTGTCCCCCCAGACCCACACCCTGTCCCCCCAGACCCACACCTTGTCCCCCCAGACCCACACCCTGTCCCCCAGACCCACACCCTGTCCCCCCAGACCCATACCCTGTCCCCCCAGACCCACATCCTGTCCCCCCAGACCCACATCCTGTCCCCCCAGACCCACATCCTGTCCCTAGACCCACACCCTGTCCCCTCAGACCCACATCCTGTCCCCCCAGACCCACATCCTGTCCCCCCAGACCCACACTCTGTCCCCCCAGACCCACACCCTGTCCCTAGACCCACACCCTGTCCCTCCAGACCCACACCATCCCCCCAGACCCACATCCTGTCCCCCCAGACCCACACCCTGTCCCCCCAGACCCACATCCTGTCCCCCCAGACCCACACCCTGTCCCCCTAGACCCACATCCTGTCCCCCCAGACCCACATCCTGTCCCCCCAGACCCACACCCTGTCCCCCCAGACGCACACCTTGTACTACCTGGACCGGCTGGTCCTGGCGCTGCAGGACCTGTCTCTGCATGAGCTCTCACTGCCCCTGCTGCAGCTGGGCATGGCTATCAGTCGCTCAGTGCTGGACAGCGAGAGCCTCGCACACCTCTACCACCTCCGGTGAGTGGGCATGAGGGGCTCTGGAGAAGCTCCCACAGCCGGGAGACAACCTTTGAAAGCCTGCACTTGGGGTGGAGCACTTCTCCCGTGCCCTGCTCACCCTATGCTGCTGGGACCCAGGTCTGAGCCCTGGCTCTGTGTGGGAGCATTGCATGTGTTAGCAGGGGAGCCCTTGGTGGACGGGGCAATGCTGTGCCATCTCTTTCGTCACCTGGTGAGGGAACAGACCGCCCATCAGCCATGGGATGAAATCAGAGTGACAGCAAAGTCCCCGTGACTCACACAGTCAGTCACAGTGCTCAGGCACTGGGGTGCTCCACGGGGATGCCCAGGCCCCCGGGGCCCTGCCTCTGTAGGGAGAGGCAAGCTGTCCCTTCAGTCTCCTTCACAGGGCCCACCCAGGCCTTGGGGTCCAGCTGGCTCTCGGTGTCCTCCTGCTGGACGTGATGCTGGAGGCACCCTGAGTCAGCTGGGAACCGCTGTCCTGGGCCCTGTGTCCCCTGGGCTCCTGGCTCTGGAATGCGTGGCACCAGCACACTGCACCCACAGCACTGACTCCTCCACCCCACAGACTCGCCCTGGTGTGCTCGGAGCTGAGGCTGCAGGAGGTGGCCACCTACCATGAAGAAAAGGTCGGCCAGGTGTTCATCTGTGATGGAGAGCAGGCCAGGTGTGCAGGGGCCGGTGCCTGCCCAGGGCCCGTCTGTCAGCAGAGCCTGCTGCGGGTTGTGGGGAGCTCCTGGGAGTGGGTGCCCCTGGCTGCTTAGCATTGAGCGGTTAGTACCTGGGTTATTAGCACCTGGCTAGTTAGTACCTACATGGTTAGCCCCTGGGAACAGTACCTGGCTGGTTAGTAGTTAGCATCTGGGGCAGCACTAGGCTGGTTAATACCTGAGCACAGTACCTGGGTAGTTAATACTTGGCTGGTTAGTACCTGGATGGTCAGTACCACCTGGCTGGTTAGTCCTGGATGATTAGTTCTTGGCTGGTTAGTACCTGGCTGGTTAGTGCTGGCTGTCTGGTTAGCTCTGACTGGTTAGTACCTGGCTCGTTAGCCCTGGCTGGCTAGTACCTGGCTGATTAGTGCTGGCTGACTGGTTAGCCCTGGCTGGTTAGTTCTTGGCTGGTTAGTACCTGGCTGGTTAGCCCTGGCTGGTCACACCTAGGGCAGTACCTGAACAGAGGGCCAGCAGAAACAGACTGAGGGGCAAGTGACCTTCCCAGTGGGTGTGGCCTGGGCACTCACTGTCGGGGGTGGTGGAAGGTGTTCCCCACCCATGCGGAGGGTGTGAGCAGCCGGTTCACACACTGCCCCTCAGCTTCCGGAAGGAGCTTGCTGCGAGGAAGGAGAGGAACCGGGAGCCACTGCCGGACGACGGGTTGCCTGTGACCCCTGAGCCGCTGGCCGCAGACCCACAGGCCGAGGCCAAGCCCCTGGTGGCCAAGGACAAGGTGCCTGGCCATGGGAGGCCGGTCAGGACAGCACACAGGCAGCCCCCCATCCTGGGCTGGTGTCCCCGGGAAGACAGCCTGCTCCGGGGGGGCCACCTGCACACTGGAGCTGACCATGGGATCTCGGGGCGTCCTCGTCTGCACCCAGCGGAGGGCAGTGGTGTGGGGCAGCCCCAGTCACCAGGCACTGAGCTGAGGGACACATGGGGCCCCACGGAACAGGCAGGGCAGGTGGCCTCCTCCCAGGACAGCTGAGGGTTGAGGCCTGGCACCAGGTAGAGGGGCCAGGAGTGGGGACTGCCCACTCAGCCCGGAGGGGCGTGCATGGGGGCGGGGGGCTGAGAAGGTCCCGGGGGGCCTCTGTGCCCAGCTCCTCCAGGTGAATGGGGAGTCGGGGCGTGGCCTGGCGGGCACCTCGCTGCCCCAGCTATGGCTGCTCAAGGCCGAGGTGCTGCTGCAGATGGACCTGTGCCAGCCTGCCCGACTGCTGCTGTCCGAGGCTTCTCGAGGCTTCCAGGTGAAGGCTTGCCCTGTGCCCTGCCCTCGGGTGTCCCACTGCTCTGTCCTACTGCATCCCAGCAGGCCTGCAGCCTTGCGCCTTCTCCCGCCCCTGGGTACCGTGCCCAGGGTGGGGTGGGGGTGGAGATGAGTGCCCCATGTCCCTGGGGGGGAAGCAGGAGGTGAGTACCCCCATGTCCCCAGGGTGGGTAGAGCTGCACACCCTGTGGGGAGCAGGAGGTGAATGCCTGTGTCCTGCAGGAGCTGGGGGACCCCTGTGCACAGGCCACCTGCTTGGGCCTCCTGGCGGAGCTGGCCCACAAGGAACACCACTTTGGGCAGGCCGCCAAGATGGTGGAGGCGGCGCAGCGGCTGGGCGGCAGTGAGGAGTTCTGGTACCGCACCACGCTGACACTGGCTGACACGCTGCTATCCTCGGGCCAGGAAGGGGCAGAGAAGACGGTGAGCCCCTGGCCCCGGTCCTCATGCTCTGGCCCCTGCCCACCACCCACACTGGGCACTGGCCACACACCCCATCTTTCACAGGTTCTTCAGATGTTCCAGAAGCTCATGGAGACCTTCAACGTCCTCAAGAAAGAGAGGCCCAACCGGACGCCTGTGCTGGACTTCATGACTACGGACCTGGAGGCCAGGTAAGGCCATGGCTTCCAAGGCTCTCCCGGGGGACCACCTGCTCCCAGACCTCCCCCCACACTTAGCCTTTAGCCATCCTCCTGAGGCTCTGTCCAGCTGTCCTCTTGGGGGGCTGCCCACTCCCTGAGCACCCAGGCTCTGCCTAGACTGTCCTCCTGGGGGCTGCCCACTCCCTGAGCACCCAGGCTCTGCCTAGACTGTCCTCCTGGGGGGCTGCCCACTCCCTGAGCACCCAGGCTCTGCCTAGACTGTCCTCCTGGGGGCTGCCCACTCCCTGAGCACCCAGGCTCTGTCTAGACTGTCCTCCTGGGGGCTGCCCACTCCCTGAGCACCCAGGCTCTGCCCAGACTGTCCTCCTGGGGGCTGCCCACTGCCTGCCTCCCCCCTACTGCTGGACTCCTACTTGCAGCCTGTTCTGCAGCCTTTTTCCGTGAGCCTGTCATGCTGGGGCTGAGAGGTGCCACCCAGAGGCTCCTCTCTTTGTTGCTTTTCTGTGTCCTCCCTTTCCAGGCCTGTCCCTGAGTGTGGCCTCGTTGGTCCTGACCCTCCATCCTGGGGGGCCTCAGGGTCACCCCTCGCATGTCCACCCGTACTTCTCCTGACAGATGGCAGGGACCAGGCAGTGTGTGGTTGGGTGGCAGGTCACAACTGGTCACCGTGAGTGGGCTGCCCGGTGACCCTAGAGTCCAGGCTGAGGCTGTCGCTTGAGAGGGGTGCGGGTTCAAGGCTGAGGCTGTCCCTGGGGCAGGGGCTACAGGTTTGAGGCTGAGGCCATCCGGGGTGGGGGCAGGATGGATCCAGGGTTCGAGGCTGAGCCTAGCCTGTGTGGCAGGTGTGGGCGTCTGCGGCTGCAGGCACTGCAGGAGCTGGGAGTGTGCCCACTGCCGCTGCTGACCCAGCTGGACGCCAATCTACGGGATACAGAGAGCAAGTTCCTGGCCTGCGGCCGCAGGGAACAGGCTGCGGAAATGACGCTGCAGAGGGCCAGGGTCAAGAGGTACGGCCGCTTGGGGACCCGGCTGCCCTTCTCCCCACACCCCTGCTCCAGCTCCTCGCAGCCCTACCTGCCGCCCCTCCCCCCGTGACTCGCTTTCCCCCATCTCCTGTCCCTGGTGTAAAGGGGTCGCAGCGTCTGGCGGGTGGGCAGGGCACCTCATGCTGAGTCAGGCTCTGCCCCCAGGCTGTGCGTCTGCAGCGAGATGGAGGAGGCGCAGAAGGTAGCCTGCTACCTGGAGGCCCACGACCTGGCGCTGGCCGCTGTGACCGTCGAGGAAGATATCTTCCACAGAGTCCAGGGCCTGCTGTCCCTGCAGGATGTGAGTGAGCCGGTGTCCTGCAGCCCTACCTGCCCGAGTGGGCACCTTTTCCCCAGCGGGCACCTTGCCCAGTGGGCACAGCCAGGACTGAGTGGGCACCCTGGCCTCAGGGGCACCACAGAACTGCCAGCATCCAGGCATTTTGGGGGCTGCTGGTGCTTGCAGAGACCTGAGTTCAAGTCATGTGTCAGACCTGAGTTCAAGTCCTCAGCCCCCACCTGTGGGAGAAGCTTCAGAGAGGCATCTCTCTCCTCCCCTCTGTCCTTCGTCTCCCCCCCCAAACAAGACAAAAAGTACTCACTGAGAACACTGAAGCTATGCTATTGATGTTGTCGTTGTTAGATAGGACAGAGAGAAATGGAAAGAGGAAGTGAAGGCAGGCCGAGCCCCAAGGATGAGCCTGGTGGCAGAGAATGAGAGACGATAGACAGACAGACACAGAGCTCAGCCCTAGGTCGTGCATGTGGCCAGCAGTGCACATATTGTCCATAGAAAGTAGCAACATACCCCCTGGAGTTCACACAGTGACAGGACCCTGGCACAGGCAGCCACCAGTCCTCAGCTGCCCAGGGGTGGGGGGGGTGCGTAAGAAGACACGGGCCGCCCTGGAGCCCAGGTGTGCACAGGTAGCGTGAAGCCGGTCAGCAGCTGCCCGCCTCCTCACTGCATAGGGCGCCCTGGCCAGGGGGACCCAGCCTGCCCCCGGCGAGCACAGCAATGGGGAACCGGGGCTCCAGTGCCTGGCCTGTGTCTGCAGGGACCTGCAGCCCCTCCCTGGCAGACGCAGCGAGGCTCAGAGTCTGGTCAGCGGACGAAGGCTGAGTGGCCTCTGTCCGGCACTAAGTGTCTACTGCTTCCAGGGCCATCTCTGGGGCTCACTGCCTGCATGGCAGACCCACTGCTCCTGGAGACTATGCGTTTCTCTTTCTACTTTTGATAGAAGCAGAGAAATTGTGAGGGAATGGGGAGAAGGGGGGAGAGAGCTACCTGCAGCCCTGCTCCACCGCTCGTGAAGCTTCCCCCTGTCCTGCAGGCGGGGCAGGGGGCTTGAACCCGGGTCCTTGTGCTCAGCTCTGAACCTGGTTCCCTTAGGGCCTCGAGCATATGTGTTCTGTGTTCTAGCAGGCTGAGCCAGCTCCCCATCCTGACAGGCAGGTGTGAGAAGCCATGGGGGTGGGGGGTGTGTGACACAGCCTCCGTCTGTGCCTGCCGCAGGCTGTGACAGTGAGCTCAGTGGCTGGCCAGGGTCCTAGGACCTGGGCCTGTGAACCTCCCAGGCAGCAAAGGCTTCATGCAAATGGCGCCACAGGCAGAAGCAGCACACAGAGTGAAGATATGTGCAGGGCACCTCTTCAGAGGATGCTGGGGGGGGGGCAGCACAGGGGTCTGCAGGGTTCTTAGCACCACCATCAGCCAGAGCTGAGCAGGGCTCTGGGGAAAATAATAATAATAATAATAATAAGGAGGAGGAGGAGGAGGAGGCTGGGGAGACAGCATAATAGTTCTGCCTAAGGCTCAGAGGTCCTAGGCTCAGTTCCCAGCACCACCGTCAGCCAGAGCTCAGAAGGGCTCTGGTCTCTGTCTGTATCTCACTCTTAAAAAATAATAAATAAACAAGAAGATCGATGAAATGAAAAAACAAACCACAGACTGGGAGAGGGTATCTGGAGATCATGCATCCACCTGAGTCTTACAGTAGCAGCTTCCCAGACGCAGGGCTTCTATCAAGCCCTTCAAAGTGAGCAAAGCAGCCTGAGTGTCTAGGAACGGACCCTCTGGCCCAGGATGGGGGCAGGCCGGGCCCGGAGCCCAGGGCGCCATGTGCAGAGGCACCCTCCTTGCTAGATGCAGGGCGTGAGCACGCCGCTGGCCCGCAAGCTGGGGCACCTGAAGGTCTGTCTGATGGAGGTGTGCCTGGGGCTGCTGCAAGTGGTGTGCAGGGAGGACACTCAGCAGGAGCAGCGGGGCTCTGCACACAGGCTGCTGACCCAGTACCTGCAGAGCCTGTGCGAGCACTCTTCCCAGGGCCTGGTGAGGGGGTGAGGGGGTGGGGGCTGGAAGGGGGAGGAGGGGAGAGGGCCTGCTGAGGGGGGAGGAAGAGGGGTGAGGGTCTGGGGAGAGGAGGAGGGGGAGGGCTTGGGGGGAGGAGGGGGGAGGGCCTGCTGAGGGGGGAGGGGTGAGGGTCTGGGGGGAGGAGGGGGAGGGCCTGGGAAGTGATAAGGGCTTGGTAGGGGTATGTGCAGGCCCCCTGGCCCTTCATGGGCTCTGCCCCAGGCAGGCGTCAGCCAAAAATGCCGTGGTGTCCATTAGTGTCTGCCCGGAGCCCCTTCCCACCTTAGACACCTCTAGCTTGGGGGAGGAGTACTCTTCCCCACAGGCCCCCCAGCCCCTGCCCCAGTTCCTACCCTTAGCCCCCAGCCCCTCTCCATGGGGCCCCAGCCTGGGGGCAGGCCTCACCGGCCATGTCCCCACAGAGATGGCTCACCCTGAAGCGGACCCTGGCACACACGGTGCTGGAACAGCTGGTCAGCCTGCAGCCGCTCTGCACCCAATGTCCCCAGCTGCGCGCCCAGCTCCTCGGCCTGGCAGGCAAGGCCCTGCACCTCCTGGCTCTGCGCACTGACCCCCTGCACGGCGCCTTCCGCTGGGATGAGGGGCTGCAGGTGCGTGTCCCTCACAGGATGCCCACAGCCCCACATCTGTGTCAGAGTCCTGGGTGGTGGGGCCCAAGCCTTCCCCCCACAGGGAGCCGGGTGGTACTGGGGCTGAGGTGTGCACCCCACACTTCCCGAGAGACCCAGGCTTTTGGCAGGACGTGGCTGAATGCAGGCCTCCCCTTGTACAGAGACCTCTGCCTCACCTGAGAGACCCCAGTCTGGGGCAGGCAGCTCACAGGCCTGGCCACACCTGGTGCGGGGGTGTCCTGGCCCCCACCTGCACAGGGGAGACAGACTAAGCTCTGCTTCCTGACCCTTCGAGGCCTGGACAGGCCAGGCCTGCAGGGTCCTGATGGGGTTGGGGGTTGCTGCCTGTGTCCGTAGACCGGCGCCCAGCTGAACCTCCTGAAAAGCTTGCAGACCATCTCGGATAACCTGGAGGACAAGAAGCAAGGGGATGACTGGTCCCCCACCTTCAGGGCACCCTCCGAGGATCTCAGCCGAAAAGCAGGGGAGCTGAAGGTAGGGCTGCACCCTGTGGGAGCCCCAGGCCCCATGCTGCCTGCCCGCTCAGCCACACTGAAAGCCTCCCACTGACCCTGCCAGAGGAGGACGGTGCTGGCGCGACGCTTCCTGGCCCAGGTGTCTGAACTCCTGCTGCAGAGCCTGCAGGTGGCTCTAGCCCATGGGCTACTGGAAGTGGCGGCTGCCAGCAGCCTGGAGATGGTGGAGTGCAGCGGGGCCCTGGACCCACCCACCACCTGTCTGTTCCTGGCGCTGGCACAGGTGTGGTCCTACGTGCCCAGAGTCCCCCATGTTCTCTGGGCAGACATCCCTGCCCCAGTGCTCCCTGAGCCCCAGGCCCTGCCTCGTCCAAACCCAGAGCTCTGGTGGCTGGCCAGTCCAGCCCCTGAGCCCTGGCGACTGTCCAGACCCCTGAGCCCCTGCCCACATCCAGCCCCCTGAGCCCCTGACCCTGCCCACGTCCAGCCCCCTGAGCCCCTGCCCACGTCCAGCCCCCTGATCCCTTGCCCACATCCAGCCCCCTGAGCCCCTGCTCCTGCCCACGTCCAGCCCCCTGAGCCCCAGCCCACGTCCAGCCCCCTGATCCCCTGCCCACATCCAGCCCCCTGAGCCCCTGCCCCTGCCCACATCGAGCCCCCTGAGCCCCTGCCCACGTCTAGCCCCCTGAGCCCCTGACCACATCCAGCCCCCTGAGCCCCTGACCACATCCAGACCCCTGAGCCCCTGCCCCTGCCCATCCAGCCCTCTGAGCCCATGCCCCTGCCCACGTCCAGCCCCCGGAGCCCCAACCCCTGCCCACGTCCGGCCCCCTGAGCCCCAACCCCTGCCCATGTCCGGCCCCCTGAACCCCTGCCGCTGCCCACGTCCAGCCCTCTGAGCCCCTGCCCACATCCAGCCCCCTGAACACCTGCCCACGTCCAGCCCCCTGAGCCCCTGCCCCTGCCCACGTCCAGCCCCCTGAGCCCCTGACCACGTCCAGCCCCCTGAGCCCCTGCCCACGTCTAGCCCCCTGAGCCCCTGCCCACATCCAGCCCCCTGAGCCCCTGCCCACATCCAGCCCCCTGAGCCCCTGCCCACGTCTAGCCCCCTGAGCCCCTGACCACATCCAGCCCCCTGAGCCCCTGACCACATCCAGCCCCCTGAGCCCCTGCCCCTGCCCATCCAGCCCTCTGAGCCCATGCCCCTGCCCACGTCCAGCCCCCGGAGCCCCAACCCCTGCCCACGTCCGGCCCCCTGAGCCCCAACCCCTGCCCACGTCCGGCCCCCTGAACCCCTGCCGCTGCCCACGTCCAGCCCTCTGAGCCCCTGCCCACATCCAGCCCCCTGAACACCTGCCCACGTCCAGCCCCCTGAGCCCCTGCCCCTGCCCACGTCCAGCCCCCTGAGCCCCTGCCCCTGCCCACGTCCAGCCCCCTGAGCCCCTGACCACGTCCAGCCCCCTGAGCCCCTGCCCCTGCCCACGTCCAGCCCCCTGAGCCCCTGCCCACATCCAGCCCCCTGAGCCCCAGCCCCTACCCACATCCAGCCCCCTGAGCCCCAGCCCACATCCAGCCCCCTGAGCCCCAGCCCCTGCCCACGTCCAGCCCCCTGAGCCCCAGCCCCTGCCCACGTCCGGTCCCCTGAACCCCTGCCCCTGCCCACGTCCAGCCCTCTGAGCCCCTGCCCACATCCAGCCCCCTGAGCCCCAGCCCCTGCCCACGTCCGGCCTTCTGGCCCAGAGATCAGAAGTCCTGCAGGCCCTGGAGTGGCCGCTGCTGGGGGGCCCGCACTGCTCACTGTGTCCCTGCAGAGCTGTGCCGCCTCTGGCTCCATGCGGTCCGTCCTGCTCTCGGCCACGGCCATCACGAGCAGCTCGCAGACGGCCGCCCTGCTGCAACTGGAGCAGCGGCTCCGGGCCCAGGGCTACGTGGCCAGCAGCCTCTTCACCTCTGTGCAGCAGCAGCTGGCTGCCACCTCCAAGGTGACTGCCCAGTGGAGGCCTTGGGGGCAGGGTGGGGTGTCATGGCCACAGGTGGGACGCCGGCCACTCAGAGGAGCCGCAAGGGGCCTAGCACAGCATCAGAGGCCCACAGCTCTGGTCATTGTGTGGCCGCTTATGGTCACCATACAATCACTGTGTGGTCACTTGTGTGGTCACCTGCGGTCACTGTGGCCCATCTATGGTCACTGTGTGATCACTGCTTGCCACTCCACGATCACCTGTGGTCACTGCCGTGGAGGACCTGTGAGGTTGGCAGTGACCTGTGAGGGTCTCTTCTGAGTGCCCCAGAGCCTCGAGTAGGGGGTGGGCCTGAGGCCTATGGAGCACTGCTCACCAGTGCTGGACACGCACACTAGACCACGACCGGGCCAGGTCAGGCTGGCCCACAGGTGGCCCCTGCCCAGCCAGCACTGGCCCAGGGTCTGAGTCCCAACCCCTCCTTACCGGAAGAGCCCCAGAGCAAGCAGCCCTGGAGCAGGGGGTGGGGGGGCATGGGAGCTGGGAGGCACAGCAGGGCCCCGCGGGGTCTGGAGCCACCTCACAGGAGGAGGGCAGCCCACGAGCCCCCCCGCCCCCGCCTCAGTGCTGACTGAATGGGGACGCCCTCAGGGGTCTTGCAGAGGTCTTGCAGGCTGGTTGGCCAGTGCCCAGCTGCCTTGGTCCCAGCACCTGTGCCCGGTGACAGAACAGCAGCTCCCTGCACGGGGCCAGCACAGGCCCTGACCACAGCTGCCCGCAGGCCCTGGGGGAGCCAGGGCCCATGGACATGTCCAGCCAGGTCTGTGGAGGAGCTGCTGGATTCTACCCCTGTCCTGTGGGCTTGGGGCCCAGGCACCTGCCCCCCTGGTGGCCACTAGAAACACTGCAGGTGGGGCGGGGGCTCAAGGGCAGCTGTCCCCTCAGGCCTGGCAGAACCTCCGGGTGACAGAGCAGCACTTCCACCTCCTGGGTGACATCCCCCCACAGCTCCGGCTCCTGATTCTGTGCCACTCCCCTGACAGGTGAGCCCCTGCCCCCGTCCACCCACGGGCTGTGGACACACCACCAGCTAGCTGCCCCGGTGTGTGCGCAGCTGCAGGGGAGGATGGGGATGGGCAGTGGGGCCAGCTCTGTGCCAGACAGCCAGCGCTATCTGTGGCCAGAAAGCTGTCCTGACTGCTCAGGCCCGCTGGGTCAAGGCGGCCACAGCCTCACGTCCACCACCATGTCTGTGTCCGCTGCACAGGGCCCATCTCTATGGCGCCACCTACGAGAGGCCCCAGCTCGTGCCCGCAGCCAAGGGGAAGCCGGTCCCCACAGGAGGTGAGGCCTTCTCTGCCCCCCCCACCCCCCCACCTCCCCACGCACACCGCCATCTCTGAGGCCAGGGAAGGTTCTAGAAAGACACATCTGCTGCAAGGACCATTCACCATGGCTCCGGGCAGCTCTGTCCTCTGCTCAGGACTGACCCTCCTGGGGTCACACGTGTGCTGACCCAGCATCCTGTCCTAAGCCAGGGTCCTCCATATGCTGAAGCAAGGGGCCAGCAGGTGGCCTGGGAACTTGGGGTCAGCAGTGAGGGGGCAGGGCTGTGAGGGGCACCCTTGGTGTCTGTCCAGCAGACCTCTGCAAAGTGGCGCACGTGGCCGTGGACCCAGAGAGCTTCTCCAGCCTGCTGTCCCAAGTCCAGCAGTTCTGGGACCAGACCCAGGCTGAGGTGTACAAGGAGGACAAGGCCCTTGGCTTAGGCCTGGTGAGCGCCCTGTGGGTGCAGGTCCCTGGCACTGGGCCTCTGGGGCCTCGGGGGCCTCTGGGGACCCTGGGATCTGGGGCTGGAGGGGACCAGGCGAGCTCCTGAGGTGGCCATGCTCTTGTGGACAGGAGTATGTGCGCGCGTCCCCGCAGATGGAGGGCAGCGGGAGGCAGAGGCTGGAGGCCGTGCTCAAGGCCACGCAGAGCTACCTGGAGCCCCTGCTACTGCAGCTTGCCTGTCACGGCGCCAGGTGGGGACACAGCCTGGGGCCACCCCCACGCAGCCCCACCTCACACTCAGCTCTGTGCACCCCCAGCACAGCAGTAATTGGGGGCAGGGCTCTGGCACTGGAGGCCTTGGGGGCCCTGTGAGGTGGCCCTGCCCTGCTCCCCAGCTGCAGCTCCGTGCCTCCCCAGACTGTGCCCAGAGGCACATGGTCAGCAGTCGCGTCTTGGTGCTTTGGGGGCCTGCCCCATGCGGTGGCCCTCAGCTCATCTGGAGGCCGGTCCCCCAGAGCCATGTGGACATGGGACTCAAGGCCACCACACAGCTTGTGGGGTTCCCCGGCCACCCCTGCAGGCTCAAGGGCCTACTGCTTTTCAGGAAGCAGCCCCCTGTGGCAGTGGTGGCCGATCCCAGCAGGCTCAAGGGCAAATCAGGCGAGCGGAAGCTATCCTCTGGCCAGGGTGAGTGTCCAGTCCCACTGAGGTCCCTGTCACTGCTCCTCCAGGTCTGAGCTGGGGTAGCCTGCCATCACACCCCTGCCCTTAGGATCCTGGGCTTCAGCTGTCCCTAGTCATGTTGGGATCCTGGGCTGAGGGGTGTTGGGCTGAGGGGTCCTGGACTGAGGGGTCCTGGGCTGAGGGGTCCTGGGCTGGAGGTCCTGGGCTGGGGGTCCTGGACTGGGTCTCCTGGGCTGAGGGGTCCTGGGCTGAGGGGCTCTGGGCTGAGGGGTCCTGGGCTGGGTCCTGGGCTGGGTATACTGGGTTGGGTATCCTGGGCTGAGGGGTCCTGGGCTGGGGGTCCTGGGTCTCTGGAATGGCCTCTGCTGGCCATAGGATTTGGGTCCGAGCCGTGGCTTCCAGCTCTGTTGCCCACAGACCTGCCTGAACAGGCAGACAGCTTGGTGGTGCTGGCAGACCAGGCACTGCTGCAGCTGCCCCTGGAAGGCCTGGCCATGTTCACTGAGGGCTCCCTGGCCTCCGTGTCCCGTGACTTCTCCCTGCAGATGCTCTGGAACCGGTTTCCCAGAGAAGATGCAGGTACAGCCGCTCCTGGCCATGCCGGCTAGGTGTCCACAGCCCTCCAGGAGGGTTATCCACTGTCCTGTGTGAGGCCTGAGGTTGGCTGCGTGAGCTTGACTTGTGGAAGCAGCACTGGGGGAGCAGGGTGGGGATGGGGGTGCAGGAGGTAGTGGGCCCAGCATGGATGTGTCCTTTGCTGTGGTGTGCACCCACCCCACCCAGGTGGAGCCCCCCAGGCCGGGCCAGTGTGGAGGACTCACCTGGGCTTCCAAGGGCCCAGTGACCTAACACCCAGAGCCAGGCTCAGGGCTGGCCCGTGGCCGGTCCCCAGGGTTGGTGCAGGGTGCGGGCTGTAGCAGACGGGACAGCTGACATGGTCTAGCTGACCACACGAGGAGGACAGAGTCCACTTGGGACACGGGCGTCAGGGAAGGCAAGGGCCAAGAGTGTCCCCAGGCCCTGGCTGCCCACTCCTAGCCCTGACCTGGGACACAAGCTGCTGGGGTCCCCACGTGGACAGTGCAGGTTGGACAGCAGATGGGGGACCCCAGTGCCCAGTGGCTGGGGCTCTGAGGCGCCCTGCCTAGCCCTTCTGGCCCTGTGGCCTTGACACCTGAGACATGACAGCCCGAGCCACACGTCCTCACTCACTGTCCTTGCTCAGCCACCCCCCAGCCAGCCCCCCAGCCACACCCAAGCCTCCCTGCCAGTCACCCCTAGCCATCCCTCAGCCACTGCCCAGCTGCACCCCAGCCACGCCTCAGTCATTCCCCGATGCCCCCAGACGCCCTGCCAGCCACCCCATCAAGTGCCCTCCAGCCACCCCCAGCCATCCTCAGCTGACCCTCAGCCCCGCCAGTTACCCCACCAGCCACCCCCAGCCATCCTCAGCTGACCCTCAGCCCCGCCAGTTACCCCACCAGCCACCCCACCAGCCATCCTCAGCTGACCCTCAGCCCCGCCAGTTACCCCACCAGCCACCCCACCAGCCATCCTCAGCTGACCCTCAGCCCCGCCAGTTACCCCACCAGCCACCCCCAGCCATCCTCAGCTGACCCTCAGCCCCGCCAGTTACCCCACCAGCCACCCCCAGCCATCCTCAGATGACCCTCAGCCCCGCCAGTTACCCCACCAGCCACCCCCAGCCATCCTCAGCTGACCCTCAGCCCCGCCAGTTACCCCACCAGCCACCCCACCAGCCATCCTCAGCTGACCCTCAGCCCCGCCAGTTACCCCACCAGCCACCCCCAGCCATCCTCAGATGACCCTCAGCCCCGCCAGTTACCCCACCAGCCACCCCACCAGCCATCCTCAGCTGACCCTCAGCCCCGCCAGTTACCCCACCAGCCACCCCACCAGCCATCCTCAGCTGACCCTCAGCCCCGCCAGTTACCCCACCAGCCACCCCCAGCCATCCTCAGCTGACCCTCAGCCCCGCCAGTTACCCCACCAGCCACCCCCAGCCATCCTCAGCTGACCCTCAGCCCCGCCAGTTACCCCACCAGCCACCCCACCAGCCATCCTCAGCTGACCCTCAGCCCCGCCAGTTACTCCACCAGCCACCCCCAGCCATCCTCAGCTGACCCTCAGCCCCGCCAGTTACCCCACCAGCCACCCCCAGCCATCCTCAGCAGACCCTCAGCCCCGCCAGTTACCCCACCAGCCACCCCACCAGCCATCCTCAGCTGACCCTCAGCCCCACCAGTTACCCCACCAGCCACCCCCAGCCATCCTCAGCTGACCCTCAGCCCCGCCAGTTACCCCACCAGCCACCCCACCAGCCATCCTCAGCTGACCCTCAGCCCCGCCAGTTATCCCACCAGCCACCCCCAGCCATCCTCAGCTGACCCTCAGCCCCGCCAGTTACCCCACCAGCCACCCCACCAGCCATCCTCAGCTGACCCTCAGCCCCGCCAGTTACCCCACCAGCCACCCCACCAGCCATCCTCAGCTGACCCTCAGCCCCGCCAGTTACCCCACCAGCCACCCCCAGCCATCCTCAGCTGACCCTCAGCCCCGCCAGTTACCCCACCAGCCACCCCACCAGCCATCCTCAGCTGACCCTCAGCCCCGCCAGTTACCCCACCAGCCACCCCCAGCCATCCTCAGCTGACCCTCAGCCCCGCCAGTTACCCCACCAGCCACCCCACCAGCCATCCTCAGCTGACCCTCAGCCCCGCCAGTTACCCCACCAGCCACCCCCAGCCATCCTCAGCTGACCCTCAGCCCCGCCAGTTACCCCACCAGCCATCCTCAGCTGACCCTCAGCCCCGCCAGTTACCCCACCAGCCACCCCCAGCCATCCTCAGCTGACCCTCAGCCCCGCCAGTTACCCCACCAGCCACCCCACCAGCCATCCTCAGCTGACCCTCAGCCCCGCCAGTTACCCCACCAGCCACCCCACCAGCCATCCTCAGCTGACCCTCAGCCCCGCCAGTTACCCCACCAGCCACCCCCAGCCATCCTCAGCTGACCCTCAGCCCCGCCAGTTACCCCACCAGCCACCCCACCAGCCATCCTCAGCTGACCCTCAGCCCCGCCAGTTACCCCACCAGCCACCCCCAGCCATCCTCAGCTGACCCTCAGCCCCGCCAGTTACCCCACCAGCCACCCCACCAGCCATCCTCAGCTGACCCTCAGCCCCGCCAGTTACCCCACCAGCCACCCCACCAGCCATCCTCAGCTGACCCTCAGCCCCGCCAGTTACCCCACCAGCCACCCCCAGCCATCCTCAGCTGACCCTCAGCCCCGCCAGTTACCCCACCAGCCACCCCACCAGCCATCCTCAGCTGACCCTCAGCCCCGCCAGTTACCCCACCAGCCACCCCCAGCCATCCTCAGCTGACCCTCAGCCCCGCCAGTTACCCCACCAGCCACCCCACCAGCCATCCTCAGCTGACCCTCAGCCCCGCCAGTTACTCCACCAGCCACCCCTAGCCATCCTCAGCTGACCCTCAGCCCCGCCAGTTACCCCACCAGCCACCCCCAGCCATCCTCAGCTGACCCTCAGCCCCGCCAGTTACCCCACCAGCCACCCCACCAGCCATCCTCAGCTGACCCTCAGCCCCGCCAGTTACCCCACCAGCCACCCCACCAGCCATCCTCAGCTGACCCTCAGCCCCGCCAGTTACCCCACCAGCCACCCCCAGCCATCCTCAGCTGACCCTCAGCCCCGCCAGTTACCCCACCAGCCACCCCACCAGCCATCCTCAGCTGACCCTCAGCCCCGCCAGTTACCCCACCAGCCACCCCCAGCCATCCTCAGCTGACCCTCAGCCCCGCCAGTTACCCCACCAGCCATCCTCAGCTGACCCTCAGCCCCGCCAGTTACCCCACCAGCCACCCCCAGCCATCCTCAGCTGACCCTCAGCCCCGCCAGTTACCCCACCAGCCACCCCCAGCCATCCTCAGCTGACCCTCAGCCCCGCCAGTTACCCCACCAGCCATCCTCAGCTGACCCTCAGCCCCGCCAGTTACCCCACCAGCCACCCCCAGCCATCCTCAGCTGACCCTCAGCCCCGCCAGTTACCCCACCAGCCACCCCACCAGCCATCCTCAGCTGACCCTCAGCCCCGCCAGTTACCCCACCAGCCACCCCACCAGCCATCCTCAGCTGACCCTCAGCCCCGCCAGTTACCCCACCAGCCACCCCCAGCCATCCTCAGCTGACCCTCAGCCCCGCCAGTTACCCCACCAGCCACCCCACCAGCCATCCTCAGCTGACCCTCAGCCCCGCCAGTTACCCCACCAGCCACCCCCAGCCATCCTCAGCTGACCCTCAGCCCCGCCAGTTACCCCACCAGCCACCCCACCAGCCATCCTCAGCTGACCCTCAGCCCCGCCAGTTACCCCACCAGCCACCCCTAGCCATCCTCAGCTGACCCTCAGCCCCGCCAGTTACCCCACCAGCCACCCCCAGCCATCCTCAGCTGACCCTCAGCCCCGCCAGTTACCCCACCAGCCACCCCACCAGCCATCCTCAGCTGACCCTCAGCCCCGCCAGTTACCCCACCAGCCACCCCACCAGCCATCCTCAGCTGACCCTCAGCCCCGCCAGTTACCCCACCAGCCACCCCCAGCCATCCTCAGCTGACCCTCAGCCCCGCCAGTTACCCCACCAGCCACCCCACCAGCCATCCTCAGCTGACCCTCAGCCCCGCCAGTTACCCCACCAGCCACCCCCAGCCATCCTCAGCTGACCCTCAGCCCCGCCAGTTACCCCACCAGCCATCCTCAGCTGACCCTCAGCCCCGCCAGTTACCCCACCAGCCACCCCCAGCCATCCTCAGCTGACCCTCAGCCCCGCCAGTTACCCCACCAGCCACCCCCAGCCATCCTCAGCTGACCCTCAGCCCCGCCAGTTACCCCACCAGCCACCCCCAGCCATCCTCAGCTGACCCTCAGCCCCACCAGTTACCCCACCAGCCACCCCACCAGCCATCCTCAGCCATCCCCCAGCTGCCTGCCAACTGACCCCCTAGCTGCCTCACCAGCCACCCCACCAGGTGACCTGATGCCTTCAGCTTCGGACCAGAAGCTACCTGGACAGAAAATGGCCATTCCCAGATGCAGGACTGGGCTGTGTCCTCTCTGCTCTGGGCATGTCCACCTCTAGCCAGGGGCCCTGTTGCCCTTGTCTTCCATAGATGGGGGCTCGAGAAAGGACAACCGGAACAAGGACAGCAAAAAGAAAGCCGCCATGAAGAAGGGACACAAGGTAGGCCATGGCCTGGGACTGGCCCCTGGGACTCGGCCCCTGCCCATCTGGCCTGTTCTTTCCAGAGCGTGGTGACCCGGACGCTGCCGCCCGACTGCCTGGTTGTGGACGTGGATGAGGTCAAGTGTATCCTTGGACAGAGAAGTGAGGGAGGGCGCAGAGAAGAGGTCAGCACAGGAAGCTTCTCCCTTGCAGGGGGACAGGGGCTTGGCCTGGGTCCCTCTACCAGGTGCGCCACTGCCTGCCCACAAGAGCATACTCTGGTGGTGGTGGTCCCAGGCACCCTCAAACCATTCTCCTTGACTCAGGCTCAGACATTGTGGACCCCTATGAGGAGGCCCAGGGCCAGGGTGAGCATCCCCTGCTTGCAGCTGGGGCTGGGGTGGGCCACACACATTGCACACACTGCACACAGCACACACCGCAACACTGCTTACACTGCACATGGCACACGCAGTACACAGTGAAACTCTGCACACCCAGTGCACACTCAGCACACTGCACACAGCACACACCGCAACACTGCTTACACTGCACATGGCACACGCAGTACACAGTGCAACTCTGCACACCCAGTGAACACTCAGCACACCGCACATGCAGCAAACACCCCCCACAGTGCACACAGCACACTCAGTGCACACTTAGCATACTGCACACTCAGCACACACCCCACACACAATGCACGCTCAGCACACTGCACACTCAGCACACTGTACACTCAGCACACACAGTGCACACTCAGCACACTGCACACACCCCACACACAGTGCACGCTCAGCACACTGCACACTCAGCACACACCCCACACTCAGTGCACGCTCAGCACACTCAGTGCACACTCAGCACACACAGTGCACGCTCAGCACACTGCACACTCAGCATACACAGTGCACGCACTGCACAGTCACTACACACTCTGCATACTGAACACTCAGTACACACACTGCACACTGAGCACACACTGCACATCGCACACTCAGCACACTGCACAGTCAGCACACACTGCAGACTCAGCACACTGCACACTCAGCATGCACATTGCACACTCAGCACACCGCACAGTCACCACACACTGCACACTGCAGACTCAGCACACTGCACACTCAGCACGCACATTGCACACTCAGCACACCGCAAGTCACCACACACTGCACACTGCACACTCAGCACACTGCACAGTCAGCATACTGCGCACTCAGCACACACACTGCACACTCAGCACACACACACTGCACAGTCAGCACACACACTGCACACAACAGTATGTGCACTTCTGAGTGCCTTGCCCTTTCCCCCATCCCCACTTGTAGAGACACTGACTCCGGTCTCTGTGACCCGGGACATTCTGGACAAGTTCCGAGACTCCTTCACTTCCAGCTGGGTTGGTCACCTGGGCAGCAAGCACTTTCCAAGGTCTGCTTGGACTGGAGTCCCAGGGGCTGAGTCCTTGGCCTCTCTGACCCTGCCGACCCTCCACCCCAACCCAGAGGGGCAGGGACTGTGGACTGTGGTACCCTGGGTGCTCAAGTGATGACATAAGGTGGCCCAGCCCTGATCGGGTGGTGCTACTGGGGGGCTGGCCCCTCCCCAGATGTGTGCTCTGCTGACCTCAGGTCACCTGGGGCCCTGGCCTGAGTGAGGTCCACGTGTGATGATGGCCAGCTTGTTCCAGGCCCTGCCCACACCCTGACCCCTCCGGACCCTGCCCAGCCCTGGGGCAGACATCCCAGAGGGACCTCCTCATACCGCTCTGGGAGCAGACCCGGAGGGCCATGGCAGGGCGGTCGGTGCTGGGGAGGTTGGGGCAGGCAGAGGCAGCCCGCAGCGCTGGACAGTCCTGTGTGGTCTCCACCTGCCCCACCAGCCACGCCGAGTGGGAGCAACTGCTGGGCAGCTGTCAGGCCTTCTTCTTCTATGGGATGGAGCGCTTCCTGTCCCACCTGCTGGTGGAGAGGGTGGCTGTCATGAACCTGCAAGGTGGGCACACTGGCAGTGGGGCACTCAGCAGGGGAGTGCCGGCTCTGAGGCAGGCACCCAAGGGTGTGGGGTGCTCAGCAGGGGAGCGCCAGGCCCGAGGTGGCCCCCTGGCACAGCAGCTATGAGCAGACCCTCCAGTCCTCAGGGGCCTCAGCCAGCTCTGGCCTGACGGGCCCCAGTGAGTGTCAGGGAAACCTTAGGTGTCAGGCCAAGGGGCTGGGTGTTACAGGCCCAGGATTTGGGTCCAGGGCAGCAGGGTGGGGGGTGGGGTTGCTCAGTGTGGAGGAAGCATTTACCTTATAGCTATCAGTGTCCTCCTTGGGCATTTACCCCAGCGTCCCCTGATACCCACTCGGTGCCAGCAATGAGTACTTCGTAAGCAGGTAGCCAGCCCATTCCCTGAAGAGTTCTGTCCACATGAACCAGCCATGTGCCCCCAGAGCCAGCCCTGAACCCCCAGAGTCAGGCCTGAACCCCCAGAGCCAGCCCTGCAACCCAGAGTCATCCCTGCACCCCCAGTGGCAGCCCTGAACCCCAAGAGTCACTCCTGAACCCCCAGAGCTGGCTCTGAACCCCCAAAGTCAGTCCTGAACCCCCAGTCAACCCTGCACTCCCAGAGTCATCCATGCACCCCACAGTCAGCCCTGCACCCCCAGAGTCAGTCCTGAATGCCCAGCGGCAGCCCTGAACCCCCAGAGCCAGCTCTGAACCCCCAGAGTCAGTCCTGAACCCCCAGTCAGCCCTGAACCCCAGAGTCATCCCTGAACCCCCAGAGTCAGCCCTGCACCCCCACAGTCAGCCCTGCACCCGCAGAGTCAGTCCTGAATGCCCAGAGTCAGTCCTGAACCCCCAGAGCTGGCTCTGAACCCCAAGAGTCAGTCCTGAACCCCCAGTCAGCTCTGAACCCCAGAGTCAGCCCTGCACCCCCAGAGTCAGTCCTGAAACCCCAGAGCCGGCTCTGAATGCCCAGAGTCAGTCCTGAACCCCCAGAGTCAGTCCTAAGCCCCCAGAGTCAGTCCTGAATGCCTAGAGTCAGCCCTGAACCCCCAGAGTCAGCCCTGAACCCCCAGAGTCAGTCCTGCACCCCAGAGTCAACCCTGCACCCCAGAGTCAGTCCTGAACCCCCAGAGCCGGCTCTGAAACCCCAGAGTCAGTCCTGAACCCTCAGAGTCAGTCCTGAACCCCCAGAGTCAGCCCTGCACCTCAAGAGTCAGCCATGAACCCCCAGAGTCAACCATGAAATCCCAGAGTCAGCCCTGAACCCCCAGAGTCAGTCCTGAATCCCTAGAGTCAGCCCCAAACCCCAGAGCCAGCCCTGCACCCCCAGAGTCAGCCCTGCACCCCCAGTGGCAGCCCTGAACCCCCAGCGGCAGCCCTGCACCCCCAGAGTCATCCCTGCACCCCCAGAGGCAGCTCTGCACCCCCAGAGGCAGCCCTGAACCGCCAGAGTCAGCCATGAACCCACAGAGATAGCCCTGCACCCCCAGAGTCAGCCCTGTACCCCCAGCGGCAGCCCTGAACCCCCAGAGTCAGCCCTGCACCCCCAGAGTCAGCCCTGAACCCCCAGCAGCAGCCCTGAATCCCCAGAGGCAGCCCTGCACCCCAGAGTCAGCCCTGCACCCCAGAGTCAGCCCTGCACCCCCAGAGTCAGCCCTGACCCCCAGAGTCAGCCCTGCACCCCCAGCGGCAGCCCTGAATCCCCAGAGGCAGCCCTGCACCCCAGAGGCAGCCCTGCACCCCAGAGTCAGCCCTGCACCCCAGAGTCAGCCCTGCACCCCAGAGCCAGCCCTGCACCCCAGAGTCAGCCCTGCACCCCCAGAGTCAGCCCTGAACCCCCAGCAGCAGCCCTGAATCCCCAGAGGCAGCCCTGCACCCCAGAGTCAGCCCTGCACCCCAGAGCCAGCCCTGCACCCCAGAGTCAGCCCTGACCCCCAGAGTCAGCCCTGCACCCCCAGAGTCAGCCCTGAACCCCCAGCGGCAGCCCTGAATCCCCAGAGGCAGCCCTGTACCCCAGAGTCAGCCCTGCACCCCAGAGCCAGCCCTGCACCCCAGAGTCAGCCCTGCACCCCCAGAGTCAGCCCTGAACCCCCAGCAACAGCCCTGAATCCCCAGAGGCAGCCCTGCACCCCAGAGTCAGCCCTGCACCCCAGAGTCAGCCCTGCACCCCAGAGTCAGCCCTGAACCCCCAGAGCCAGCCCTGCACCCCCAGAGTCAGCCCCGAACCCAGAGTCAACCATGACCCCCCTAGACTGCCAGCTGCTGGTGCTCCTGGACCTCACCCGCTCCTACAAGAGCCTGTGGAGGCAGACGGAGAAGTCAGAGGGCAAGAGGTGGGTGCCCTGGGGGGCTGGGCAGGTGTGTGGGTGCCCTCCCCGTGTGGGGCTGTGACCCTGTAGCCAAGGCGGAACCAAGACTGAAATTCTGCCCGTGGCTCCCAGAGGGTTGGGGGCAGACCCTGAGGAGAGGGAGCAGGCGGGGGGTGCCGAGGCCGCACGTGGGGGCGCCGTGTCCCCGTGGGGGTGGGTGTCAGCCGCGGGCGGGGTGCCGCTCAGCCCTGTGCCCGCCTCTGGCAGTGCCCCCCAGCTGTCTCTGGAGAGGCCTCTGGAAACCGCCATCCTCCTGAGTCTGGCTGGCGTCCGCACCATCCTGGCCAACCAGTGGCCCACCCTCCTGCAGGACAACGCAGCGCGGGCAGGGGAGCTGTGGGAACGTGAGCGCCAGCCTCCCACTCCCTCCCCGTCCCTCCCGTCCTGTCCCCTCCCCTCCTCTCTCCTCTTCTCTCCTCTCCCCTCCTCCTCTCCTCCCCTCCCTCTTTATCCCTCCCCTATCCCCTCCTCTCTCCTCTTCCTCCTCCCCTCCCTCCTTCCCACTCCCACTCCCCTCTCCTCCCCTCTTCCTCTCCTCCCCTCCCTCCCCTCCCCTCTCCCCGCCCTTCCCCTTCCCCTCCCCCTCCTCTCCATCCCCCTCTTTTCCCTCCCCCACCCTCCCTTCTCTTGTCCTCCCTCTCCCCTTCCCCCATCCTCCCTTCTCTCCCCTCCTCTCTCATCCCCCCCACCCCCCCAGTCACACCCCCCATCCTCCCCACACTCCTGCCCCCCGGGGGTGCTCCCCCATCTAAGGCCCCCTCCCCCCAGAGCTGCTGACCAATGGCGAGCCTGTGGGGAGAGCTGTGCGGCTCCTGCAGCAGCCAGGCGCCAGGGACCAGGGGAAGCAAGGTGGGTGCCTCCTCCCGGGGCCCTGGGGGTCACCGTCCAGGGCCACCGAGACGGTGACCTGCCGCTGGGAAGCCACTCTCAGTGAACGCGCGGGGGGGGGGGGGGGGGGGTGGTGACAAGGACGTGCCCCTCCCTCAGCGAACCTGGTCCCCTGTCCCCAGACGGGTCCCAGAGGGCCAGCGTATCCTTCCCCGTGGAGAACCAGGACTCCGACGGCCTGGCCGCGAGCCTCAACCTGGTGCTGTACGGACACCCCCGGCAGGTCCTCGGCTGAAGGCCCACAGAGCCCAGGACCTGAGGGCACCCTGCCTCTGCAGCGTCCGGCCAGGGCGTATTCCTCAGGGCTGGATGCGGGCTCTGCCGCGGCGGGCCAGTAAACAGCTTGGCCGGGCATGGTGTGGCTCTGTGACCCCCCCCCCCCCGCTCCCCTGGCCCCTAGACCCGGGCCCCCAGCAGGAGGGGGACCCCAGTGCTGCCCGGCCTGCAGTCCAGGAGAGACCAGCTCCAGCCCCTGCCACAGCCGCCCGGTCGCCCCGACCAGGTCCTGGCCCAGTGGGTCCACTGTGCCCGGCTGCAGCTGTGACCCCACTTCCACCTGGTGCCCCTTCCCGGGGGAACCGACGGCACCTCTAGGTCACAGGAGGACGAGTGGCCTCTGGCCAGGTGTTCACAGGCCGACACTTGGACTCGCCCTGTCTCCCTCAGCTCAGCTGAGACACGGTGGGGCACACGCCAGGAGGGGGAGACAGGATGGCACGGCCCCTGGAAGCACCCAGCCACCGCTCTGTTCTGGGAGTCCCCGTGGTTGTCCATCCTGTGACCTGAGACAGGCCCCAGCCCCTGTGTCAAGTGACCACGTGTTTGTGTCCTTGAGGGAGGTCACAGTGCTCCTGTGGTGTCTCTGTGGCAGCCTCTGTGTCCCCATGACAGCTCCTGTGGCAGCTCCTGTGTCCCCATGTCAGGTCCCTGTGTCCCCATGGCAGGTCCCTGTGTCCCCATGACAGCTCCTGTGTCCCCATGGCAGGTCCTGTGTCCCCATGGCAGCCCCTGTGTCCCCATGGCAGTCCTGTGTCCCCATGGCAGTCCTGTGTCCCCATGGCAGTCCCTGTGTCCCCATGGCAGTCCCTGTGTCCCCATGGCAGCCCCTGTGTCCCCACGGCAGGTCCCTGTGTCCCCACGGCAGGTCCCTGTGTCCCCACGGCAGCCCCTGTGTCCCCACGGCAGCCTCTGTGTCCCCATGGCAGGTCCCTGTGTCCCCATGGCAGGTCCCTGTGTCCCCATGGCAGGTCCCTGTGTCCCCATGGCAGCCCTGTGTCCCCATGGCAGGTCCCTGTGTCCCCATGACAGCCCCTGTGTCCCCATGGCAGCTCCTGTGTCCCCATGGCAGCCCTGTGTCCCCATGGCAGCCCCTGTGTCCCCATGGCAGGTCCCTGTGTCCCCATGGCAGCCCTGTGTCCCCATGGCAGGTCCCTGTGTCCCCACGGCAGTCCCTGTGTCCCCACGGCAGCTCCTGTGTCTCCATGGCAGGTCCTGTGTCCCCATGGCAGGTCCCTATGTCCCCATGGCAGGTCCTATGTCCCCATGGCAGCCCCTGTGTCCCCACGGCAGTCCCTGTGTCCCCATGGCAGTCCCTGTGTCCCCATGGCAGTCCCTGTGTCCCCATGGCAGCCCCTGTGTCCCTACGGCAGCCCCTGTGTCCCCACGGCAGTCCCTGTGTCCCCATGGCAGTCCTGTGTCCCCATGGCAGTCCCTGTGTCCCCATGGTAGCCCCTGTGTCCCCATGGCAGCCCCTGTGTACCCATGGCAGCCCCTGTGTCCCCATGGCAGTCCTGTGTCCCCATGGCAGGTCCCTGTGTCCCCATGGCAGGTCCTGTGTCCCCATGGCAGCCCCTGTTTCCCCATGGCAGCCCCTGTGTCCCCATGGCAGCTCCTGTGTCCCCATGGCAGCTCCTGTGTCCCCATGGCAGCCCCTGTGTCCCCATGGCAGCCCCTGTGGCGGGTCCT